>NC_050575.1:135686360-136034817 GCF_011100635.1 Trichosurus vulpecula | reverse complement strand
CAGTTCTCTGGCACACACACAGAGCAGAAAAAAGAAAAAAAGAGAAGAATCAATGAAGAGTTTGACCTATGGGTCAGGGAGGAAATACATCCCCACACAACAAAGATGACAGAGCCCTTCATACCACTTACTGCTGTGGAGCTCCGACTGCCCGAGTGGGCATTTTCAATGCCGATGGCTGTAAATAAAGACCTTGTCCAGGCCACGAGCATGTACCCCCTACCACAAACCTTTGTTAAGCACAAGGCCATACTCAAAGAAGAGAGATAATAAAGTGCCATTCTGAGAGAGAGCAAGCAAAGGGAGCGGGGGATGGCCTAGTCCCCAAATCAGTCAGGAGCATCCTAGACCACGAAGCCTATTTCCATTCACATGGTGAAAGCCTATTTTTATGGAGCACATTTCCTGGAAGCTCCAGTTTTTTTTTTTAAATGAAAATATCCTGGTAAAGAATTGAATGATGTTTCTGAGTCATTATGTAAGTTTTGATTGCAATTTAGTGTGTTCTAATGGATGGATAATCAGTCGGTTAAACATTTATCAAGTGCCTACTATGTGTCAAGCACTGTGCTAAAGGCTGGGGATACAAAGAAAGAGAATAACAGTCTCTGCCCTCAAGGAGCTTGCAATCCAATGGGGAGAGACAACATGCAAATAACTATTTGCTAACAAGCTATATACAGGATAAATTAGAAATAATCCATAGAAGGAAGATGCTAGAATTAAGGGGGCTTGGGAAAAGCTTCCGGTAGAAGGTGGGGTCTTAGCTAGCCTTGAAGGAAAGCAAGGAAGCCAGGAGATGATGATAAGGAGGGAGAGCATTCCAGGCATGGGGACAGCCAGGAAGAATGTCCACCGCCAGGAGACAGTGTGTCTTATTTGAGGAGGGGTAAGGAGGCCAGGGTCATTGTAACGCAGAGTACATGGGGACTGGAGGGTTGGGTGTAAATGGGGAAGGGCAGGTTATGAAGAGTTTTGAGCACTAAACAGAGGATTTTATGTTTGATCCCAGAGGGAGCCATTGGAGAATGCTGAATGGACAGGCAGGCCATTTTGACATCTCAGTGGAGGATGGATTGGAATGGGAAGAGACTTGAAGCAGGCAGATCTACCACAAGGTTCTTTCAATGGTCTGGGCACGAGGTGATGGGGGTCTTCACGTGTGGGTGAAGGGAGGATAAGGGGGCATATGCAAGAGATGTTATAACAGTAACACAAGTCTTATTTTCTATCATTTTCAAGCAAAAGTCTTTTTCAGTAAAACTCTTAAATTCAATTGCTATTTCCCCCTCATCCTATCTCCTTGTTTTCTCCCCCAAAACAGAAATTTTCTGCCATTTCTTTGCAGAATGTATTTCACTGAGTATATGACAGGGAGGAGGCCAAACTCAAGAAATTAGGCTCAGAACATCTGTCTGTGAAGGTGGAATAAAACTGACTTGGGGTCCTCTCAAGGGAGGCCCATGCACCTCAGATCAACCTGAGAGGAGTTCTTTGAAGTTGGTGGCTCTAAGGAATGCAATGCTTCAGGAGCCAGGGGTGTTCATGCTTTTTTTATAGATGAGAAAAATCATATGATGTCAGTGCCCTTCCCTCTGAACAAAATAGGGGTTAATGAGAATGCTGAGAGTCCTAAATCTGGCATTGAAAAAGAGAGAGGCCACACAAGGGTGAAGAAATGGGATACAGAGTCCAAAAGGCCTCACCTACCCAGGAGACCAAGATTCAGAAGGAGTGATTTAAATCAACTCTCAACAAGCATTTATGAGATGCTTCCAAAGTGTCAGGAACTATGCTAAGCAGTGGAGAACACTAAAGTCAGAGATGGAGGATGTGAGTTTGAATCTTGGTTCTGTTTAAATAGCTTTAGTCAAGTCCTTGAATTCCTTTGTGCCTCATTTTTCTTATCAGTAATGTGATGAAGAAATCAACATTTTTTTAATCATTGGGAGAAAGTGACACATATTTATGAGTTCTTAATCCTTCCTTTGGTAACATCTCCTTCCATCTTTACATTGTATGACTACTCTCCATTTTCCACGCCAAGACAAGAAAGAAGGCAATAAATAGAAGGCAAGAGATAGAGTGGGAGGTATTCCTTCTGCGTAGTGGCCCCCCTCCCCACTTTCAAGACTTGCCCGAGGCAGGCTTGCCATTCTAAGCCAAGGGCCCAGCTGGTGCCTAGATTCATGTCAGCCATATCTTCTATAGGGCCACACCCTTCAATGAAAATTGAAGGGGAACTCTCTGGAGCATATGTCTCAGGGGAGCTGTAGAGAAGGTGGTAGAAACACAGGAAGCCACCTCAGCCCTCCAGCAAAAAGACCTGTTCTCTCTGGCTGACGTCAAAAACTCCGTTCTCTTTGCCGAGATGCCAGGGGAGAAGCTGGCATGAGTCACTGCAAGCAGATTCTTTTTAGATATAAATAAGATCCTGGGGAAACAATAACTTCAGGGGGCCTCAAGGCTACCACTCTGGGAGTCTGTGCTTGAGCTGTGAGGGTTGGGGCTTTCTGGCCAGGGATGGGGAGGTAAAAGGCAGGCATTTTGTAGCCCACACTCAGACCTTTCTCAAAGGACAGGCCAGCTGAAAGCCTGCACATGGGTTGTGTGTGCACATTTCCTCCATCACCAATAAGCCAGATCAAGTAAAAATAACAAGCTGAGAGGAGAAGCAGGCAAGCTTGAACGCCAAGCAGGCTTCCTGAGCTGGCATATCAATGAATTGGGTTAATCAGGGAGAAGTGAAGAGACACACAAACTGCATTAGGGAAATTCCCAGGAGGAAACTGGAGATTTGTAAGATGAAAAGAAGCGAGTGTGATATTCAGTTCTCCCCCGCTCCAATCTTTTTTATCATTGGGAGAAAGTGATACATATTTATGAGCTCATAATCCTTCCTAATCATCCCTACATCACACACAAGGTACATAAATTCACACAGCTCATACTTATAAATAATTATAAGTTATTTTTTCTGTCACTAACTTACTTCACCAAAAATATTGCTTATGACATTACAACTTGGTGTGTATGAGGGTGGGTTTTGGTGTGGCAAGTGAAGTAGGTGTGGGATGTCACATTATCATCTTCCCTAAAGGCCGGCATTGATGAAAAAGCAGCCTCATCCTTGGTCAGACACCCTTAGCTTGCTTTCTGTGGCTGAAGGCCTCTGTCACTAGCAAGCCATGTTTGTAAACCAATGTGAAAGCCCCAACCTGACTCCAAAGCCATAGCCAAAATTACCCATGATCTTGCACCCTCCTCCACTCTGATCGTGACCACCTCGGCTTCCTTTAAATCTAAACTCCTACCTTCTTTCCCAATCCCTCTTAATTCCAGTGCCTTCCCTCTTTTAATTAGTTCCTGTTTATCCTTGCTTTGTGTATATTTGTTCGCATGTTGTCTCCTGTATCAGTAAGGCAATAAATACAACATCAACAATAATTGTGAATATGCCTATGTAGCTCTGTATCACAAAGTATGAGACACTTTCCATGACGAAGGTAGAAGTATAACATTTATTCAGACACCAGAGAATCATATCCCATAAACAAATGTTCAGCTCCCACAGCCAGTTAGCCCACTTTAACATAACAGCAAGGAACTTAAAACACCACATCACAGCTTGGAGACTCACCATCCCAAAACCTCTCTGACCCCCTGCTGGGGTCTTCCCAAAAACAAACTCACAGTACAGCTAAGTCAGTCAGCCTAACCAGTTCTAACCATCCATCACAAGGGCGGCCATTAGCAGCCATAACTGCCATAACTGCTTGCTTGCTCGCACACTCTTATATGCGCGCTCTCTCTCTCTCTCTCTCTCTCTCTCTCCATTTCCCTATGACATAACTTCCTTTTCCTGTCAGGAAGCTTCTCCCACCACATGTGACTTAGACTTCCTGTGATGTAAGCAGGTCACATGGTGTATTAATGGGTGGGAAAGATCTTCAAATCTAAATTTCTATTACATCTCCTCAGTTAGATTGTAATCCCCTTGAGGGCAGGGACTATCTTTTGCCTCTTTTTGCATCCCCAGCATTTGGCATAATATCTTGCAGTTTGTAGGTGCTTAATAATGTCTGTTGATTGACTGCACCTAGCCTGATTAGAGGTCAGGGAGCAGGCAGGAGAGCAGAAGCTACTGAGAAGCAGGCAACAACATTGGTCTAGCAGCTCGCCCTTGGTCACCAACTAATGACAGACCGGTACAAGTCGTGGAGTTGAAAGGATTGGGTATTACATATCTCATGAGCTCTGCTTCAGGCAGTTGACTGCCACCTGTGGTTGGTTCTCCATCTAGGAAAGGTAGGAAGGTAAAACTTCTGACCCATCACAATTGAAAGATACACTCTAAGCCCTTGGAGCCTGCTGAAGTTATATACACAGGTGGTTGATACAAGACAAAGCTGTGTAGGACCAAATTTCAGCTAGGTTCCATCCTATATAGTATAGGAAGATTGTATACATTCATCAAGTGTAGGACCTTAACTGAACTCCTAACAGGGTTGTGGACTGAGAGCATTCCCAAATACACGTACACACATAGGTGAGCACATACCCATATAGAAGTGCGTGCATAGATTCATGCCAAGTACTCAGAAATCACTGGTGAACTGCCCCAGGGCTGAGACTGTTGTCATCCAAAAACATATTTTAATACTTTGTCTTCCCAGAATAAGAGATCTAAATGGGCCATGCAAGGTAAATGAATGCTTCCCTACCAGGAGTCACTCACAGAGGGGGTCCTGGAAAGGCCAGGAGGAAGGCCAGAGGGCTACTGTGTGGCTCAAACTACAGCCTGTTGTGGGAGGGAAGGCAAAATCACTTTCTGGGTTCTTAAAGGAAAAGTAAATGGCAGGAGATAGGTCTAATGCATAAGTCTGTATACTGAGCCACAAGTGTAGAGCATCAGGGCACAAACTGAGCCAACCACTCAGGCAGTGGGGAGGAAGGAAAGATTCTACCCTCAAGGTTTAGAATCAAGCTAGCTCCCTGGCCGCCACCACCATCACTATCTCACCACCTACATACAACCCAGAGAGGGAGTCTTAGTTATACAAGACCAGTTATTTGTACATTTCCTCCCAATGCTTCCCAACTTACATCTAGAAGGCTGGTAAATGAAAGAGGAGAAATCATTAACTTTTGTTTGTGTATAGCCTGATCTATACTGCAAGCTTTCTCTATGTCCTGTAGCCTTCTCCTTCCCATTAGTATACAAAAAACTGCCCCACACTACACAGATGCTCAATAAATATTGAACTATGGAAAACACTTATTCACATAGCCCTGACCCTCAAATCCTACAATGGAAACTTGGCTTCAAGCTGTATCAGCCATCCAATAAGTATTTCTTGAGATCCTGCTTTATTCAAAGGATTGGGTTTGTCACCATGGGGGAGGGAAAAGATAGGGGGAGAATAAGAAAAGACATAGTTGCTTGCCTTCTAAGAGCTTCCATTCTAGTTAAGGACAAGTAATCTAGGCCGGCTGCCTTAATTTCCTTCATACCCATCTACTCCTCAACTCTTCAAATCTGGTTTTCAGCCTTACCTGGAGCTAGAAACTACTCTCTCAGCTGAATTTTTCCTTTAAAGGTTACCAGTAGCCTCTTTATTGCTGCAGTGAATGGCCCTTTCTTGGCTCTGGATCATCTTGACCCTGGCTCATCTTGACCTTTTTTCAGGTTTTGATACTTTTGACCCTCGTTCCTTAATGCTTTCTTGTGTATGACTCTTCAAACAATGTACTCTGCTGGTTCTATGAGCTTTATGACTATTTCCTGATTCCTTTCTTAGCTGCCTTCTCTATCTCCTTTCACCCTTTAAAGTTAACAGTTACCAGGGATCCATTCTTAGCTCTCAGCAATTCTCTCTACACACTCTCTTCCTCAGTGAGATGATCCACCCCCAAGACTGACCCTTATCACTGATTCTGAAACCTAGATCTTCTGCACAGATCTATCACTCACTACTTCCATTCCTATACTCTCTCTAACCACTCTAAATATGATCCAGATTTCCTGCCTCTATGTCCCTATTCATTCTGTTTCCTTTGCCTGAAACTGCTGACCAGAGTAGACCCCCAAGTGCTCAGTTATTTGTTAAATGAAACAGGAAGGAGAGATCACATAGGGTTGAGGTCTACTTTGATGAAGGTGAGGTTTGAGTTTGGACTTAATGGATAAGTAGATGATGAGAATGTATACAGTATGTGCAGAGGAACAGAACACACCTAAAAAGGAGCAATGGGGATAAGTAAGGTGAAGCTATTCTATGGGCCTTGAATATCAGACTGAAGAGTTTAGACTTTATCTAGTAAGCAGCAGGCAGTCACTTAATGTTCGTGATCAGAGAAACAATATGAATAAAGTTATACAGAGGGAAGATGCTGGAGGAGTATATAGGCTCTCAGATAGAGACTGAAGGCAAGGAGGCCAATTAGGTGGTTTTTTTTTTAAGAATCTAGAGCGTATGTGTGGCATGTGTGTGGCTGTGTGGGTGTGTGGGGGCGGGGAGAAGAGAGATGGGAAGAAGGGAGATACACAGGAAAATATAGATGATGTAAAAACAAAGAATATCAATAAAATTTTATTTTTTTTAAAATATAGCCTAGGCAAGAGAAGAAAGTGGCCCAGACTTTGGCTTGTGGCAGAGGGATGAAAATGGGGCTCAAAGAATATAAGTTTCAACAACCAAAGGTAGGGAATCAAGTGTTTCAAGGAAAATGAACCTTCTCTGCCAGTGTTCATTAAGTACTGACTGTCACGTACTTGCTTAGGTTAGAACAAAGCAGAAGCACAGTGTTTTTTCTTTAAACTAAAACTTGAAAGGCTTTCTGGCAGCCAATTTTTCTGAACATTTTCTAAACATACTAAAGGAAGCTTGTTCTAAAAAAAATCTTTGTGGCTTTAACAACTAATTTGTAGTTAAAGAAACACTTGTAAGAAAACTTAATTGGATAGAGCATAACGATTCATTAAAATGTGCAAAATCCCCACGACCCCTCACCACCCTGTTCTCCCCTCCACCACCACCACCACCACCACCACCATCACCACCCCCAGCCTTAGCCCAGGTATTAACTTACTGGCTGATGCCTTCAAAGGAAGCCTCCCGGCAGACACTGCCGCTATCCGTATTAACACCACGCTGAGAGGGAGGAGAAGACAAAGAGAACCATCTTTGTCAGTACAAGCCCAACACCATCTTAACTTCTGGATTTCCCAAAATGCAGTTAATCAGACAGCCCACACAAGTGCCACAAAGAGTGAGTAGGGTGACATGGTAACAAAGGCCTCAAAAGCCAATTCCCACCCTTCCCATTCCCCTAAATGTGAAACTGTTCAACTCCATAACTTTAAGTTCTGCTTTTCTGTTTCCTTTCTCCTCACACCTCACACAAGTGAGACAACAGTGCAAAACCACAAGCTGCCTACAGCACTTTGGGGAAGGTGAAAGTAAGACAACACAACAATGTCCCAGGATCCTTCATAAAAGCCACCCCTGTGAGTCAGTGAGGGCAACTGTCAGCTAACGGCCAGGCAGCTCACTGACTAGAGGAGGGAGGGAAGAATCTCCAGCCATGGATGACAAATCTGGCTTCTCCTTTATTCTGCACACGCAAATCCTGTTAACATTAATAGATCCCAGAGAGTACTGTCAAAGTTAGCTCATCTGTAAGATGTGGATAGAAATCTTATACAGGACAAGCATTTATTACTGTGAATCCATCAAGATGCACTATTTCTTTCCCCTCCCCGGTGATAGAGAAACTCTGAGGGAGCGACGGAAGAAAACAAGAGAACAAATAAGTAGTGATTCAGAGGTAAAAATGAGTCATCGTTAGATTAGCAAGAGATTTTAAAATAATGTCTATTCCCCAAGAAACTGTCTAATTTTACTCCACAAATAGAACACATTAAAACAATTCTTTGCCCCATAATCATCCAATATAACTTCTCCACTGAGCAGTCAAAACAACAGTTCAACAGAGACACCTTGCTAGAAGTGTTGAAAAAAATAATGAAGAGAAAATGTTTCTGTAAAGATCAACTAATGAAGGAGAGAAAAAAAAATCATCTGGGCAAGGAAGGAGAGTTGCATTTTCCTATTTTACAAACTAGTACTTCAAGAAAATGGAAAAAATTCCACTAATATAAAATAGTAGATTACAAGTGGAAATTCAAATCAAAGTTTTCACATATCACAGTCCTAAGACAACCACACCACCATCACCACCACCAATTTAGCTTTATTAAATACTTTCTACAGTTCCAGATATTAAAGAAAGAAGCTGAAGCCACTGAGCTGCAGAGCCTTACTCTGATGAAATGTTCAGTTCAAAATATGTCCTCATTGTCAAAGATAATTCAAAGATGGACAAAGTGTAAAGAGTTCATATTGGTTTTTTTTTTTAAATTCCACTAAGAACTGCATGGGAGGAGCAGAGTAAAAGGTGACTGAAACTCTATGTTTACACATTCTAGAATGTGAAATATTGGGCTAGAAGGGATCTTATCTAATTCAAGTCCATCATTTTACAAATGTGGAAATTAGACAGGAAATGAGTTGCCCATGGGTTAGCATCAGAGCAAGGACTAGATCTCACACCTCCTGACTCCCAAACCCATCATGCTCTTGCCATGAAATTTAGCCCCGTGCATCTTTGCTGGTGCTGTATTTGCTATATTTGTCAGTACTGTCTTGTTGTTCTAGCTTTACTCCTTTAATAAGATGGCATCTCTGGGTTCTGCTGGTCAGTCACACTTGGAAGCTGCCATACGGCATACTGAAGAGGTAGCCAATAGGGTGTCCTCACCACAAGATTCCCAGACAGCTACACTGGAATGAGTTCCACAAGTTATTGATGAGATTTAATCAAATGCTGAAGAAACTCATTAAATATTCATTCTTTTGTTATCTTATTGCCCTTCACTACCATATGAGACTTAACCTGCACAGGGAGAGGTTTTTAGTTTCCGAATTTCTGTGGCAGACTAACAACAGCCACCAAAAAGTCTCTGAAAAAACAAGCATCACTTACCAGGGTGAGAAGAACCGATGGAGTCATTGAAGCCAAGACCTGGGCTATCTAAAATTTAGAATAGAAAATTGCATTTGGTTATTAAGATCCATTAAAAAGACATGATACAAGCACCCTAGAAGCAAGCAGTTACCAAGGCCAACTATAGAAGTCATAGGTTCCCTGTTAGATGATTAAAAGCAAATTGGTTTGAAAGAGATTTTCTTCTGTCTCACCATCCCCTTCTCTCCTAGAGACTGGGAACCAGGATTGTTTAGAAGGGAGAAAAAAAAAGCAGAACCACCCCAGGGACATGTGTTAACAGCAATGTGTCTTGTAGACTTGTCACGATCTGTCTCCATTTACCATCACGTAATGATTTCTAGCAATTACAGTAGTTGAAACAAAGGGAGGTAATAGCATTTGGGGATTACATCTGCTATTGTCCTTGGGAAAGAGAGCAGGGACAGGAGATAACAAATGTGTAGGCTAATGGTTTTTTTCCTCCAAGATGACTATCAGGACACAAGAGTCAAGAATAATGGAAGAGAAATGTGGCCATTACCGTGCTGCCCAATAAAGCCGGCACAGGCCAATGCTCCTCTCTGACATAGTTGTAAGCTGTATGTTTGTTGTTCAGAGCAGTGGATCATCTTTTATTGATTACAACTGCTTGAGTGGACCCCAGTTACCTCTGGGGGCGATGAAGCATTTCCAAGCCTACGCTGACTCCAGTCCTCTATCATTTCCATCGAGACCCATTAGCAGCTCACAGTCATCAGCATATTCTGTTCTCGTGCCACAAAAAATTAAAGGAACACACAATGCTGTGTCGCATCCACTAAACACTGAGGCCTATCACCGAACAGCTCATCAATGTCAACCTGGGCCCCTCATTTCCATAGGCGAGTGGTCTCTTGGGACCTCTTAGCTTTTATAAAACCTTCTCCGCTAAATGCCCTTGCTTTCCTTCGAATGGTAGCCAGTGTTTTCAGGCAGACTAGCTTGTGCGAAAATTTAAGGGGAAAGGAGACAAACAGAGCACGTGTAAGATGCCTTGTGGGTTTGCTTCTCCATTCTGAGAACGTACAGCCACTTCCCAGTAGCACCAGACCAAATTTCTAAGCCAGGCCCTGTTTGGTACTCCAATGGTACTCATTCTGTAGCCACTGTTGCAGATTGGTGACTTGGAACTGATCAGACATACCTGGAGGACAAGGTCTCTGAATGAGTGATTTTTTTTTCCCCATAGAACTAAAGTTTAAGTATTCTCTTTAAAGAGCCAAAAATTTTTTGAAAAATAATGACCATTTTAAGGTAAATGTTTCTTTTTATAACCTACTCCTTGCGTTATTGAACAGTATGCATTAACTGAACATAATTTAACCTTTTCTTGATGACTCAGAGTCATTGTTATGAGCATAAATTATTGTCCTGAGCTGTGATACCGCAATATCCTTAGTACCTATTGAGGAGACAGGGCAGTTTGTCCCTGCCCTAAATGATGTGCATGTCTAAGTTCTTTTGGTCCCCCAGATTTTTCTGTCTCCTCCCTTGATGTCTGCTGTGACTCACTGTTCATGCTCTGCATCCATTATAACTTGAGAACAATTAAAGGGTACCAGAGGAAAGCAGGTAACTATAGAACAACTGAAAGAACTCTGGGTTTGGAATCAGAAGTCTTGGATTCCAATCCAGGCTCTGCCACTTGCTACTCATGTAGACAAATCACACCTTAGACAAGTCACTCCCTCTCTCTAAGCCTCAGTTTCCTTATCTGCAAAATGGAGTTGGATTAGATGGTCTCTTAAGTTTCCTTCCAGCTTTAAAGCCTATGATCTTAAAATTATGAAGCTAATAACCTAAATTTCATATACAATACTAAGCTAACAAGCTCTAATGGAGCATTCAAACAACTAAAAGGTGTTTATTACATATCTACACTGTGCAACATCCTGGAAATACAAAAGGGAGACAGTTCCTGCCCTCGATAAGCTTAGAGTGAGTAAAGATGGCTGGGGAGAGGGAAGAAGATACAACATGTTCACAAATAGTTATAAAATAAATACAAAGTAACTGAGAGGAAGGCAGAGTACTAACAGTCTTCTACAAATTAAAGAGCAGGAGCTTTGAAATGGCTATTTTTCTTACCTTTCAGGGCCCTTTTCACTTTTTTCCACATTTGTGGCTATCTTAATTGAGAATGCTCAGAATGTACTTTACTAGAAAGTATTTCCTTATATACATACAGCAGGAAAATCATAGAGCTTCCTGTCATTCTGGCATATGCCAGGAGTTGGGGGCATACAAAGTCCAGCTGAGCCAATAGAAAGAAAGGTAAGATTCCTGCTACTCTCCACCATCCCATTCTCCTTTTGCCATCATGACCATAAATAACTATTCATTCCAGCGGTGAATGAAGGTATTTACTCCTAATTCTCCTAAGCTAGGAATCTGCCTTCCTATCCTGTCTCTCAAGAGAGTTAAAAGGGCCAAAGGGTAAGAGATTCTACAGACTCCATCTCATTTCACATGGATTTGACTCATTTTGGCCCTAGTATATCCTCAGGAGAACGTTAGGTGGGTGGACTAGACAAGTTAAGGTGGGGCTCCTCTCTGCTTACTTTAGTCTACTCAATGAACCTTTCTTGGGAGCTAAGACACATAGGATGCTGTTAAAAATGAAAACTGGCCCTTAGCATTAAGGCTCTAAGTTCACCATTTGGGAGCCTTCCATTTTTATGGTAAAGAATGCCTCTCTTTTACTGAAAAGCACTGAAATTGGAAACCAATTTATGTTGCAACCTTGTACCCTCCCTTCCCACCAAAAAAAAGACCATGATACCATTTTAATGGAATTTTTTTCATCTTGAAATAAAAATGCCAGTCAATTGGCTGGATAGGCTCTTGCACAGAGATGGACTCAACAGAGATCACAGACATGAATCACTGGCAGCATCAGGTATAAACTCCAGGAATCCAGTTCCTAAGGCACCTGGTATTAGCCAACAGACCACGTATCCTTCAAGGTTTAAGAGAGACGAGCTACTAATATCTGGGCCTTCAAAGGACACTGCCGTTAAGATGTATCTTATCAGAGCAGAAACAAAATGTGAAAAGAATCCCCGTGTGGCTAGGGGTGGAGCAGCAACAAGTCAGAATTCAAACTCAGCAGGTTCCTCACAGCCTCTGATGCTTAAACAGACTTTAGATAACTGACAAGGCATCTTGTTTCATGCATGCAAATAATTTTTGGAACTATTTTAGATGTTCCAATCAAGGATATTAAAATGGCAGGTCATATCCATATTAATACATTCCCTAGCCATTATTAGATACCACAAACAGCATGCTGCCGAGGATAAGGGAAAATCAGGATTTATCCAGGGACTGGCACTGTGGGAGACCCAGGGAAAGAAGACACAATCTTTTGGGAGAATAAAAAGATAAAAACAGCCAGAGAGTACTACTAGGCAAGGTACATCATGTGCTAAACTAATAAGACTGTACTTCAAAATGATACATACTTTAATGATAATAAATTATAATAGCTAACCTTTACATAGCACTTTAATGTGTGTAAAACACATTACATAAATTACCTCATCTGATCTTCACAGCGACTCTATCAGATAGTTGCTATTATCATTCTCATTTTACCAATCAGGTAACTGAGGCAAAGAGAGGTTAAGTGACCTGTCCAGGACCATACAGCTAGTAACTAGACAAGATTCAAGCCCAGGTGTTTCTGATTCCAAAAGAGTATTTAGGGCTGTGTCAGCAAGAGAAGGCTTCAGGGAAGACAAGAGATTCAAATAAACTGGGTCTTCTAGGATTTAGAGAGACATCAAAAAGGAAGAGGGTCATTCAGCGCAAAAGGAATAGCATAAACAAGGATAAAGAGGAAGTAATGAGCATGAGATATGCGTAGAGGCAGTCAGTGAGTGAGTGAATGAACCTAGGTGGAGAAGAAGAAGTCTCCCACACTCTTACTTAAAGGGGTGGTGAAGCTAGTCTCAACCTGTTTGCTTTTCCAGAGCCAGCCAGAAACATACCCCAGGATGCCAGATCCAAAAGACAGCTTCATTCCCCATAGTGTGCAACCCTGAATCATATCCAAGAAGTACAGAAAAAGCTATCCTACCAGTTTCCTCACCCCTGCACCAGGTAATCTTCAAAACTCTGGCCTGGAAAGAATATGTTCCCCGGGCCAGCAAAGGGAGACTTGGACTCTGGCAAAGGAGGATTTGTTCTACAGGAGAGATTGGGTCTGGAAAAAATCTGACTCTGGTTGCCCAAGCAGCTCTGCATAGAAGTCACCCCCAGCTCTTGGCAGAGATGCTGTTGCGTTCCCTAATTTTCTAAAGATGGCCAGGTGCACAAGCCCATGAAGAACATCTGCTCACGGGAGAGCTTGGAAGGGAAAACGTGGCTGTGCAATTGCAGTTGTTCAGTTATTTCTGTAAGTGCTTTCATTCGGGAATGAAGCTGGGGCTTTATTTGTGAGGAATCAGCCAACTTAGAGAAAAGGGCACAGTGGCATCTGTATCCAGGGGATGGTATGGTGAGGTCATGAGGTCCCTGAGGGCCTAAGTAAGGTTCTTCAGCAAGCACTCTCTCCACCTATCAGCAGCTCGGAAACCAATATGGTCACAGAGTGTATGCATGCCCCGAACACAAGCTCCTTTTGACTTTTCAGGTAAAGATGGATCAGATCTACTCAGGACTGCAGACACACAATTCTAATGGGCCACATTCTGCTAGCTGAATCAGCTGCTCTCTGCAAGTGAAGTATTCTGGGAAGTGTATTAACTCTAAATTACTTCCTACTGTTCACTAAATGGTGCCCTTAGGGCCTGAAAGACTTGGACACATTTAAAGCTTCATTTACCTACATCTAAGGATGTACCTGATAGAATCAGGTCTACAAGGCAGAAACTGTCTCTTTTGTACCTTATATCTGTGTCATTGGTTAATGACTGCAATAGAGAAGAACAATTAGCATATTCATTAATTAGGGTCTTATTTACAGCCTTGGGTCTTTTTCTTCCTTCCTTCCTTTCTTTTTTTTAAAGGGTAGGTCTCCTTAATCCACCCAGGCTGGAAATGCAAAGTCTAGATCCCACCACCGATCAGCACGGGAGCTTTGAGACTTCCAATCTGGACTAGTTGCCCCTCCTTAGGTAATCTGTTACACCCCCTGACATACACACCCTGCTTCCATAGGCTGACCATATTAATGCTAAACTTGGTGTGGATGCCTGGTTGGCATAGCCTACCATTCACCAGTCTCAGCCTTGCCAAGAGCTGAGATAAAAAGCATGTGCCACTATGCCTGGCCTTTAGAGTCAGAATAGGGCATCAAATAGAGCTATGCTGTAGGGGCCAGAGTTTAACCCAGGTCTTCTCCACTCCTGCAACAATGACCAATCTGATGAACCATGACACCCCCAGCAAACATAAAAATTTATTTATTTTAACTCATATCCTCTGACTCTGCTGAAGTCATTAATGTCTTTTGAGAAATGATAATGCACTTGAATTTCTCTACCCCTTCACATAGTGTAAAAAGAGACTCTGCAGGTACTAAACTTCAGACGTATGAAGAAGGTATGAGGGGAAGACAAGGGCTGAGGATGTATTCTCTTAACAAATAAAGAGCTTTTATAAAAGAATAAAGATTCTGATACAAAAAATTTCTAACTGCAATTCTCTACTGTAGAAAATGATTATTGTCTGAGCTGTACATTGTGAAATACCACCACCACCACAACTCATATAAGAAATTCCCAGGGAGAATTAGAAAGAGTAGGATAGTGAGGAGGCATACAGAGGATAAAGGGACAAATAAAAGGAAATATTTCTAGCGTAGAAAAAGTTCCAGAAATTTACACCAAGAGAAAATATTAAAAGCTAGGAATTGAGTTTCTGTTTTCTCCTAGAGGCAATGACAAGATGCCGCTAAAACTTCCTGGGCAGGTGATGTGACAGGCTCAGACCTGGGTTTCAAGAATATCAACTGGGCAGCTACATGGTAGAGACAGATAGCAGGCAGAGATTCCAATTAAGAGGCTAATGTGAAAAAAAAAAAGGAAGAAAAAATATAAAAGAGGTTGACGCACTAGTCCAGGAGAGTAGTGATGAAGGTCTAAACTAGGGTGGTAATTGTGTGAGCAGAGAGAAAGAGAAGCATGCAGGATATTCTGTGGCGATACAATTACAATCAAGACTTGGCAACTGGCATGACTCAGGAGCCGAGGGGGTGAGGAAGAGCAAAGAGTAGAGGGTGACTCTAGGCTGCAAACTTAGGTGATGGAACAATGGTGATACCAGAGACAGAAACAAGGAAGTTAAGGGAATGTGGATAGGGGAGAAAAATAAGTGCCAGTATTGGACATGTGGAGTTGAAGATGCCTGATCAAGGTGGAGTTAACCAGCAGGGAGTTAGAAACGTAGGACTGGAGCTCAACGGAGAGTGGAAGGCTAGACAGGTCTGCATAGAGATCACAGCTGAACTCGTGGAAGCTGATGAGATCACCTAGAGAGTGTCTGAAGAGAGAAGAAGAACAACTAGAACCAAAAGCCCAGTTCCTGCTGTACAGGAGAGTGTGATAAATTAGGAAATTAGACTAAATTATGTAAAATTACTGTTTGGATGAATCACAGTCAACAAATGTTAGTTAAAACAACAAAAAGACACTCACGTCATCTGAATACTGTACATCATCCATGGCGTACTTCTCCTTGAAGTGCTCACGGGAGTGAATCCTTTAAAAAGATACAACAGAAGTGACTGGTTAGTGTCACAGCATAGGCCATATCTAATTAATGCCAATGAAAAAAAACAAACAGTACTCAGGGAAGCATGCATGCCCAGAATACTAATTAATTCATCAAAAAGCATTTATTAAATGCCATCTATGTGCCAGACACTGTAGTGGGTGCTGGGAATACAAAGACAAAAATGAAAGAATGCCTCCCCCCACAGAGTTTACATTCTATCTGTGGAGACAATGTGTACACGTTCACGATCATGGATCAAGAGCTTAAGGGACCTCACACATAAGCATATACAAAATATACATGAGGCAATTTTTGGGAGAGGCTGCTAGCAGCTGGGGGTGGGGGACCGTGTCGGGAAAAGCCACGTGGAGAAGGTATCATAAACACCAAAGGAAATTAAGGATTCTAAAGGGAGAGGAATACATAGCAAGTACTGAGAAAGTCGGTCTGCACCAGGGCATGAAAGAAAGACATGGAATGTTCTATGCGAACTGAAATGGAGACTACAAGGAGAGCCGTGCACATTAAATCTGGAAAAGTAGATGGGAAGCAGGCTATAAAGGGATTTAAATGCCAAGG
Organism: Trichosurus vulpecula; assembly: GCF_011100635.1. Lineage (NCBI taxonomy): Eukaryota > Metazoa > Chordata > Mammalia > Diprotodontia > Phalangeridae > Trichosurus > Trichosurus vulpecula. The sequence goes on along the minus strand of NC_050575.1, from coordinate 136,018,428 downwards.
AGGAGTTTAGATTTGATCTGAGGGTAACAGGGAACCATGGGAATTTCTTGCTCAGGGAGACACACGGACCTAAGGACCTGTGTCTTGGTGTATATCAACTTCAGTAAGTACATGGAAGATAGATAGGAGAATGGAGCCTGAGGCAAGGAGGCCAATTAGGAAACTGCAATAGTTTAGGCAAGAGGTGAAAAAGGCCTGGGTTAAGGTCCTGGTTTTATGGGTAAAAAATAAAAATAATCACAATAGCTGATATTTACATAGCGCTTCTGATGCGCCAGGCACCGAGCTAAGTGCTTGACAAATATCGTCTCATTTGATCCTCAAAAACCTGGGAGGGAGGTGCTATTATTACCTCTATTTCACAGATAAGGAAAATGACTTGCCCAGGGTCACACAGCTCATAAATGTCTGAGGCCAGATCTGTCTTCCTGACTCCAGGCCCAGCACTCCATCTGCTGTGCCACCAAGCTGCCTCCATGAAGAAAAGGAGACAGATGTGAGAGATGTGGCTGTAGAATCTACACCACATGGCAACTGACCACAAATTGGGGCAGGAGAGGTTGAGGTATAGTGAGGACTTGAGTATGATACTGAAGTTCCACTCTTGGTGACTGGAAGAATGATGCCCTCAACAAAAAGTGAAGTATAGAAAAGGAGAAATGGTGTGCTCCGTGTTGGTAAATGCCTAAGAAACATCCAGTCACAGGCAGTTGGTGATACACCAGACAGGATAAAAGGAGACAGACCAGAATATGACTGTCATCTTCATAGAGATGAAATCTAAATTCACAGAAGATGATGAGGTCACCAAGACAGGAGGAAAAAGAGGCCAGGATGGAGGTTAGGGGTTATATCATTAAGGCAAGATTCATGACCTTGAGGATGACCATGAACATGCCTGAATGGTTCAGAATCGCAAAGTATGAAAAACTCTCTATGTAGAAGGCTGAGGAAGTATAACATTTATTTAGACTCCAGAGGATCAAATCCGAGAACCAATACCCCCAATTCAATATAGTAACAATTATATTCCAAAACTAGTAAGCCCATCTGAACGTAGTAACAAGGAAATTATAACACAGTATTATAGCAAGGAACCAAGTCATTCTGTAACCACCCTGCTAGGGCCTTCCTGTAGACTCATGAATCCTAACTCTCTCTCTGCTCAGCACTCTCTTCTGCAGCTCTGCCAACCCTGCTTCTCTCAATGTCTGTTCTTCAGCGCCCTCTTGATGTCTGCTGCCTCCAAGTCTTTCTCTCAGTTCTACTGCTCTCAGTTCTGCTACTCAGTTCTGCTCCTCTTCAATTCTCTTCTCTTCAATTCTGCTCTTCTTCAATTCTGGGCTCTCCTTTTATACAATCTTGGCTGGCATCTGATTGGCTAGAACTCAGGTCTCTGATTGGCTGAATTCACGATTGACTAGAACTCAGTGCACATACCATTGGCTCTGGTCTTAGCAACTCCCCTTAGGGTCCTGAGGCCTTCATGCCCACATCGGCTTAGCACCTAGTAAGTAATCAAGCTTTCCCACCTGGGCCCACCAGAGACCTATCAAATGGGTGGGGAAGATCTTAGATGACATTAGACCACATTAATACTACAGGAGTATACTAGATAAGAAATGCATGATGAGGGGGCAGAGCCAAGATGGCAGCTGGAAAGCAGGGACTAGCGTGAGCTCCCCGCCAAGTCCCTCCAAAAACCTATAAAAAATGGCTCTGAACCAATTCTAGAACTGCAGAACCCACAAAACAGCAGAGGGAAGCAGGGCTCCAGCCCAAGACAGCCTGGATGGTCTCTGGGTGAGGTCTATCCCGCATGGAGCTGGGAGCGAAGCAGAGCCCAGCGTGAGCGGCGCGGACCAACCAGACCAGAAGCCGGGCAGAGCAGGCTCTAGTGCCCTGAATCAGTGAGCTGTGGCAGTTACCAGACTTCTCCCACAAACACCAAAGACTACTGAGAAGGTTGGTGGGAAAAGCTGCGGGAGTGGAAGGAGTTCGCGGTTTGGCCACCACCCCCGGGGCAGCGGAGGTGGGGTGACTACAGCTGCAGTTGCTTCCGGCCCCAGGCCCACCTGGTGGGAGGAATTAAGTGGCAGATCAGAGCAGGAGTGCAGAGCCTGCTAAAGATCTAAGCCCAGTCCGGGCTGGGGGTTCTTGGGGTAGGAGGAGTGCTGGTGTGGCAGAGCTGGCGCATCCCCCCCAAACATGGAACATAGAACTCTTTAGTCTACAAGCAGTCATACCCTGCTGAAAAACTCAAGGGTCAAGTTAGTTGGTTGGGAATATGGCCAGGCAGCGAAAACGCACCCAGATTCAGTCTCAGACTTTGGATTCTTTCTTTGGTGACAAAGAAGACCAAAACATACAGCCTAAAGAAGTCAACAAAGTGCAAGAGCCTACACCAAAAGCCTCCAGGCCATGGAAGAACTCAAAAAGGATTTGGAAAAGCAAGTTAGAGAAGTAGAGGAAAAATTGGGAAGAGAAATGAGAAGGATGCGAGAAAACCATGAAAAACAAGTCAATGACTTGCTAAAGGAGACCCAAAAAAATACTGAAAAATACACTGAAGAAAACAACACCTTAAAAAATAGACTAACTCAAATGGCAAAAGAGCTCCAAAAAGCCAAAGAGGAGAAGAATGCCTTGAAAGGCAGAATTAGCCAAATGGAAAAGGAGGTCCAACGGACCACTGAAGAAAATACTACTTTAAAAATTAGATTGGAGCAAGTGGAAGCTAGTGACTTTAGGAGAAATTAAGATATTATAAAACAGAACCAAAGGAATGAAAAAATGGAAGACAATGTGAAATATCTCATTGGAAAAACCACTGACCTGGAAAATAGATCCAGGAGAGATAATTTAAAAATTATTGGACTACCTGAAAGCCATGATCAAAAAAAGAGCCTAGACATCATCTTTCAAGAAATTATCAAGGAGAACTGCCCTGATATTCTAGAGCCACAGGGCAAAATAGAAATTGAAAGAATTCATTGATCGCCTCCTCAAATAGATCCCAAAAAGAAATCTCCTAGGAATATTGTTGCCAAATTCCAGAGCTCCCAGATCAAGGAGAAAATACTGCAAGCAGCCAGAAAGAAACAATTTGAGTACTGTGGAAACACAATCAGAATAACCCAAGATTTGGCAGCTTCTACATTAAGAGATCGAAGGGCGTGGAATACGATATTCCAGAGGTCAATGGAGCTAAGATTAAAATCTAGAATCATCTACCCAGCAAAACTGAGTATCATGCTCCAAGGCAAAATATGGACTTTCAATAAAATAGAGGACTTTCAAGCTTTCTCAGTGAAAAGACCAGAGCTGAATAGAAAATTTGACTTTCAAACACAAGAATTAAGAGAAGCATGAAAAGGTAATCAAGAAAAAAAACAAGAAAAAGAAATTGCAAGGGACTTACTAAAGTTGAACTGTTTTGTTTACATTCCTACATGGAAAGATGATGTGTATGATTCATGAGACCTCAGTATTAGGGTAGCTGAAGGGAATATACATATATGTATATATATATATATATATATATATATATATATATATATACGTATATGTATATATATATGTATGTTTATGTATATATATGTGAATGTATATGTACGTATATATGTATGTGTGTGTGTATATATATATATATATAAAGAGAGAGAGAGCAGACACAGGGTGAGTTGAAGATGAAGGGAAGGTATCTAAAAGAAATAAAATCAAATTAAGGGATGAGAGAGGAATATATTGAGAGAGGGAGAAAGGGAGAGATAGAATGGGGTGGATTATCTCGCATAAAGGTGGCAAGAGGAAGCAGTTCTGTGGCAGGAGGGGAGAGGGCAGGTGAGGGGGGAATGAGTGAATCTTGCTCTCATCAAATTTGGCCTGAGGAGGGAATACCATACATACTCAATTGGGTATCTTACCCCACAGGAAAGAAGAGGGAAGAAGATTAAAAAAAAAGGAGGGGATGATGGAGGGGAGGGCAGATGGGGGTGGAGGTAATCAAAAACAAACACTTTGGAAAGGGGACAGGGTCAAGGGAGAAAATTCAATAAAGGGGGATGGGTTGGGAAGGAGCAAAATATAGTTAGTCTTACACAACATGAGTATTGTGGAAAGGTTATACATAATGATACACATGTGGCCTATGTCGAATTGCTTGACTTCTTAGGGAGGGTGGGTGGGAAGGGAAGAGGGAAGAGAATTTGGAACTCAAAGTTGTAAAACCAGATGTTCAAAAACAAACAAAAAAAAAGTTTTTGCATGCAACTAGAAAATAAGATACACAGGCAATGGGGTGTAGAATTATCTTGCCCTACAAGAAAGGAAGGGAAAAGGGGATGGGAGGGGAGTGGGGTGACAGAAGGGAGGGCTGACTGGGGAACAGGGCAACCAGAATATACGCCATCTTGGAGGGGGGCGGAGGGTAGAAATGGGGAGAAAATCTGTAATTCAAACTCTTGTGAAAATCAATGCTGAAAACTAAATATGTTAAATAAATTTTAAAAAAAATAAAATAAAAATTAAAAAAAATTTTAAATGAAAAAAAAAAAGAAATGTATGATGAGCTAGCAAAATAGACTGAGAAGGAGCAGTCTAACAGATAGTACGTAAAGCAAGAGGGGACATGTCGAAAAAAAAAAACCCACAGAGGAAAGACCCATAGAAGAAGATTGTGAAGTCAACAATGTCAGACAGGCACAATGAGGTGGCGCAGTGGATTTTATGTGTATCCTGTCTCAGACACTCACTAGCTATGTGGGTCTAAGCCACTTAACATATCTGTGCCTCAATCTTCACATCTGTAAAGTAGAGATAATAATAGCACCTACCTCCCAAGGCTGTGGTGAGGATCAAATGAGTTAACATGTGTAAAGTGCTTTGGGCAGCTAGGTGGTACAGTGGATAGAATGCTGGGCTGAAGTCTAGACTCAACTTCTTGAGATCAAATCTGGCTTTAGACACTAGCTGTGTGACCCTGGGCAAGTCACTGAACCCTGTTTGCCTCAATTCTTCATCGTAAAATGAGCTACAGAAGAAAATGGCAAATCACTCCAGTATCTTTGGCAAGAAAACCTCAAATGGGGTCACAAAGAGTCGGGCATGACTCAAAAAATACGCAAACAACAACAAAAGTGCTACGTAAATGCTAGCTATTTATTGCTATTATACCATCATAATCATCATCATCATTAAATGTTGAGTGAAGAGAGGTCAAGAAGGAAAAGCACTGATAAAAGACACTTGGCTCTGGTAATTAAGCAACAACCTGCAACATGAGAGAGTAGCTTCAACTGAGGGATGAAACCAGACTGCAAAATATTGAGAGATAAAAGGGGGAGAAGTCGAAGCAATGACAGCAACAGCTTTTTCTAGGAATTTGGCAGTGAAAGGAAAGAGAGAAAGAGGATGATGGCTTGAGGGGATGGTAAAATCAAGAGAGGGTTTAACCAGGGGTGGGGAACCTGCAGTGTCAGGACCACATGTGGCCCTCTAAGTTCTCAAGTGCAGTCTTTTGACTGAATCCAAACTTCGCAGATCAAATCCCCTTAATAAAAGGATTTGTTCTGTAAAACTTGACTCAGTCAAAAGGATGCACTCAAGGACCTAGAAGGCCACATGTGGCCAGGAGGCTGCAGGTCCATTGGATTTGTTCTGTGAAGTTTGGATTCCATCAAAGGGTCGCACTTGAGGACCTAGAGGGCCTGCTAAGCATAGAAGACACCTGGGCATGTCTGCAGACAGAAGGGGATGAGCAACTAGATAAATAGGAAATGATTTAAAATTAGAGAAGGGGGAATGACTATGAGCCAGTATACTGGTAGAGATGGAAAGGAATGGGAGCAAAGGTACATTTAAGGGGCTGACTTTGTCCAGGAGAGGAGCTAGCTCTTCAGAGAACTGAGTCAAGGAGAAATCATGACAAGGGGTTTTGAGATACAGAAAAGAAAAGAGAGAAGTCCTGGTGAATGGCCTGTGTTTTCTTAATAAAGGATGACAGACGTTCCTCAGTTGTGAGGGTGAGAGGAGGAGGAGTATAAATGTGAAGAAAAAGCAGAAAGTTTAGAGAAACCTTTACACAGAGTTCAATAACGAATAGATTTAGAAGGAATAAAAGGGTTGTCTTGCTGCAATAAAGACCTAGTTGAGATCAGATAATAGATTTGTAGTGGGCTAGTCAGCAGGATCATGTGACTTCCTACCATCACTGTCCAGAGCAGGAAAAGAGGAAGCAGACAGTAGAAGTAATCCAGAGCTGAGGGTTAGAAGGTATAACTGACAACAGGACAGAGGATTTGACAGCTCAGCATTCAAATGATTAACAGTTGCCCAGAGTCACACAGCTAATAATTGTCTGAGGCCTCATATGAACTCAGGTTTCCCTTACTTCAGGCCCAACGGTCTATCCACTGCACCACCCAGGGTGACTTTTGTGATGGTGAAACTACAAGATTGGAATCATGGTGGTACCCTGGACAGAAACAAGGAAATGCAAAAGTGGGGCAGGAGACAGGTTTAGGTGAAAAGGTAACAACTTCAGTTTTAGGTTAAGTTGAATTTGAGATGTCTAAGGGAAATACTCAATGTGAAACATCCAACAGGCAGTAAGAGGTATACAAGTGGAGCTTAGCTATGAAAAGGAGGCAAAGTATTAGCCAAAAATCTGAAGAGACAATATGGTGCTTGTTGTTTCTTGAAACTGTCAATACATCTCCTGACATGAGGCATTTTTATTGGCTTTCCCCATGCCTGTCATGCTCTCCCACCCTATCTCCATCTCTTGACTCTCCTGACTTCCTTCAACTCCCAGCTAAAAGCCCCCATCTACAAGGTCTTTCCTGACTCCCCTTAATGTTAGCGCCTTCCCTCAGCTGATAACCTCCAATTTATCCTGTACATATCTTGTCTGTGTATATTTGTTCGCATATTGTCTCCCCCATTAGACTGAGCTCCTTGAGAACGGGGGCTATCTTTTGTCTTTCTTTGCATTCCCAGCACTAAGCACAATGCCTCGCACATAGTAGGCACCAAAATGCTTAATGACAGAGGAAAAAACTGAGGCTTGGAGTATTCCTGAATTCCAATGATAAACTTGACTCATCTTGCCCAGAACCAAGCTGCCAAGTCGTTTCCCAACCATTTCCAAACAATGCCATCATATATCTACAACCTCCAGCCCTCAGCTCCCCTTTAGGTGCTGTCTTCTCCCATTAGAATGTAAGCTTCTGGAAGGCAGGGACCACATTCTTTATTTCATATTTATATCCCAAGCACTTAGTACCATGCCTGGCACACAGTAAGAATTCATTCAGACCTAGCAAAAATTCCCCGTGCTGAATGCCTATTATGCTCAAGGATACATTCTCCTTCAGATGAGTATCTCAGTGCTAACGTGGCCAGGCTTAGATCAGGACACTAGCTAAGGAACCCCCATAGAGATAAAGACTAAGCTTTGCAACTGGAGTCTGAGTACAGAACCAGAGAAGAGAGTGGTCTGTTCAGGATTACTTGTTTTCAAGAAGTATTTGTTTTAATGAACTCTGAGTGCAAACTGAAGTATAATTTCCTAACTTTCTTTTTCTTGCTTTTTTTGAAATATGGCTAACATGGAAATGTTCTGCATTATTTTACATGTATAATTGATATCATATTGCTTGCCTTCTCAGTGGGTGAGGAAGAGGGTGGGAGGGAGGGAGAGAATTTAGAATTCAAAATTTAAAAAGAAAAGAATGTTAAAAATAAATAATAAATTAAAATGTTAAAAAAAAATAAGTCTGCCCTGATCTGAACCCTTCCTCCTGTGATTTGAGCCTGTTTCCTTGGGTTCTCTGGGAAAGAGAAGAACAAGGCACCTACATAGGGAGTCTCAGTTACTTGTGTATGATTGAATTCAATCTCCTCTAAGCCATTTCTGTTCTAGTCATTGTGTCACAACAGAATGATGGAATTAAAACAATTTGGAGCTAATGACTGGGGTTCAGATCCGGCCTTAATTTTCTCACCTGTAAAATTTGGGTGCGGGCCTAGATCATTTATTCTGTAAAGTTTGGATTCAGTCAAAGGGCCGCACTTGAGGACCTAGAGGGCCACATTTGGCCTTGAAGCTGAAGGTTCCCCACCCATGGACTAGATCATAAGGTCTCTTATAATTCTAAGTCTATGATCCTATACCCTAAAACACGTTTCTATGTGCTGTAGGTTGTACAATTACATAATGGAACAGTCTTTCCAGTAAAGAAAAAAGAAAAACTACTGCAGGCTATCATTTGCCTCAGGATCAAATCTATCCAGTCCAGTGGCTGAAGGTACTAAATGGTAATCAAAGCTCATCATCAGTCTATCTTCAGCTACAACCAAACAACACAAATGGGGATAAAGGCTAAAATACAGAGACAGGATCCATACTTATAGGGGGAAGGTCATGTGATCACAGGATCAAGGGAACTTGAAGGTCACTGAGTCTAGCTTCCTTATTTTCAAGATTAGAAAACTGAAGAAGGCAGGTTAAATAATTTGCCCTGGGTTACACTGCCAATAAGTGTCTGAGGTGGGATTTGAACCCAGGTCTTTCTGACTACACAATGATAACCACTAGGACCTGATAAAAAGGCCATCTTCCCTTGATTCATTGGAAACTCTGTTCCTCTAAGCAGTCAGTCTCCTGGAGGTCACCCCTGGAATGCAACAATGACTAAAATCTAGGGTTGACTTTTCAGGGGGCCAAACTGTTCTCCAGGAACCATTGCCTATTGCCAAACAAAGCTTCCTATGGAACATTCACCTGACTCTTTTCACAAAGCAAGCTTAGCCTCAATGGGCAGCCAAGAGAGAAAACAGCTGGTACTTCCCTGCCACCAGTGTCCCAATCACATATTAATTTGTCTTGAGGAAACACAGTAGATCAATATCAAGGCTGAACAACAGGGTCTCCTGGGTCCTTCCTTCAAGTTTCAGATTTAATTTCAAGTTTCAATTGTAATCAACTAATATTGAGTTCTCACAATGAGCTATAGGCCATTACAGGCACCAGAAGAGATAAAGTCAACCCCTCATTTAGCGTACTTACAGTCTACACGACTCATGTGCCACTTTAGCATATCCTGTCTAGTATCATTATTTACACTGACATACACCCTGTCAGGCAGAGCACTTGTCTCAAAGAAGTCAAGGTTCCCTCTAATTGTCCATAAGACTCTAAGGGTCACCTGTCAAAGGAAAGGGCTGGACTAAATGACCTCGGAGGTGTCTTCCAGCTCCACAGCCTATGATCCTATGAAGAAAAGACACCCGAGGCCATTCCCCACACCCCCACCAACCTTCGCGTGAAAAGTACTTTTTGGTCACAGCCGTGATTCCAAGTGGTCCTCAGTCCAGGGGCTTCTCTCAACTGTCGCAGCCTCCTGTTGGTCACTCTGCTTCACGACCCTTCCCTTCTCTAGTCCATCCTCCACACAGCTACCAAAGGGATTTTCCTTTAGCAAAGATCTGACCCAATCATCCTCCCATTCAAACTCCAAAAGCACCATGTTTCCTCTAGTAGCAAATACAAACTCTTCTTTATAGCTTTTAAAGCCCTTCACAACCTATCTCCTGCTCCTAAGCTATCTTCCCAGCCTCGTCATATGTTACTCCCCTTGCTAGACTCTACAATTCAGCCAGATTGGCCTTCCCTCTGTTCTTCACACATGGTACTCCATCTCTGGCCACTCCCCGTTTCTCTCCATATTACTGGTGTGGTCTTGGACAACTCATTTAATATCTGTGCCTCAATTTCCTCATCTGTAAAATAAGAAGGTTGGACTAGACCATAAGATCCCATCCAGTTCTAAATCTATCATCCTATGCCATTGTACATGTCTTCCATGTGTTACAGTTTGTAAAATTACATAATAAAGTAAGCTTTTTGGTAAGAAAAAAACTTCTGGTTTCGCTTTTGTCTGGCTGTCAAATCTCTCCAAACTATTCACATCCACCCATTCCACCATCTACTCTCCTTGGGATTGGCTCTACCATCATCAAGGTCCCAGGAAAAGCTCATCACAAGGAAATGATTCCTCCCTGAAACTATATCAGCTTTGGTATTCCTTCATCACCAGTACCTTTAGTAGCCTCTCCTTCTTCGACTGGAGGACAGTAGGGTGAAGGAAAAAATTCCTCCCCAAACCTCCATTTAAAAATGGCTCACAGACCAAACTTCTCCATCAGCTAGACGCTGGATTCAACTCCATTTTTAAAGTTCCCTTTTGAGTGTTATTTTCCAGCACTAGATCACAAGCTCCTTGAGGGAAGGGACTTTCTTTTTCTTATCTGTATCCCCAGTACTTTAGCACAGTGATTAGCACATAGTAGGCACTTCATGTTTATTGAATTGAACCCTTATTTCTGGAATGTACTTCCTCCTCACCTCCACCTCCAGGAATCCCTCTCTTCACAGCTCAAGACCGACCTTCTACAAAAAAATCATTTCTGATTCCACTGAATGCTAGTGCTCTCCCCATCAACTACCCTGTATTTATATATAACTCTGTATGTACTTATATACACACTTGTCTCCCCTGATAGAATGTAAGCTTCTTGATTACCTTCATGCTTGTTTCATTCTCTGTCCTTTTATCCTCCACATCTAGCCCAGTGAGTGCCCAGCACACAGGAAGCACTAAGAAAATGCTTGTTAGCTACCTGAAAGACTGGAATAAAGCTCCAGTGGTTCGAGAAGACCAAAACGCTGCAGCAGCCATAACACATGAGCAACAGGTAGAATCAACATCTTCCTCTCCTATTCTCCCTGTCACATGGTGGGCCACCAAAGTGACATTAGCAAGGGACTGGTACTTCCTGTCGAGGCTCTCCATGCATAGAAGTTTTCATATAAAAGCAGGCAAAATCATTGTGGATCAAGAATCCTCTCTCAGGCTGCTCTTGGTGAAGTCACCAGGAATTGCTCCCAATTCCACCTTCAATTTCAAGCTGGCAACAGCCACTCTGGACTAAATATCACAGCCATAATCTTCAGTAATTTCTTTTAGCTTATAAGAGCCTCCTTCTTGCTAAGGGAGGACTTCTTGTTACCTGAGATGTCCCACACTCAACACTAACCCTGCCACAGCTCCCACCCTCGACCAAGCAGAAGCTACTGGAGGGTACCCAGAGCTCTAAGAACTGACCCACAGATTTCTTCTTATATGCCCTGAATGACAATGAGCAGAGAATCATAGAATTTAGAGCTAAAGGAGACCCTTGAGATCGGCTAAGGACTGACCGCTTGTCAGAAATGTTATAGTACGGACTCCTTTCACAGATGGGCTGGTCTGTGTTGCCATAGAGATTACTTCTGACTCTCAAAAACTGTGATTCTGTGATAGTAGACCCTTCATTGTAGAGAAGAGGAAAGGGAGGTCCAGAGAGGGCCCATGATTACCGAAGGTCCAAAAGCTAGTAAGTGGCAAAGGACAGATCCAAATAAAAGTCTTATGACTCCAAATCCTGTGTTTTAGCAACAGCAGGATGCTGCTTCTAAACTTGGGCTGGGGGAGAACAGGGCAAAGGGGACAGAAGAAGTCCCTCTCAGTCTTTTGTTCTGGCCAGGAGTTTGCTTGGCCACACTGGTTAACCTGCAAGAATCCCACCATATTTAGTCGTCCTCAGCACTCAGCAGGCCTCTGACATCTGACCCCAAAAGGTCTGAGTGCTGGGCGTGAGGCTTCTCTCTGTGAAAATGTCCAGGTTTGTTCTTTTTCTCCCCTACTTCCCAGGTAAACATCAGGCTGGGATTCTAGCAGGTAGTCAACAAAAGTCTGCTGGTAAGGAAGAAGGGTCCAGGGGCAGACTGAGAGCTCCAGAGAGACTGAGCAGCTGAGAAACTAGCAGCCAATTAAGTCAGCCAAAAGGTCAGTCCATTCTGCACCTACAATTTGGGGCGAGGGGAAGGGCAAGACAGGTCCATTATGCAATCACAACTGAAGGTTCTGCTGGGATCCCTTTCTTTTGGAATGAATTATGTTGGGTTAGTTCCAATCTACAAGTCCAATTAGTTTATACTATTTACATTTTTTGGCTTTTATTTCCTCATTAAATTGCCCCTAGTGACCACGTGTGGTCTACAGCAAGCAGCTACAAATGTATTCCCTTGGTTATCTTTTATTTCAATCCACATTGATTCACCTCTCAGTGTATGAGTTCTCCAAGGTCATCAATTTCAGTTTCTACTAAACTTTCCTTTGGGACATGGAAGGCAGCTTCCTCCCATTCTTTCACAAGGCCTCTAAGATAAACTACATTTTTAATTGATCTTTTAAAAAAAAGATCAATCCATGCATTATTTAATCTTTTTTTTTTTAATTTAACAAAATATGGCTGGATGTGTTAGCTTTGAACAATCGGTTTGGGAGAAGATAAAAATCTCCCTATGTCTGTCACACAAAAAGCCTAACTGTTTCTGCTCAGGGCACATCTCTGACCTTTTCCCAACACAAACACTTTTTTCCCTTTTAGAAAATCCCTGGCCTATTGGTTAAGTCAACTTTGCTGCTGTTTACAGTACAAGAACAAACCAAGAGAGTGAAGCAGTAACATTTACCTTCCTGAAAATGAGAAGTTATCTGCTCAAATTGGTCACTGCACTCACACAATGACAGCATCCCAGAGGGCAACATTATATAATGACTTGTCAAAAACAAAAGTGGTGAGTTAGTCCCCTAACATCCTACACACTCACACTTCTCCCTACAATCTCTAAAAAATTGCAGAATAGCTTGGGCTAGATAGTCTCCAAATCCTTTTCAGTGTTAACATCTATGATATCTATCAGAAACTAACATAAAAACAGCAAAAATGCCGCATTGTGTCAGGCCAATGGCCCACTCTTTCGTTTTCTATCTCTAGCAGGAAGCACTGAACAATTTCTCATCTTGACGTAAAGCTCAAAAATATTAGGGATGGGATAGGAGGGAGGTTAGGGTTACAGCAAAGAGGACAAAAGATGAAAATAGTCAATGGATTTCCATCCAAAGATGGAAAGGTTGTGGGAAGATAATGATAGATTAATGGTATAGTTGTGAAATGGTACAACTATTTTGGAATGTTATTTGGAATTGTGCTAAAAATCAAAGTGATTAAAATAGCCACACCCTTTAACCCAGGGTCTTACTGCTGGTCATGTTTCCCTAAGAGACCGAAAGAAAAGTCATTTATATTCATAACTGCACGTTTTGTGGTAGCAAAGAAATAGGAACAAATAGATGACTATTGATTAGGAAATGGCTAAACAGATTGTGATACACGGATTTTCTAATTTTGGACTGGATCTGTGATTTCAATGGTGTGTGGAAAGGAAACTTCCATTGCCAATAACAGTAGGCAACTCCTCTGGAACTCAGACTTAGAGAGCTACCTGGGGCAGTGAAAGTATAAGTGACTTGCTCAGGATCCCACAGCCAGGAGGCAAAAGAAGTAGGCCTTGAACTAAAGTGCTCCTGATTCTAAGACCAGCTCTCCATCCATTATGACACACTGCCTCTCTCCATAACATAATGGGATATAATGGCACTGACAGAAATATCAACTGGAAATAATGAAAAGAAACACATGAACTAACAGAGTGAAGTAAGCTGAACCAGAAAACCAAAACACACAAGACTACCACAATGTAATTGGAAAGAATAAAACCAAACTGAAGGACTCATAACTCATTATAATAACCAAACCTGGACCCAGAAAAGAGTTAAGGAAACACACCTCCCTCCTTTCACTCAGCCTTCTGGCTGGCTGAGGAATATGTGATTTGATGATTGATGCATTTGAACTATTATTTTTCTTTTTAAATCACTGTCATATGTCATATGTATAATGGGTATTTCTTGTCTTCTCGATGACTGGGAGTCAGGGAGGGGGGAGAGGGAGAGAGAGAATTTGGAAATGAAAATAAAAATTTTAAAAAAAATCTTTGTCATAAGGGAAGGACCAAAAGGTAGGGGAGGTAAAAGGAATATTATACAAAAATAAAAAGAATCAATAAAGCTTTAAAAAAAAGCTTAGGGTTATACCCAAATATACTTAACTTCCCCTTAAGAATAAATCATCCATGAGCAATCTGGAACTATGCCCAAAGGGCTATAAAAATGTGCATACCCTTTGATCTAGCAATACCACTTCTAGGGCTGTATCCCATAGAGATTATAAAAATGGGAAAAGGATCCACAGGTACAAAAATATTTATAGCAGCTCTTTTTGTAGTGGCCAAGAACTGGAAATTGAGGAGATGCCCATCAACTGGGGAATGGCTGAACAATGAACAAGTTATGGTATATCAACATAATGAAATATTATTGTGCTATAAGAAATGATGAACAGATGGACTTCAGAAAAACCTGGAAAGACTTATATGAACTGATGCTGAGTGAAGTGAGCAGAACCAGGAGAACACTGTACACACACAGCAATAGCAACATTGTATGATGACTGACTTTGATAGACTTAGCTCTTCTCAGCAATGCAAGGACCAAAAACAATTCCAAAAAACTCATGATGGAAAATGCCATCCACATCCAGAAAAAGAAATACGGAGTCTGAATGCAGATCGAAGCAGACTATTTTCTTTGTTTTATGTTTTTCTTTCTCATGGTTACCCCCATTCTTTCTAATTCTTCTATACAACATGACTAATGTGAAAATATGTTTAATAGGAATGTATATGTAGAGCCTATATCGGATTGCATGCCGTCTTAGGGAGGGGGAAAGAAGGGAGGGGGAGAAAATTTAAAACTTAAGGAAGTGAATGTTGAAAACTAAAAATAAATAAACTTATTTTTAAAAAAAGAATATATCATCCATGAACTAATCTAGAGCCGGTTAGAGTTTCATCCTGCATAATCTCTCAGCAATTTCCGTAATTTTCCTACTCATTGTGTTTAAGCACCATGTACATTCTTTCATTTGTCCTAAAGTTATCTCCTTCAAGTTGCAAAAGGGAGCAGCTTCCTAACCTCTCCTAACTGTTCCAAGGTAGCCAACATGAGATGAGCTAGTAGGGGGCTCAATGGCTCCTCTCCAACAGGAGGCAGAAATGTAACTTCACAGCAGCACGTACATTAACAGATTGTTTGTTGCCTCTCCCCAATCCTTTGTTATTATAGACTATATGATAGACATTATAGAGTATAAAAACCACAAGTTTCAAGTTAGTTAGCAACATTTGTTGCTATGGGGGGTAGAAGAGGGAAAGTATAAATGATCAGTACCATCCCCAAAGGAAAACTTAATTCCACTACCGGAAATCAGATAATCGAATCTCTGTCTCTCTAGTTGAGTGGTTCTTAAAATATTTTTTTCCTCACAACACAGTATCCTTGGCAGTGAGGGACCAGGGTGCACTGACTATTTAAGTTAGCATCACCATGGGGAATCAAGTGACACACAATTCACAGCACACCTAGGAAACTCTATGCACTGTGGAACGGCACACCCTTTGAGAACCACTGTCCCAGTCCCATGGCAGACATCACCTCCCTATCCCATCCAGATAAATGAAAAATTTCTTTTCCAAGTTCCAGGGGAAAAAAAAAGCTTTTACACCCAACTGGATAAGTAAGAAGATAGTTAGCAAGTAAAAGGAAGTAACCAGATCCCACACCCAAGCCGTGATCAAATTTGCCAAATCAAATGTTTCCCTTCACACTTAAAAAAGTCTTATCTTATGTTGGAATCATCTAATACAGAAAGTGACTCTTTTGTATAATGTACTGCCTCTTTAAGGTTTGTGGCTGAGTCAAGTGAGCTCAAAGTTCTAGGAGAAGCCACGGTTTTGAACCACAGGTACTCAGGTAGAACAGGGACGAGCAGTGGCTGAGTTTTGCACGTGACAAATACTGTAAATAGGGGCGAGAAGGACACTGGGGTTGAAGAAAACTAGGGCATGTACTTTATGTGATTATAGACAGAACATAAGGATTTGATTACTAACCATAAGCTAAGGTGGGAAGGTGGGGAGAGAGACAAAGAAATAGAGACAAAGGTGTGAAAGGACAGACAAGCTAAGCTTAGAGCTGGGAGTGATACATATCATGGTTGCTAGTGATGAGTAAGTATAGCTGAGCAGAAGAATTGACTGGAAATGGAGAATCAGAAGTAACTAAGCAGATCACCTAGTTTGGTTTACATGTTGTGTCCTGGGGGTGTTAGTCAGTC
This sequence comes from Trichosurus vulpecula, assembly GCF_011100635.1. Classification (NCBI taxonomy): domain Eukaryota; kingdom Metazoa; phylum Chordata; class Mammalia; order Diprotodontia; family Phalangeridae; genus Trichosurus; species Trichosurus vulpecula. The sequence continues at coordinate 136,002,243 of NC_050575.1, read as the reverse complement.
ACAGCATGGATCAACTCTGGAGCAGCTAGGTCTCGCAGTGGATAGAGTACCTAGCCCGAAGTCAGGAGGATCTGAATTCGAATCCAGCCTCAGACACTTAGTAGCTATGTGACCCTAGGTAAGTCACTTAACCCTGTTTTACTTCAGTTTCCTGATCTGTAAAATGAGCTGGAGAAGGAAATGGCAAACCACTCCCATATCTTTGCCAAGAAAACCCCAAATGGGGTCATGAAGAGTCAGATACCTCTGAAGAATAACAACAAAACAACAAAATGCATCAGCTGAGCAGCGGAGGCACACACGCAACTACATTCATCAAGAAGCTCTTATGGCTGACTCCCGAGTAAGGAAGAAGACATGGAAGGTTTTAGTTCTACAGTTTTGGATTCCGCTAAGCACATGGGCTTTCCTTGCTCGTACCTCCTTGGCAGATTCCTTCCAGTGTGCACCCACTCTCCCCCAAAGATACTGAGTATATGGCTGGAAGAACATGACCTAGATTGATCTGCAGATGGTGATGTGTTTTATTTGTGCCTTTGCTTTAATGTACGAGTATTTGTGATATTATTGCTATTTCTTTTACCTTCCTGCCAAGTAAATGATTATGTTTAAGATCTAAAAACATTTTTTTGAGTGGCTGGTTCTGTAAGAAGAAATACATCAGTGGAGAATCAAGAGCTAGGACTTACTAAGGATGATACACATCCCTTAAACACAGTTATCCCTAGGAACCTAAGGGAATTTGAGTCAGGGAGCGGGTGGTCCTTCTCTGGGAACTATACTTGGCAGTGTGAGAACAGGCCAAAGAAAATGAGTCAGCTCACAGTAAACAGGTGTCCCTATGCCTATGAGAGGTGCGAAGAGTGCTACGTGTACGGAACACACCACATCTGTTCATTACATTAGTAAAGTCCTCCATTACTCCCCCCCCCCATCTTTCTTTCTGAAAAAAACTATTTGCCAACATCTTGCCATTAATTAATTGTGAACAATTTGGTTCCACTGGGTTTTTTGTTCAAGATAGAATTCAAAAGTTAAATGGCAAAAAAATCTGACACATCTATTAATAAAGCAATGAGTTGCTACAGGGCATGAATTAATGACAAATACCTCAGATGCAATTTGAAGGCAGAGAGGTTCAAGGGAACTGTGACTTCACCCACCCAAGGGCTCCAGACCATTAAGTACCCCATTGCTACTTATAGATTTTTTCTCATTGACTGTTCTGAAGGCAGCTAGGTGGTACAGCAGATAAAGTACTGGAGTCTAGAAGATTTGAGTTCAAATCTTACTTTATATTATCAAAAGAGATAATATTTATAAAGCATTTAGCATAGTGCCTGGCACATAGTTTGTGCTATATAAATACTTATTCATTTCCCTTCCTCACGCTTGTCTCAGACACTATCAGTGTGACCCTAGGCAAGTCACTTAAAAACCTCCGTCTGCCTCAGTTTCCTTACTTGTGAAATGGGAATGATGACAGCACCTACCTCCTAGGACTGCTGTGAGAATAAAATGAGATAATATTTGTAATAAACTTTGTAAACTTTGAAGTGTTGTATAAATGTCAACTATTGTTGTTGTGATAATGACTGAAATTCCTATGCTCAACAGATACACAAATGTAAAAAAAATACCAAAAATCTCATAGACTCACAGACTATTAGAGCTAGGAGGCACTTGGTGATTATCTATTGCAAGCCCTTCATTTCTTCAATAAAGAAACCAAGGCTCAGAAAAAGACACTGGTTTTCCCAAGGATAAAGATTCCTCTTTTCCATACAGTTTAAGAGAAGTGGCACTTGTTCTACAATTCGCTTCCGATTGTTGGTTAGCTATGTTAAGCCTCTGAAGTCATGTTGCATCTCTGGGCCCCAGTTTCTTCATCTTTCAGGAATTAAGTCTAGGGGATAGGCATTAAGAAAAAGGTGGAGTAGATTTTACCTCCAAGGTCCCACCCAAATCTGAATTTCTAGAGCTTTGTAAAATGAGGAGGTTGAACTAGGTGATCTCCAAGATATTTTCCAAAGGATCAAATATTTAGAGTTAGAAGCACCCTTGGAGGCCATCTAGTCCAATCCACTCTTTTTACTTCTGGCTTTTAGAGACCTTTATACCCTGGCCCCTTCCTATGGTTCCGGTCTTCTTACACGCTGCTCCCCTCCACATACTCTTCAATCCAGAGACCTCCTTGTTGTTCTTAGAACAAGACTCACCATCTCCTGACTCCAGGCATTTTGACCCACTGTCCTCCAAACTTAGAACTCGCTCCATCTTCACCTCCTGGCTTTCATGATTTCCTTCAAGTATCATCTCCTATAAGAAGCCTTTCCTAGAACCCTTTCCTAGAACTCTCTCTCCACCTCCACCTCCTGGCTTCCATGACTTCCTTCAAGTCTCATCTCCTATAAGAAGCCTTTCCTAGAACCCATGCATCTTACTACCTTCCCTCCGAGATTATCTTCAACTTACCCTTGATTTATGCTATTTGCACATAGTTGTTTGCATGTTGTCTCTCCCATTAAACCATGAACTCCTTGAAAACAAGGACTTTTTCTTTTGTTTTCTTTTACTTTATTCATATCCCTACCACTTAGCACAGTGCCTGGCACCTGATAGCAGGCACTTGATAAAATACTTGCTGACTTGACTTATAAATGAGAAAACTAAGTCTTAAAGATGTCAAGTGACTTGTCCAGAGTCATTACAGCTATTGTCAGAGGTGGGATTTGAACTCTTGTCTTCCTATGACACACTGCCTCTCCACATTCCAGCTTTAACATTCTATAGTTGTACAGGTCATTGGGGAGCACATAACTAAGTTTCCACGAGTGCAAAGGACATCAGCTTTCTGCAGGAGTATTAATTCCCCTATCATGTACCTAAGTAACATTCAGCCATCACCTGAACTCTACTTAACATGCACAGATACAGGGCTGCTAATGGGTAGCCTAAACTTCCAAGTTCCTAAAACACTGTGTCAAGTGAAACCATCATAAAACAATGTTAGTGCCCATTTTTGTACAAGTGCCCTTAATAGCTATGTTATCTTAAAAGATGCATGAGTCCTGATGCAGCTGATGCAGTCCTAGGAACCCCAATAGGCCTTTACATTTCAGTAAAGTACAGCCACTCAAGGAGCCCAAACAGAAGGGAAACTTTGGGAGAGGAAAAGAATGATGACAGCCACTGAAACGGCAAAAGCAAACTTATAAAAGGTATGTGTTCATATGGAAAGAGAGAATCCCTGGGGGATGTCACTGGGGTGTCTGTCAAGTCATTATAATAATTCCAAGCACCACAAATAGCCAAGCTTCAGTGCTCAAGTCAATACAACTCCCTTTGGTGGAACAAGCAGCATTTTACATCTAAAATGGTAAGCTTTGGCTTGGGAACACTTAGGAAAATGGCAACAACTGATTCAACAGAAGAGCCAATCTCAAATCTATCTCTCCATTTGCTCTTCTGAGAAGGATCAGGGCCCCCACTAATGGCCAAGAGAATTAAAGTGGCCACTTTCTACCTTTAGCTTGTAAAGCATCCATTATTTCTTTTCATTTTCCCTCATGGCCAATGTTACTTTAAATGACACACTTCTATTAAAATGGGCTCTTAGTTACAGAGATTTGAGAAATTGCATTTGTGCCCAAAGGCCTGATTTTTACAGAAATAACAATAATTTTTTAAATAAAATCTGAGAAGCCACTAGCTTTTCTTCTGGCATTTTGAATTTCGTCCTTTCAAAAAGGGCAGAGATAATTAAATTTGAATAGTAGTTATTTTTCATGTTTTTAGTGCTAATTATAGTAACAATCATTTAAATGTCACCTTATCACACAGTGAGGCAGGGTATCTAACATAAAATCAGCTATAAAAGGGACTCATTGGCTCCTCTGTGAGGAGGCAGAAATATAACTTTATTGTGTTAATGAGAGAAAAAGTAGAGAACTTGTACATTAGCAAAAGGGCCCACAAGGGTGACATGAGGAAATCACTATAAGGTTGTAAATAAGTCCTGGAAGAGTCTGAATAAGTGAGACTATTGCTTGGTTTGTTTTAAAAGCTAACCTAGGCAGCCTCTGAGTGCCAGGACAATGCAGCCACAACTACGAGCGACTCTATGGAAAAACCTGGGTTAGACAGTCCACTTGTGAACCAGGCAGTTATGTCTCAAAGGCAGCAGGGATACCCGATGGCACCACATGGAACAGAAGCTATTGAGACCTTTCCCCAGGTCATATAAGATAGAAGGCTCAACTACAGCAATGAAGGCTTCTATCCAACAACATTTAGAACCAGGCTAAAGGGACACAGGAATCGGGGAGAGGAGACAATTCCAAAGTCAGCAAAGTTAAGTGGACTCTTTAAAAAGGAGAACTACTATTGATATAAAATGGAACGAAGGAGGTGGAAAGTGGACAACCCTCTATTCCTTTAAAAAGTAACGTACAAGTTCCTGACATTTGCACATGCCGCCTACCCGACCACGACCGCCCCTCCACAGACACAGGGCCTTTCCTGACAGCTAGGAAAGGCTTAGCACCACAGCTGGCCACTATACACTATGAGTACAAACATCAGATAATGGATCTCCCATAAAAAAGGAAACATTAAATTAATGCCATGTATAGGGTTCTGGAAAATGAAATTTCAAATGGCAGGTCTCACTGGCTGTCTGACCACCTGCACACAGTTAATGAATAAGTAATAAGGCCAAATTACAATAGTCACCATCAATTTCTAATGGCTAGAGTCTGCCTTCAGCTAAAAATAATGCCACTGCCATTCATTCAATTTACCTTGAGAAAGGATCGGTGATATCCCCTGAATAGGAGTCAGCAACCATTCTGAGATTCTATTAGCTCGTCAGAGAAAAAGCAAAGAGCTCCGACTCAAGACAAGCATCCCATCCAAGAGCCACTGCTTAATAGGCTGGAGACAGAAAAGCTTGTTCTGAAAGAGGCACTGGGCACAAAGGAGCTGCCCATGGCTTTGGTGAGAAAGGCCATGTTCAGAGCCCATCATAATGAGATTTCAGAGATAGCTGGAACCCAGAAGATAGACTATGGCACAAGTCTAGAGCTGAAAGACACAAGATCAAACTCTTAAAGCCCAGCCCTAATGCTCTATCATCCCTGCTCCCCAGAACCAGCCTCTCAAAAAAACAGCAACAGTAACCAAAAAAACACCCTGCCAAGATATTAGCTGAATAAATCCCAAGCTAGTTCTCACAAAAGATTACAATATTTAAGAAGGGGAAAATGCCCTCATCTATGCTTTATTTACGGACAAACTGAGCACAGTGCCCAAATCATAGGAAAAGGCTTGGGATTCAGTGGACAGAAAGCCTCAACCCTGGCAATAGCAGATTTCCATACCTTGGGATAAGCACCTGAGCTTCTGAGCCTTCTGAGGTCACTAGGTCACTAGGTCATCCACCTCAAGAACCCTCAGAGCTCTTTTTGCTCTTCACATACAGTGCTCTAACAGGCCTGCAAAGGGCCTAGGATGAGTTTCCTAGGTTTAAAGGTAAAAGGGCACTTAGAGACCTATTCCAATCACCTCACACAGAGATGAAGAAATGGAGTCCCAGGGAGTTTTAAGGGACCTACATGAGGTCATATGGAGAATAAATGGCAGAAGCAGGATTTCAACCCAGGTCTTCTGATGTTTTCCATTATATACCAGGCTGTCAATATGGGTACAACTTGGTTCCAGTTCTTGCTGCAATAACCCCAGCACCTCAGCCCCCATTATACCTTCACATTAAAAAAACCACAGACTAAAGTCAATGACATGAGTGAATATATCAAATCAACTGTCCTTTACACTAGGAATAGAGTCTCTGGGGGGTGTTTCCCAAAGCTTTGGTGGCAATGATAGATGCATATAAAGTAACTTTATTAGTCTATAAAAGAAGCAAGCACCTGGGTCATTGGGCAAATTGAGAAGGCTTGTGGATGGACATGCACCAAGAATGACTAAGCAGAAAGGAGCCATACACAAAGGGAAACATTTTAATGCTCTCAACACCCTCACCTCAACCACCTGCCTAGGACTCTGTGGACAGAAGGAGCCACAATCAGGCAGAAAGAAAGGAAGGAAGGAAGGAAGGAAGGAAGAAAGAAAGAAAGAAAGGAAAAGCAGTGACTTTTATGTCAACAAAGAATGGCATCTATGTGAAAGGGGAATTTAAAGTCAGGTGAAATAGGAACCCTTGATAAAATGGCCCCGAAAGGGGTTACCCAATCGAGAAAAGGTTCTGATCCTGTCTGATTAGAACTTGGGTGCCTGGCTCCAAATTTCTTCCAAGAGGACTGTGTTAAGGGGGAGAGGAGGAGACAGAGCTTGCATACAAGTAAGTTGCTTCTCTGGGTGACTCTGAATTACATTAAGTGCCAGATGGATTTTCAGAAGCTATCAGACAGAGAATCCAAAAAAGGAATTGAGCAGCTGAAGGTCAAATGTTCACTCTGATGGGTTTTGACTGAGAAAAGCAAGGTAATCCTGTCTGCCACTCTCTTTGTGTCTTATTGATTATTAAAGTGGTTGGATGCAGTCATATGCAAAAAATACACAGCCACACCAGGCACTGACGTTGCTGAACAAACCCCTCCCCACCCCTCAAATTGGGTGACTTTTAAAACCCTGCATTAACCACAGCCAGCTGGTGCTTCTGCTCAAAAACTTTGCCATTCACTTCAGGCTTTCAGGAGATGGTTACTAAGGGAACAAAGATGCCACCTGTCACGTCTAGGTCATAGGTTCGTATCAAAGGGCAACAGATATAGATGTGGAAGAATTGAGTAAGGAGCTGTGCTTGAAACAGTGCTCTCACATTGCTGCCATTTGGGGAAGCTTCATACATTTATTAAGTGTGGGCAACAGGAGTCAGGGAAGATATATGAAAATGCTACCGAGCTATTCAGATAACCTAGAAACATGTCCACTGCCCTTCACCAACAATGATGTGCTGTACTGTCAATATAACATAAAGTGCCTTGATGTCCTCCACAGCCCCAACAGTAAGGATGGACCATACCAAATCACCCACAGGTTCCTCAATGGTCCCTCTTGTGCACACATCTACAAAGTGACCAGCTGAAAGAGGGTTATGAATACAGGCTGAGACCATGAAACGGAACTTCTATGACATATTAACTGGTCCAGCTAGGCATTGTATCTAAGCTCTGAGCCTCATTAGCACCATGTTCTAACCCACTAAGCAAATAAGCTCTAAAATATGGGGAAAGCATGTAAAACTGAGAAAGCTTAATTACTTCAGGACACCGCAGGCCATTAACCACAGCGGGAACTAAAGCCATCTAATATTACTCAAGATGAGTCTCAAAAAGGCCCAACTGCTCAGAGCTTGCTTAGTGACCAGTCACATCCTTGACTTTTCAACCAAGATCAACCTGTATACATGCAAGAGCTAGCTCTTGGGACTTGCTGAGAATTCACTCTCAGCACACGTTCCCTACCCCTCCTACCGCTCCTCACCCCTGGAAACGTGCAGGAGACAATGCCTGCTGTGAGTCCTACTCAGACATGGTAAACCAAGAAGGGGTGCTTAGAAATAGAGTCCCAGGCTCCTCAGAAAACTGTTCCTCAGGGAAAGGGAACTAGCTCCCGTTTCAGTGAGTTCTTCCTGATCTGCATCACTTGCACTCTCAAGGTGAGTCCCCACATGGCTAGCCCCTAAAATCAGCTCTGCTGTAACACTGCCTTCCCTTGCCTTCCCCTCACAACCTGGTCTTAAGCATTTCTAAAACTTCAGGCACTCGACTTTCTGCAAATCAGATCTCTCAGCAAGTTCTGCACTACTGGGGGAAAGTGAACAGAGTTCAGAGCTGGAGACCGGCAGATGATGATAAAGGGAATGAATAACGGTGCTCCATACAGGCAACCAGGCAAATATGAGGCCTTTTTTCTTAACTCTGTACACATCTAGAGGCAGTAAACTTTAGTGGAGATGCACTTCAATGGAGAAGACTGGTGGTTCTGTGGTTTCCTAGCTGTGGGACCTTGGGCACTATCACCTATTTCCTCAGCTGTGAAGGGGAATAACAATATACATGCGATGTTATCTCACAGAGTTATTGTAAAGATTAAATGAGAGAATGCAGGCAAAGTAACTTCTGACTGTGCGCCATTACTGACATGTGGCTTTGGATGATGAAAAGAGCATTGGACCCTGGAGACTAGGGTTCAAATCTTAGCTCCGACATTGACTAACTACAGCCCCTTAGCACAAGTCATTTTGACTTGCTGTACCTCACAGGGCTGTTGCAAGGAATGTGCTTGATCTTTCTAAAACCTGAAGGTCCCGTGTAAATGTGAGCTATTGTTGTCACTACTACAAGCAGAGGGAGTTCTTGAGACTGCTGTTGCTGTTGGGTAAGAGAGGACAATCCAACAGGAATGTAGCAGGATTTTCCCTAAGACCATATATCAATGTTTCCCTCGGAATTCATGATTTTTTCTCTATAATTACTTCACTTTATTTAGTAAATAAAATAACAAATGGGAACACACTTTGCAAAGTATAAAGTGTCTGTAGAGAGGCAAGGTCATTGTCATTAATTCCTCAAAACAACCTTCTGAGATAGGTAGAGGACAAGCCTTATTCTTAGCCCCAGAGAGGCAGCGTGACATGACATAAAATGAACAGAGAATCTGTCTCTGAGCCAGGAAGACTGGGGCTCAAGTCCCACCTACGAAACACACTGGCAGTGTGACCCTGAGCTAGTCACATCATGTCCCATCACCCTAGACAAGTCTCTGAGCTGATAAGTTACAGAGAAAGTATCAACCTGCACTAGTAGAGGGGATTACTTCACCTAAGAATTCACTATACCAGTCCCTCTCCTCCCTATCTTTAAGTAAGAAAATTAAGGTTTGGGAAGGTTTACCAAGGTCCCGGTGAGTCAACAGAAGAGCTAAACTAGAGAGCAGGGTGCCTGGCGGCCAGCCCTGGGGTCTTGGCACTGCCTTGTGCTATGCCATTCTTCAGGAGACAGAAGAACCTGGAAAGCTACCCTCAGCATCCAAGATTGTTCACTTTGAATCACAGCTGTGAGCTGACTCTCCTCACCCTTGCATTAAAGAGAAAGAAAAGTCACGAGGGAGAAATTTGAAACTCCAGTGGTGAGTACAAAGAAGTATGAGAAAGCAACAGTTGCTGATGATAGGCATGAGGGCATGGCATGAAGAGGGTGTGAGTGTCCCCCTAGAAAAGCCCAGTTCCCATTGGAAGCCAGTAAATCTCATGACTGACCGTGGACAAAAGCATTCGCCAGAAATACCACTAAGCTGGACAAGGTGCTGGGGGTGGTGGGAGCCCCAGGAGCAGCTTCAATGGCCTTGTCATATTCTTCTTAAACAAGCACAAATGGCAGTCTTCCCAGAGCGCCCCCTCAGTGCTCCCTCATATACTAACTCACAGAGGGAAAGCATCTTTTCTCCTACCACATCTTTGTCTGGAGCTCATGGAATCGCCACAGACCACCTTTACCAAGGGTCTTCATTCACACAAAACTCAGTTCCCAAACAAAAGACCCAACTGAGCTGGAGACCAAGCCACCCAAGTTCAGAAGGCTTTTTCTACCATGTCTGGGTACCTCAAAGGCAAAACTGAATACGGATAAACAGAGAATCACAAGAGGCAACTGAGAGTAGTGTAAGCGCACTCACTCTGAGTCAAAGAACCTGGAATCAAATTCTGGCCTATCTTCCTACCTGCCTATGTGATCCTGTGTCAGTAATTTAAAGTCTCTGAGCCTTAAATTCATTTGTAAAATGGCCTATGAGATCCCTTCCAGCTTTGGATCCAATAAGTATATAAAAAGATGTAGGTACCAGTCTGGTCATGGATGGGCTGAGATAGCAGCAGAAAATTTTGACATCTCACACTGCTCCTGCAAAATGGGACATGGTCTTGCATTTATGCCAGACAAGTCAACATCTCTTTCTTCTGATGTATCCTTTTTTGTTAAGTTTGCACCATTCTTATTTTCCAACCAACTAAATTTTGAAATGATATTAAAAAGGGTCATTTTCAAAGGATAAAAGAAAAGAGAACACTTTTTTGCTTCCTGGTATGTGGGCAAAAAAACTTTAGGGCATGTGCTGTTGTCAAATAAAAGTAGGGATTTTGACAGGATACTGATAGAATATAAGCTCACTGAGGACAAAGCCTCTTTCATTTTGTAAGCATTTAATTGTTAATTGACTGATACTTTGCCCAAAGCATGGTTACTCATCAAACACATCACTCAGTTCTGAGGAGGCTTTCTGAGGTTCTGAGTGGCCAAAGCATGGCTAAACTATGAGAAGGTGCTGTCCCGAAAGGATCAGGCTTCCAATGTTTGGGCCTGGGGAAAAGGGAGCAAGAGTCTAAAGAAGTCCTTCCCCTTCTCTGAGTTCCTGCAGGTTCAGATATGTTAGGGGTGAAGTTGTATGAGTTCTATATGCACCCTTGCTCCTTCAAGCTTCACACCCTGGAAAGAAGTGCCCTCTACCCCCTCAAAACTCTTGCTCCCAACATTTCCATCCTGGGCTCTTCTCCAGAGCAGAATGGAGCAGAAGGGGTGGTTTCTTAAAAGATACATGGGACAACGGGGAGCATTCTGAACTATTTCAGAAAGTTCTGTTATTTATTTATTTTTTGCTCAAGATACTCCACACTTGCTTTCCTTCTTCAAAAACTGAATCCCTGCCATACAGATCATTAACACAAGGCATTGGAAAGTCATTAAAACCCTTTAAGGCACTTATTGAAATTTCATTTATTCATTTTTCCCAAAGAAAAGTCTTAATAGGGACTCATGTGACTAATCTTGTACCCTGTCAAGATCAATCAAGGAGAGTGGAAGTGCAAACATTCTCCTCTGGTCTCCCTCTCCAGCAGGGGTCAGTTTCCTCCTCCGCAAGTTTTGCTGATATTTCTCCTCCACCACTTACCACAGGTGTCCACATTCCTTGTGTTTCCAAAAAGCTGGGGGTAGGAGCATCCATCGGTAGAGATCAAATTCAAAAGGTTTCTATCTTTGACAGGAACATAGTAGCCACTATACAACACCCAGCAAAAATCTGCCCCTTGACTATTCGAGAAACCTTTTCAGAGTTCCTAATATAGCACGTATGAAGCCCTGCGGGGTATACAAATAAAACACGGTCCCTGCCCTCAGGAAGCTCACAGTTTGGTAGGGGAGAAGACACCTCCTCAACTACCACACTCTACTGTGAAAATGTTAATTAAGTGGAATAAAAAAACAAAAGTTCCATTGAGAACCATGTGACCACCAATTTCTTTGACAGGAGCACCAAGCTGTGTGTTCTGGAACCTAAAAGAAGATAGCCCAAAGCCTGCTTGTTGTACAAGGGAGATGATGGTAACACTTTATGCACTTCACAAAAATATTGTGAAATTCATTTGACATAATGCTTTGGAAGAAAGAAACTGCTGTTCAGATGCAAGCATTACCCCCATGGAGATGGTTGGCTCTCTGGCCACAGTCTGTCCCCAACCCAGTCCCCTCAATTGATCGGCCCAAGTTACATTTGGGTTCCCTGCAGATGCTGCCCTTGCCACAGGATTGTTTTTCCCCCAGATAACCCAGATGGGCTGATGTGGAAGCCAGTGTTTAACCACGGACATCTGACGTGTGCAGAAAATTCCTCTAGATGCTTTCCACCTTCTTGTGTGTCATTTCTGCCGAGAGTATGATTACTCCAGGCTAATGTAAAAATTGCAGCTTTCACTGCCTAATGTCATGAGGTACTCATTATCAATTTGGTTAGTGAGTTACTGGGTTGCTTTAAATTACAAGATATCTGGCACAGAGTGGGCCCCTTTGATTTATGATAATTGTTTCTCACTGCTGAGAAAAGCATGATCTTACTGGGCACACACAATGCTTTCTGAGCCTCTCCTCTCCTCTCCTCTGGATGCCTTTGGGAAGGAGGGAGTCCCTTTGTTCTAGACTTGTTTTCTCTTCTGTCATGTGTCTTCCGTGCTTGTCACAGGGATGGAAAGTAGCTGATTTGTAAGTCGCTAACAGTTTTGCTTCATGAGCTGGTTGTCAGGGGATACTGAACAAGCCCTCAGATTGTAGCCCTTCCTTAAAGACTCAATTTTAAGTTGGAATTAGCACCAGCAGAGAACCAGGAAATTGCATTTGCTCTGTACAGTGTCCCTTATCACCCTACCCCTAACACCATCAGCTGTGCCAGGTCCAGGAAATTATGTTCTAGGTATAGGAGGCAGTCGTCATAGCCCCTAGGAAAGTGACACTTTGGAGTGAAATTGAACAAGCCCTGATGCTCTCTGACTGATCCTGAGTTAACCAGCATTGCACTCAGGGTAACCATGGAGGCAGCAGGAGACAGCCCACAGGGATCAGCTCAGTGGTTTACTTTTCTTCCTCATCAGGTCTTTGGGAATTTTTTATTTTGTATACTCACATCTGGATATTACACAAAGTCTTGACTTGAAATGGATTTTTGAAACTTCCCCTGTTAAGAGTAGTACTCAAAATCATTTTTCATTACTATTTCTCTGTCCCTTCCTCAGGCCTCATCATTCACTTTCAGGTCTTGTTTAGACTGTCCACGGTTATAAGAAAGCATGTTTTAAAATTAAATCTGCAGATCTGTATTGGTATCTACTGCAGGCAAGCATCCCGTGCAATGTCTGATGATCTGTGCCTCTTATGAGGGATGCCTGGACCTGAATGGAGGGACCTCATGGGGGCTGGAGGTGGGAAGGGGTCAATCTTGTTAAACTAAGTTCCCCATACTTTTGAAAGAGGGTCTCTAGGACATTCTAAGGAGAGCTGTGGTCAACGGGAAGGAAGAAATCTGGTACAGCAGAAAGAGTACTGGATCTAATTAGAGTCAGAGAACCTGGATTCAAATCCTAACGGGCTTCTTTGACTCTGTACAAACCACTTAACCTCTTTGAGTCTCAGTTTCCTCGTCTGTAAAATGAGGGGATTGATCTGAATAATCCCTAAGGTGTCTTCGAGCACTTAATATATGAAACCATGAAATTTGATAAGGGATATCTTCTGGTCAATAAATATCCTGGCTAGGGTCCTGATTTCATAGAACAGAAAATTAGTGCTAGAAGAACCCATAAAGATCTGGTCAAACTCCTTCATTTTACAGAAAAGGAAACTGAGACTCAGACAGGTTGAACAACTTCTTCAAGGTCAGACAGCTAGTAAATAACAGCTGAGACTAGAGAGAAGTAACAATAAGAATGACCTAAGTACTAATACTAAGGAAGCAGAGAGAGCTGACTCCACACAAAACCATAATTCCTATAACCCATGTAATTATGAGAAAGTATTTATAAAATGTCTTGTAAAAAGCTCTTATATACCTTAAAGCTCTACATAAATGCTAGCTATCATCATCATCATTGTCCATTGCTCCCCTTTAAGGGGAGATGTAGCTTTGACTACAGAATGGTGAGATTTTAGTTCCTTGCTCCCATTGACTAGATATCACAAGGAAGGGGATAAGAAGAAAAGGCAAGACATTCCCCACCATCACTTGATCTTGTGAAAAACTATTGCTCAATAAATGGTTAACACTGCCATACTTATCTGTTCTGGGTCCTCTCCAAGGCACAGAAATTGAACAGAAAATGTCCATCTTCCTTGGCATAAATTCATGGCTTTGTCTACCCAGGGATACCAGTCAAGCATCATCTGGGGCACAAGGAGAGCAGCTATGGTGATCACAGAAATGGAATCAGGCTGAGGGGGCAGCCATCCAAGAACAGAGTGAAATGATATAGAAAGATAAGGGCAAAGAAGGGATAAGATTGAAGTCCATAAGATCACAAGGGACAGGCAAAGAAAGCACCAACTTGTTTACCAAACCCTGGAAATTTAAGGGATAAGGGTCAGAGGAGGGTTCCCTTTGAGAACAATAATTAATAAAAGCTGCCATGTAGTTAGCAAATTCTTAAGTTTTGCAAAGTACTTTACATACATTATCGCATCCGAGTCAGTTCAACCTACTGACCTCCCTTGTAGCCTAGTACACAGCTTCTATGGAGAGTCTTAGATTCTTTGGCCAGTCTACCCAGCATCTTACTTGGGTGAGTATGTGTGATTGTTATGGAAAATCTAAACAACTTTTGTACCTATAGAGGTTCTGTGCACAATCTCTGGTGAGTGGGTCTGCCTTCTATTGGGGATCTACACTGCATCTTTGGCTAGGTGCTAGGAAATATATATAGGTATGGTGATACCCTTAATCTTGTTACCAACCATAGCAGGTTCCTCTTCCAAGATGAACTCTGAAATTCCTTTATTGGATCATAACTTCCTATCAATCCACCTCTCTCAATGCCTAATCTCCTTGAACGAGGATTCTCTGCCTTTACTCCTGCTCTGGTTTTGCTATACTCTCTTCCCAAACTCAACCCTTTAGTTAAGGAGCAAGGCAATTTAGTCACTTTAGTTACTCATGGACATCATCCTAAAACCCTTGCTCCCTTGTCCTACTGCCTCACCAACACCAGACTTTGGATTACTGTCACCATGTTTTCCTACTCACATGCTGCGAAACAGCAACTGTGCTGCCTGGGTCCACTAAGAATTTATGTTACCTCATCTGAACTAAGCCCTCAATGAAGCAAGGCAGCCCTTTTATTCCTACCCAACTGATTCTCCATCCTGCTCCTTAAAGTGGCTATTCCAAACCTTACCACACACCCTCGACCCTTCCAGACCATCTCTTTCCATACCCTACCCTCATAGCCTAGGACCTCACCTGATCCTTTGCTGAAAAAAAAGGAGAGACCATTCACTCCAAGTTAACTTCTTTTGCTCTTCCCTACATCTCACAAAACATTATGCCCCATTCTTTCTTTCTTGACTCCATTCTCTGATGAAAGAGTGGCCCTTCTCCCCAGCAAGGCCAGTCTTTCTCTGTGTACCCTTGATCTCATCCTCTCCCACCTTTTCTAGCTCCCTCAATCCCTTGTTCTTCCTCATCTTCAGTCTCACCCTATCTACTAGCTCATTTATGCCTACAAACATACCTAAGTCTTGTCCATCTTTAAAAAAAATCCTCTCTAGAATCTTCTTGTTGCTGTTCAGTCATTTTTCAGTTGTATCTGATTCTTTGTAACCCCATTTAAGGCTTCCTTGGCAAAGACTTGGAGTGGTTTGCCATTTCCTTCTCCAGCTTATTTTACAAATAAGGAAACTGAGGCAAAGTGAAATGACTTGCCTAGGGTCACACAACTAACGTCTGAGGCTGGACTTGAACTCAGGTCTGTCTTTCTGTCACCAGGCTTGGCACTGTTTACTGCCCTCTAGAACAGACCATCACCTAAAGTTATTACCCTACACCTCTCCTACCTTTCTCAACCAAACTCCTAGGGGAAAAAAAAATATTTTCTGCCTCTACTTCCTCTTATTCATTAGGTCAGTCAGTCGATAAACATTTATTAAGAGCCTGCTATGCAGCAGGCACTGAGCTAAGCCCTGGGGATACAAAAAAAGGCAAAAGAGATTCCCTGCCCTCAAGGAGCTTATAATCTAATGAGAGAACCCACAAGCAAACAAATATGTACAAAAAGCTATAAATAGGATAGACAGGAAGTAACAGAGGTACTAGAATTAAGATGGGTTGCAAAAAGTTCCCGGTAGAACAGGGCTGTCCAACCTTAGGTTTTTATTGAAACAAAACACAATATATTTTGCTTGTAGGCAGGCTGCATAAATCCCACTGCAGGGCCACATTTTGGACAACCCTGCTGTAGAAGATGGAAATTTAGTTAGGACTTGAAGCAAGCCAGGAAGCAGAGATGAGGAGGAAGAGCATTCCAGGCATGGGGGACAGCCAGAAAAAACTCATGAAGCTGAGAGATGGGGTGTCATGTCCATAGAAAGTCCAGGAGGATGGACAATGAATTTGTGACAGCAAGTAACATGTGAGAAGACTGGAAAAGGTGGAAGGGGGAGAGGGAGTGAAAGAGTTAGGTTGTGAAAGAGTTAGGTTATGAAAGGTCTGGAATGCCAAACAGAGGACTTTGGTCCTGGAGGTGACAGGCAGCCACTGGAGCTTATTGAGTAGGCGAGTGAAATGCTTGGGCCTGCGCTTTAGGAAAATCACTTTGGTGGCTGAATAGAAGATGTACTGGATTGGAGAGAGACTTCAGACAGGCAGGTCCACCAGCAGGCTATCGCACTGGTCCGAGAATGAGCTGAAAAGGGCCTGTATGAGGGTGGTAGCCATATCACAAGAGAGAATATGCTCAGAAGAGAGCATATTTAAGAAATATTGAAAAGGCCTTGGCAACAGATGGGATAAGGAGAGTGAGAGACAGTAAGAAGTTGCGGATGACACCTAGATTTCCAGTGTGGGAAACCGGGAGAATGGTGTTGCCTTTTATAGTAATAGGGAAGGTAGGAAGGGGGAGGTTTTAGGGGGAAAGATGAGTTCAGTTTCGGACAGGTTTGAGTTGGAAGTATCTACTGGACAGCCAGTTTGAGACAGATGAAAAACAGTTGGACATGTGAGACTGGAGGTTAGCAGAGAAGTTAGGGTGGGATAGGTAGATTTGAAAATCACCAAATTACCAATTATATATGCCAATTACTTAGAGATGGTAATGAAATTCATGGGAGCTGATGAGACACCAAGTGAAGTAGTACACAGAAAGAAGAGGGCACTGGACAGAACCCTGTGGGACATTTATGGCTACAGGGCATGACCTGGATGAGGATCCAGCAAAGGAGACTGAGAAGGATCAATATTATAGGTAGGAGGAAAGAGCAGTGTCCCAAAAACCTGGAGAAAAGAGATTATCAAACAGAAGAAAATGACCAACATTTTCATCTCACTCTCCTTTCAACCTTCTGCAATCTGACTTCTGACCTTGTTATCCAAATGAAATTATTCTCTCCAAAGTTACCCATGATCTCTCGATTGCCAAATCTGATGGTCTTTTCTCAATCTTCAGCCTTCATGGTCCTTCTGCGGTACTTGGTGCAGTTGGCCACCCTCTCCTCCTGGCTTCTCTCTCTTAGGGTTTTGGTAATACTGTTTTCTCTTCATCTTTCTACTTATCTGACCAGCTTTTCCTTCTCCTTCCTGCCCTCTGAGTGTGACTCCAAATCGCTGTCCTGGGCCCTCTTCTCTTCTCTTAGTAACTTTATCAGCTCACAT
This sequence comes from Trichosurus vulpecula, assembly GCF_011100635.1. Lineage (NCBI taxonomy): Eukaryota > Metazoa > Chordata > Mammalia > Diprotodontia > Phalangeridae > Trichosurus > Trichosurus vulpecula. The sequence continues at coordinate 135,985,041 of NC_050575.1, read as the reverse complement.
GAGTTTAGGGATCATATCAACGCTGATGATTCTCAGATCTCTGTATCTAGCCCTGAGCTCCAGTCACATTCACAGCCTACAGGACCATTTCAAACTGTATGCCTCACAGGCACCTCAAACTCAAAAAATCCAAACCAGAAGTCATTGTCTCCCTGCCAAACTATGCCTCTTCCAAACTTTCCTATTTCTTTCCAAAGCACCCCACCATCCTTCCAGTCACCCAGTTCACAATCCTGTCATCCTCTACTCCCACATATCAAATCCACTGCCAAATCCTGTCATCTCTACCCCCACAGCACAATCCATCCCTTGTCTCAACTAAAAGGAGCGACGTTAGCTCAGATCCTCACTCCTTCTTGCCATAGCCTCCCATTCAACTTCAAGTCTCTCCTTCCACACAACTGCCAGAGTGATTTTCCTAAAATGTGGACCTGCCCATGTCATTCTTCTCAAGAAATCTGAGTGGCTCCTCATTATCTCCAGGACCAAATATAAACTACACTGTTTGACATTTAAAGATCTTCACAGCTTCCTTTTCAAGATGATTACCCACTACTCTGCCATGTGTGTCCTGGAGCCCAGCCACATGGGCCTTGGGATCACAGCACCCTAGATTTGGAGATGGAAGGGCCCTCAGAGGCCATCTGGTCCAGCTCCCTCCCCTCCCCCACTGCTACCAATGAGGAGATGGAGGCTCTGGTAGGCAAAGACACTCAGCAGAGGCGGCACAGGTGGTTAAGTGCTAGACGTGGCATCGGAGCCCAAGTCTTCTGACTGCAGAGACAGCTCTTTCCACTGTACTACACTGCCTTCTTATGGCATTCCATCTCCCATCTTGGAGCATCTGCAGTGGCTCTCCTGCAGGACTGCCAGGCACCCCCCTCTAACCTCTGCATCTCAGACTTCCTAGCTTCCTTCAAGGGTCAGCTTCTATAAAGCTATGTGGTGGATTTACTGATTTCCCCAGGTATTAGTGCATTTCCCCCAAAATTATACTGAAACTGTCATATATCTAATTTGCATATACCTACATATGGACATGCTGTCTCTCCTCAATAGACCATAAGATGGTCCAAGGCAGGGACAGTTTCATTTTTTACTTTGTATTCCCACCAGGTAGCACAGTGCCTAGAACGCAGTAGGTACTTAATAAATGCTTGACTGAGTCTCACAACAACTCGGTAAGGTAAGTACAAGACATATTATAATCACCATTTTACAGACGAGGAAATCGAGGTTCAAAGAGTTGACCAGAATCATATAACTAGTAAACTTGAAAGAGAGGATTTGAACATAGCATTCATCTGATGCTACATCCTTTTTCATGTGTAAGCTTTGAATTCATACCCCCCTAAGTGTTATAGCCTGAAAATATAAGTAGGTTCCAAAAGGTTTAGATTAATTCCTGGATGACAGATCCATGATGAGTTACTAAGGGAAACTGGGATATCTGGTGGTATGTCCTTCACCTTTGAGGTGAAAAAAGGTAGGAACACAACACTGACCAGGAACTCATGTTAGGTAATAGATTCCTGTGCTCAGTGACCCATGGGGCTGACCCCAGCCTTCTGTTCTGTTACTGTAGTTGTCAGGAGGCCATCCATGGGAATCTAGCTGCAGGCTGCAGGCTTTAATGAATGTCTATCTGAGGAATGCAAAGGTTAAGTGGCCAAGGTCCTATGGCTACAAAGTAACAGAACAAAGACTAGAACTCAGGTCTCTAATGATTTAATACATGTTTCTTTCTCAGACTGCCTCCCCCAGGACCAATGCTAACAGAAGACAGGACAGTCAGAATGAGTGAGATGATCACTTTATCCAAACAATGACAGTCTCCTCCTACACTTAACCTTTTGTTCTACAGATACGTTGGTCTGAGTTTCCCCCTTTTCTCTGTCCCAACAAGGGACAGCATCCAAGGTGTAAAACACAGTATAGGATACCTAGCTAACCCAAGGCTGGATAATTGGGGTTTGAGGGAAGGAAAAAGGCAGAGACCTTATAGAAGGCAGAAGGCAGTCCAGGCTAATCCAAGGCTGCCTTCTGTGGCTTCTCTGCTTTTTCCTTCCCCTCACTATTGAGGCAAGTCTCAGGAAGTGTTACTGACTTTTATAATGAAGGATCCCTATTTCTAAGGTAAGAATCAGGGCCCACACTGGCCAATGAAAAGGACAGTACCTAAATACTCAGCTCCTAAGCTATGACCTAGAGCACAATAAACAGGGCTATGTGGCTTAGCCTGTTTTCACCATCAAATTATAGCAATATGAGAACTTCTTAAATGTGAGGGACACCTAAGCCGGAATAGCATACAATAACCTTTCTTTCCAGTTACCATCCCCTCACCCTGAAATAAACCTATTTAAACAACACTAAGAGATGGTTCAATGACCAGCACTCCCCATGGAGACAAATGGGTCCTCTCTGATACAAGCCCCCATTCTCCACACGAAATGCTGGCTGTCAGCTGAAATGTAATACTTGGCAAAGGGGGAGGGTCAGTCTGGGGATACAGGATTTAGCCCACCTTAACAGTAACAACTCATTTGTATAGTACTTTACGGTTATAAAGCACTTCACAGACATTATCTTATGTAACCTCCACAGCAGCCCTGACCATAGTACAGTGGATAGAACCCTTGTTTTGGAATCAGAGGACCTGGGTTTGAATCCTGCCTTAGGCACTTACTATCTGTGTGACCTTCAAGAAGTTACTGGTAACTTCTTTGTGGAAAAATGTGAAAAATGAGGGGCTGGGAGTAAATGACTTCTGAGGTCCCTTTAAGCTCTGAATCTATTATCCCTCAATAGGCAGTGCAAGTATATTATAGATAAAGTGTTTTATCTCCATTTTATAGAAGAAACCAAGAAAGAGATATAAAGTGACCAGTCCAATGTCACAAACAGCTAGTAACAGCTAGGCACAACCCCTTAACTGATTCCACTAAACTATCTTGATTGCAGAGTATATCAAATGGCCCACTATGGATGGGCCCCAGTCATGCTTCACATACTGCTCCAGCCATGTTCTTGCCATTCATCCAGGGACTGCTCAGGAGACCTTGCCCTGAGGGTCTGAACTTTCTCTCTTCTTGAACTTCAGCCCTGGAACCCTGGAAGTGGACACTGGTGAATTTATCTCATAGCTCCCTACAGTCCCAGCCATGCTTCATAATCTACCCTAGTCGCTCTGGTCATCCACCTTTCCACTGCACCCTCCCACTCCACTGGCTTTACAAATCTGGAAGTTGTATTTCCCATTATTACTGAAAAGGCCATGTCACTGCTACCTATGGCTCACTCACTATCCCTGTGACTTCCCAAATCAAAACATCCCTGCCTGGCAACCACGCCCTCATATGTGCGTTCTTTGCCTATTAGAATATAAGACCTTTAAAGGTCTTTGCTTTTGTATTCATATCCCCAGAGCTAAGAACAGTGCTTAGCATGTGGCAGGTGCTTAATAAATGTTTGTTCATTTATTTACTACACCTGTGTTAAAGGGCATTCAAAAAAGGCAGTTTTCACAAATTACTGATTCCCAAGAAAACAATATACATAACGACCACAATAATGCAAACTGAAAGATCACAAATAAAATAATAAAAAACCCAAATTGAACAATGTAATTATAACAACCAATCTTGGTCCCTTCAAAAAATTAAGAAAATGCAAATGCACTTCCTTCCCTATGATGTGATGGCTAATTTTGTGGAATTTTTTTTCTCTTTTTTTAATCTTTGTTGTGGGGAATGACTTGCTGGGTAGGGGAAGGAGAAGGGATATATTTAGAAATGACAATAAGGTAAAAAGAAAAGATGTCAATAAAAATATTTTTAAACCACACAAGTTAATGGTTCCCTGGTGTACAGACACAATCATAAAACAAGGAGAAAGCAAACTCCATCCGTGGCCACCCTGCTCTCCTGTTCTCCCATGATCCTTCATTAACTCACCCAGCTGGATCCCAACACAAGGTTATATAAATATATATATGTTAAAAGATCTTACTTTCCCATCCAGGTGGCATGGCTTTCGGGGAGTCTGGGAACAAACAGGATAGATTTCCCCAAGTCGACATCAATGGCTCCAAAGCAGCCTGGCTCTGTGACACCAAAAGCCCAGTGAAAGAAGGATTCCTAGGGTGAGGATTGAGGACAGAAGGTTAGTTACCCAGTGATCCAGCCCAGGCCAATGCACAAGCACACTGCAATAAGAACTGGCTTAGTGTTATACTGAATACATTCAACAGTCAATAGAGTTAGAAGGGAATTTAGAAACCATCGAGTTGGACATAAGCTTTTTAAAATCAATCAGTCAATAAGTGTTAAGCACATTCTATGTATCAGGGACTGTGCAAGGCTCTGGGGATACCAGCACAAAGAATGAAATGACCGCTACTTAAAACAAACTCACATTCTGCCTGGAGTCCAGAGACATCAAGTACCTTACAGAAAGTTCTAGAACTAGGTATCATGACTCCCACACAGTCTTGTTACCCTTTCCAAAGCCTACCCATCTTTCAAGGCCTACTTCCAATTCCTTCTCCATGAAGCCTTCCCTAATGAGCACTACCTTAAGGGATGACTCTTCCCTTTGGAAATCCTCTAGTCTGTACTATATACTTGACAAGCAATCACATACTGTCTTCTAGTATCTAAACTGATACCCTTAATAGCCATGGTACTTTTTTCGTGGTTTTAGGCCCTGGTGGAATAAAAAAATAAGTAACAGTTGCTATTTAAATAACGACTCTTAAGGTTTGCAAAGCACTTTCCATACATCATCTAGATTTCTCACCCAGGCTTGCCACTAACTGGCTGTGTGATTTTGAATAAGTAACTCGACTTCTCTGATCCTGATTTTCCCCATCTGTAAAATAAAGGGGTTCAATGATTTCTCACATTAGGTAGTGCAAAGTAAATAGAGCTAGGAAAACAATTCAAAATGCACAATGAAAAAAAAAATAAATAAATAAAAATAAATAAAAAAAATAAAAAATAAATGCACAATGATAACAATATAAATGGAAAGAACAGCATCAAAAGTAAAACAATGATGCATAATGATAACAACCAAGAGAAGAGATGAGAAAATGCAGCTCCCTTCCTCTCTGCAGAGGCTTGGGATATGATGGTGGTGGGACAAGGCATGCACTGACAGCCACTGGCTGATGGGCTGGTTACTTTTTCTAAGCTGCTTTTCCCCCTTTTTCTTTTTTTATTCTTTACTGTGAGGGCTGGTTCCCTGGGTAGAGGGAAGGGGAAGGAATATATTTGTTAATGAAGGTGACATAAAAACAAAAGATGTCAATAAAAATTTTTTTAAAGACCAATCTTGAGGGTAAGAATTATTTTGTTTTTAATTTCATATTTAATAATAACTAATAATAATAGCTAACATTTAAATAGTGCTTTAAGGATTGCAAAGCATTTTACAAATATTATCTCATTTTATCCTCACAACCCTGGAAGGTAGGTGGTATTATTGTACCTATTTTGCAGAAGAGGAAACTGAGGCAAAGAGGTTAAGTGACTTGCCCAGGGTCACACAGTAAGTAACTGAAGCAGGATTTGAACTCAGGTCTTTCTGACTCGGGGCCCACAGCTCTATCCACTGCATAGCTGTTTTGCACATAGTGGGTACATAATAGATGTTTGTAGAGCCGTTAAACTAGTCTATCAGAGCAAGGGATGTCTTATTCCTCAACATCTATCCCAAAGAATAGCCTTCACACTAGGCATCAGTAAACCTTTTTTGATTTGAATACATGAGGCATACAAGAGGCAATTTTTCTACTTAAATCTTTGCCATCTGTATCTAATCACCATCAAAATCACCAGCAACAGGAGCTCTCATAGCTTTTGGTCATAAATGCTGGGGGAATAAACTTTTTTAAAGTATAGAAATAGGGGAGGTTCTGATTTAAGATAATTTATCAGTAAGCATATGCTCAGCTGAAAATGAGACTAAAATAAAAATTGGAAAGAAGGTAAATTTTGTGCTAGAGTCAATAATCTTTTTTTTCTTTAAGTTAATTTATTTTAGTTTTCAACATTCAATTCCATAAGTTTTAAATTTTCTCTACCTCCCTCCTCTCCCCCCTCCCCAAGACAGCATGCATCTGATAAAGGCTCTACATATACATCCTTATTAAACATATTTTCACATTGGGCATATTATAAAGAAGAATTAGAATGAATGGGAAAAACCACAAGAAAGAAAAAAACAAACAAAAGAGAGCATCCTTAGATCTCCATTCAGACTGTGTAATCCTTTCTCTGGATGTGGATGGCACTTTTCATCATGAGTCTTTTGGAGTTGTCTTAGTCCTTACATTACGGAGAAGAGCTAAGTCTATCCAAGTTAGTCATCACACAATGTGGCTGTTACTGTGTACAGTGTTGTCCTGTTTCTGCTCACTTCACTCAGCATCAGTTCATATAAGTCTTTCCAGATTTTTCTGAAGTCTGCTGCTCATCATTTCTTATAGCACAATAGTATTTCATTACATTCATATACCACAACTTGTTCGACCATTCCCCAATTGATAGATATCCCCTCAATTTCCAATTCTTAGCCACCACAAAAAGAGCTGCTATAAATATTTTTGTACCGGTGGGCCCTTTTCCCATGTGTATGAACTCTTTGGGATACAGCCCTAGAAGTGGTATTGCTGGGTCAAAGGGTATGCACATTTTTATAGCCCTTTGGGCATAGTTCCAAATTGCTCTCCACAATGGTTGGATTAGTTCACAAGAGTCAATAATCTTTTCTCAGAAAAAATCATTTAATGGAATGCCCAAGCTTACAGCTATTCTAATGGATGAATGACAGCCCAGAAAGGATCTCCATAAGCCAAAGTACTTTTTATTCCAAAAATACTTGGCAATTAGTTCTCCAAAAGATTTCCTTTAGTAGCATCATCTAACATTTACTGAGCTGCAGCAATGGGGCAAGCTAAACGATTCCAACAGCAGACAACATGCACTGCAAATGTAAGGAATCCAGGAGCCAAGTGCTGCCGGCTTAGGCTGGAATGTCAGAGCTAGGTAGGCCCTTAAAGAGTATCTAGTTCAACACCTTCATTTTACAGAGGAGGAAGCTAAAGCCTAGAACAGACTTTCTCAATGTCTGATGAGCCCTGGGGGTAGGTGCTGTTTGAACCACATGAGCTATGCCTACGGCAAATATGCGAATATCAGAGAAGGCATTCATGTTTCAGTCACCTGCCCGAGCAGGTTTAAATATGGCCCTCCTAAAGGCAAAGCAATGAATGAATCATGGCAAAGCCCCGCCCAGGTCAAGATGCCTATGACTTTAAGGAAAAGATCAATGAGCTAGTACTTTAGACCCAGAACATTAGTCTAGACCTGGGCAGGTATCACATAATCACAGAATGAGACATTGTTGACAATTATTGGAAAGATCTTCTAAGGCCATCCAGCCCAGCAGTGGGGAACCTGCGGCCTTGAGGGCACATGTGACCCTCTAGGTTCTCAACTACAGCCCTTTGACTAAATCCAAACTTCACAGAACAAATGAAGTCAAGATTCAGCCAAAGGGCTGCATTTGAGGACCTAGAGGGCCACATGTGGCCTTGAGGCTGCAGGTTCTCTGCCCCTGATGTAGTCCAACCCACACCTGAATAAGAGTTCTTTCTAAACTATACCGCCCAAATGGATCATCAACCTTTTCTTGAAGCATTCTAGTAAGGAAGAACCTAGTACCTTCCAAGGTAGCCTATTCCTCTCTGGGAAAGCGTAGAACCCTTTCTTTTAAAATCAAAACTAAATTTGAGTCTATACAACTCCCACTGATTCCTCCTTACTCTGTCATCTAGAGCCAAGTAGAACAAATGAAATCTCTCTTCCACATGACACATGACTACTGGGGCATGCCCACTCTATCAGTTTCAAATCTACCCATCTGTACTATCATCTATTTCACAAGAGTAGAAGGATAAAGAAGGCCAGATTTTTCATTTGAAGTGTGTGTTGAGCTCTAATTCAATAGTAACATAAATGCACTCAGAAATCAGTCGGGTTCCAGAAACACACACCAGGTATGTGGTATATGGGAACGCAGCACGGGATATTGAGGCTTTGACATAAATGACCTTTTAAACCAACAGACTAAACCTCTGAACCAGGAAACTAAAGACAAAGCAGAAGGAACAAACACCCAGAAGACAAATCAGACTTAACCTCCCCTACTCACCTGCCGGAAAAGAACGCCAGTGTCTGTGCAGTACCTATTACTCTCCTCCCCTCCCTGCAGGAGGACCAAAGAACCTTTCTGCACATCTGGGTTCTTCCTTAGACGATCACAGAGACGTTTCCTGTTCAAGGAGAAGAGGGCCCGTGGTACTCTCAAGGTTTCATTTCCCAGCCAAAATGTAGGTCTGAAAAAAGAGAAAGTCACCCCAGTTAAGTCTTCATGTGCCAAGTTTCCCCTCACCATCACCTGTTTAGTAGATTTCTTAGACTTTAATGCTACACACATATAATGCGATGACACACATACAAATACAGGCAGAAAAAAAAGATCTATCAATATACGGCAAATATTTCGAAGACGATTTGGATTGACACAAATCCATTCTCAGCTTACAAAGCAAAATACACAGGTAGTACACCAAGGCAGACACAACAAAGCATGGAGCATCCTGTTAGTGTGCTCAGCACGTGCTTCAAAGGCAGGCCTCCTCACTGATAGCTCCCAAAGACTACCTAGCGTGCTAATGGGCTTACTTCACTTGCTTTGTTGTGCGGACACCAAACAATCCATAAGCATTTATTAATCCTACCATGTGCAAGGGACTGTGCTAGATGGGGACACAAAGACAGATAGAAGACAGTCCCTGACTTCAAGGTGCTTACACTCTGGGTGGCAAACAGAATTTCTCCACTTTGCCTCTGCTGCTTTGCCTGATTTCAACTCCATAGAACAAAATGTCCCACCCAAAACAAGCTCAACACTGCTAAATTCACCACCAAGCAGCTAACTCAAACCTTGATTGACTCACCTCCCTCTGCCTCTTCTCCCTTAGGTTTGTAGGGCAGAGTTCAAACTCCTCCCAAAGCCTAAAGGACAGATATAATGTTTTCCTTTTTGGACTATAAGCTTATTGAGGGCAGGAACTGTCTTCTTAATAATTGTATCCCTAGTACTTAGCAGAGTACCTGGCATGTTATAGGTGTTTAATAAATGCCCATTGGATTGGATTGAAAATAACATGTGCACGCAGAATAAATACAAGATATATACAAAGTAAAAACTGTGGTGAGGAACATTGGCAGCTGGAGATATTAAGAAAGATCTGAAGTAGGAGATTCAAGGCTCAACCTGAGCCTTGAGGGAAGCTGGGGATTCTAAAAGATGAAAGGGAGAAGGAGGTACATTCCCAGCATGGGAAGAGTCAGCCTGTGTAAGGGCAATAGGAAATGGAATGTATGCAAGAAACAGCAAATAGTGCAGGGTACAAGAAGCAAAGTAATAAGTAATAAACCTGGAGAAGTAAGCTGCTTGCAGCCAGATTGTGAAGTGCTTAAACATCAAACAGGGTAGTTTGTATTTTATATAAAGGGCAAGAGGAAGCCACTGGTGCTTTTTCCTCAAATGTTATTGACAGAGGGTGTCTGGGTCTTTACCAATACTTTCTAAATATTACATGACACCAAATTTAATACCTTCTCCAACCTAAAATCTAAAGATGCCTTCAGTCAACATATACTGAGCACCTATTGTGTTACTTAGCAATCAATACAGGGAAAATCAAATGTATATAGAATGCATATCATCCAGATTATAGCATACAGTTGGACAGGTGGCCTAGGAGTTAGTTTCTCAGTATATTTATCTTGTGATATATATTGCAGACACTGCAAGGGAACAATGATCTGGGCCCAGAATTGGTTACACTGCATTTGGGAATCTGAATGAAGAAGCACTGGGCTAAGTTCTGGAGACATAGGTGGAAAACTAAGTCAGTCTCTGCTCCCAAGGAGCTTACCTCCTAATCGGGGGACACAACACATACAGGAAAATTCAGTTTCAAGGCAGACAGAAAGGCCTGGTGGTACTGAGGATAGGGTAGATGGCAAGGTCCAGGGCTCCTCAGGTGTATGATCTAGACATGTGGCAATGCTAGAGGTGTTTGCAAGGGGTAAGGGTAAAGTCAATGGTTCTCCATCTTACTGGGAAGGATTGCAGCTGCTAACTTCCCAATCATCCAAGCCGTACGGGTGGGTAGGTGGGTCATGTTCATTCAGAGAAGTGAAGGAGGAGGATGTTGAGAGGGAGCCCACCTCTCAAAGTGGGTCAAGGCGGTGATGATGGTAGTTTGACCTTCCTGACCTTGCCCCTTCTCTCCCTTTGGATACCAGGTGCCTTACGGCTTCAGCTAGGCTGGTTTGTCTGCTGCGTGTGGCAGTTGCGGGGGACTGCTGACACCAAAAGGCACTAGACTTGAAGTATTGATATTCTCAAGGGTTTGGGGTTCAGGATCCTACACTGTCTCCATCAAGGTCTAAGGAAACATGGTGGTCTAGGTGGTAGGTGCCTTGATCCATCAGCTAAGCTGACTTGCCTGCCTCATGTGTGGCAGTTGGTGGGGATGGCTGGCACCTTCTCCACTGGTCCTTCTCCTGCATGTCACCGTGGGGGCTAGGCTAGAAGCAGGACTGGTGGCTGAGATGTACGGTCATGCCCAGGGCTCTTGTGTTTATCTGCCTATTTATTGGTGGCAAATGATCAATAGTTATTGCTGGTGGTGATGAGGAAGGTGGGCTCCCTCTCAACAATGATTTCTACTCTTACTGATGGCTTTGGGGGCTGGAAGCAGGTCTGGTAGTTTGGAGGACACTAGTATTTTCAAGGTTCTTGAGACCAGGTCCAGAAGCGTTCCCATAAGGGACTGAGGGGAAATGGTGGTCAAGGTGGTGGTGGTGGTCTGACTTGCCTGGCACTGGAAAGGCACTTCCCTCTACCCCTCAGTCTCCCCGCACACCCATAAGGTTCGATAGAGAAGGTGTCTCTAAATTATAAAGGGCCTGGAAAGTCAGGCAGTGAGTTTAAATTTGACATGCTAGGCCTACTGAATGTTCCTGGGTGGCAAAGGACATGGTCAAAGCAGCACTTTAGACTTTAGTGCCTACTATGTTCTAGTCACTGTCCCAAGAATGGGAGATACAAAGGCAAAAAAGAAACAGTCCCATCCCTCAAGAATATGACCTCCTACCAGGGGACACAACATAGATATAAGTAAGTATATACAAAATAAATGCCAGGAAATTGAAAAGGCAGGGCTAGGAATTGAGAGGATGAGGAAAGGCCTCCTGAGGGGGGCAGCTCATGAGCGTAGAAGGAATCCAGAGATTCTCTTTGACAATAATAAGGAGAAAATGTAGTCCAGAGACAGGAAATGGACAAATAAGAAGGCCAATTTGGCTGGATTATAGAGTGCAGAAAGGAGAGGAGGAAAAAGAGAATGAGGAAACAAGAATCAGGGAGGCCAACTAAGACCAGGCAGGAGTGATGCCTGTACATCATATCCTAAGGAAGAAGTCTTTCCTGAGAGTGACCCCACTCCCATACAGAACATGCCCTCAAGACTTCAAGACTTCAATCTGTTTCACCACAGCTTCTTTTACCTAGAAGAAACCAAATATTCTTGCCAGTTCAAAAATTTGTGAAAATCCTCAATGGAACAGAAAATAAACCCCTGCTAACTAGAACAGGAGCTCTAATGACTGGCCCATAGAGTACTGAAGAATTCATCTAATCCAATGCCTCACTTTATAGGAAAGGAAATCCCAGTTCAGGGAGGTCATGTGACTTGTCCGAGGTTACACTGGTAGGAACCATCAAGGTGAGACCGGAAGCCAGGCCTACTGATTCTGGAGCCTGTGGCCTTTTCATTGTACCCTGCTGCCTCCCCACTTACTCCAAGTGGGGATCTGTGGGGAGACAGGCCATGTTTCTTCCAAACTTAACCTTTCCCTACAGCTGTAGTTCAGGGACCTGAAGATGAGGATGCTTAGACAAGCTGGATTCTTTAAAATCAAAATAGCATTTTCATGTCTTTTGTTCCTTGCCTACCCACACAAACTTGTAGAGAGAGACCATGAGCTGGGCCTACCACTGTCACCCTGAGGAATGTGGACTTGTTTGTCTTACTGTAGGCATTATAGACCAGGATATGTCAAGGGAATTGATCTTGTTAGATAGAAGGACAGAAACAAAGTAGAAAGGAATTTATTTAGAAAACAAAAAACATTGCTTCACTATGTGGTAAGAGCCAGCCAACAGACACAATCACAGTGACCAATATCAAATTGGCTCAAATTCCTTCAAAAATTCTCCTCTCCTATTTCATTAAAGTTCATCATAGGAGGCAGACAGAAAAAATGAGTTTCTGAAGACTAGAAGACTGGATAGAGAGGTTACATATTAAGCCCCAAATGCAGTTTTAAGGGTTTAAGCGTTATACAACAGGAGTTGCAGGGGAAGTTACACCAATCAATCCGGATCCACCATAATGAATAGCAAAGGCAATCAATTCAAGTGAAAAAAAAAAAAAAACGGTTTTAGCAGCCCAAAATACAAAAACAGTGCCAAGGCCCCCAATATTAAGGGTATAGAGAGGTGATGTTTTCTTGGAACAAAGGAAGAAAAGAGACTAAGTTCAATTATTAGAACCAAAGACTGTTTAAGGTGGAAGGGGGCTCTCAGAGTTCATGCAGTTCAACCCCTCATTTCAGAGAGGAATAACTGAGGCAACAGAGAAGACACATAACTTGCCGGGGGTCACATGACTAGTTAAAGGAACCCCACTTTCCCAATTCCCAATGCAATGTAAAGTCTACTATATATCAATCAAGGGGCTTCAAAACAACTTAACATTTGGAACTTTTATGCTCCCAAGTTAAAAAAAAAAGAGCAGGGAGTTTAGAAAGAGGCCAATTTTTTAAAGACCACCTTTAACTAGCAGAGATTTTTTAAATGAATTTTTCTTTAGAACCTGTTGAGTTTAAAGAGGGAGAGAACAGTGAAGCTGTTTTTTATTAACTTCATTGATTTTGAACTGATTTTTCTCTTCAACTCAATAAAAAGTGTTTTAAAAATTAACTTCACTAGATTTTGTGCCTTGAATTGAGCTTTCCTCTGAATGCTTCTCTGTATGTAGGCCTTTTCAGATATAAAGAGTCCTGCCCTTTTATTTGAGATATGAAGTTTTTTAGGTTGTAAAGGCGATTCATACTTCAGATAAAGGAAAGACAGGATAACAGAATCCCAGAGCTAGAAGGGACCTCCAAAGGGCAATTGGTACCTGAACATTTAGAAATCCCTTCTACAACATTCTAGACAAACAGCCAGCCAGCCAGCATCCACTTAAAGACCTCCAGTGATAAGAAATCCACTTTGTTGCTCCTGATCCTGGCCTCTGAGGCCAAGCAGAATAAATCTAATACATCTTCCACATGAATTCCTTGTAAACACTTGAAGACAGCTATGACATTCCCCCTACGCCTTCTTTTCTCTAGGCTAACCATACCTAGCTTTTTCAACCAATCCTCATATGGCATAAATTCAATTGTTTTCGTCAGTCTGGCTGCCCTCCTCTGCATACACTCCAGCTTATCAATGTCTCTCCTAAAATATGGCACCCAGAACCAAACACAAGATTGCAAATGTCTGACCAGGACAGGGTACAGTAAGCCTCTCACCTCTTTTATCATGGATATCAGACCTCTCTTAATGCAGTATGAGACTTAGCTTTACTTGAAGACAGATAACCACATTCCCTAAAATTCTTCTCCAAAGTCCCTTCTGAAACTGGAGAATTTTGTGAAAACCAATCCAACAATAAGGACCTCATTTGGAAAAAAAAAAAGAGAAGCTACTCATACTACCTGTAGCCATTTCCCTCCATCCACAGCACAGGCACCCTCACCTGACTTACCACCACATCTTCCATCACTGCCCCTTCTCCCTCAGACTTGATCTTGATTCTAACCTACAGTATGCAATGATACAGCTGCTGTCTCCTTCCAAGGCAGGGGAGAAAAGGGAGACAGGGAGACAGAAAAGCAAAGCTGCAACTTGCTAAGACTTGGGCTGCTGCCAGCTGAGTAGAAAGGGCATCCTTCCCATTACCCTTCTTTAACTGGAAACACAGACATTGCCCCCATGCTGTTGTCATGAAGCCACCAAGTCTGTCATCATGAGTCCTGGAGGTGAGAAGGGATGAACACTTATGGTTGCAAATGCATTTGGTCACTATTGGGCATTTTCTGACAGAAACCCAATGCTGACAACTCTAACTTAAGTACCTGTCAATTCAATTCCCTTTAATCTTCTCTCAGTAGGAACCCCCTAACCAGCAGAACTCCCATCATTTTTACATTCACATCAATCAAGACGAACAGAGATGGAAAGGCTTATTTTTGATCCCTGCTCTAAGTCAAATCCACTACGTGATCAGAGACCTAGGTGCCTAAGTCTGCGTCCTATTCTTCCTGCTGGGGCTCAGGCAGTCTTGGAATAAGGCTATCACGGAGCCAGAGACCCACCTGGCCAAGATGATCAAGTGGACCATCTGGGTACACAGCAGTGCTTCTCACTTGTTTCTGCTATTTAATGAGGGATCTAAGATCTTAAAGTTCCAACCAAGGAACAGGCTGCCACGAATTCAGCTGAGAGAGCTCATGCATGAAGTCTTCACTACCCAAGGTACCAGTACTGTATGTGTCTGACAAGACAGAAATGAGGGAATGAGGAGATCCTGCCTTGACTGTGTTGATCCAGGAAGTAATGCAAAAGTCTACAATCACATTTCTTAAAAGTTAACAAGCAATTACTAAGCGCCAACTATACGCCAAGCACTATACTAAACATTACTGAACATACAAAGAAAGTCAAAAGACAGTCTCTTTCTCTCAAGGAACTCACAATCTAATGGGAGAGACAATATGCAAACAAATATATAGAAACAAGATATATACAGGTTAAATAGGAAATAATCAAGACAGAAGGTGCTAGCATTAAGGTGGATCAGAAAAGGCTTCTTGCATAAAGTGGGATTTTAGCTGGGACTTGGAGGAATTAGAAAAGAAAGGAGATGAAAATGAAGAGGGAAAGAATGGCAGGCATGGGGGACAGCCAGTGAAAACGCCCCCAGGTGGGAGATGGAGTATCCTGTAAAGGAACAATCAACCAAACATTCAATCAATAAACAGCAAGGAAGGGAGGCCACTGGCACTGGACTGCAAAGTATGTGGAAGGGAGCAAGGTCTAAGAGGACTGGAAATGGAGGAAGGGGCCATGTTCTGAAGGGCTTTAAAAGCCAAATAAAGGATTTTCTTCTTGATCCTTCAGACAATAGAGAACACTGGAATTTGTTAAAGGGGATGGGGCCTGCATGGTCAGACTTACACTTCCTACTGCACATTTACAATTCAGCAACCCAGATACAGACACTACCCCAAAGTCTTCATATAAAACAATCAAAATCCATGCTTCAGGTGACGATCAGCTATGAATGATTCAGCTCTTCTCAGTAACACAATGATCTAAGACAAGTACAAAGGACTCATGAAGGAAAATGCTATCCACATCCAGATGAAGAACTGATGAAGTCTCAATGCAAATCGAAACATACTTTTTTCACTTTATTCTTTTTCGTGGTTTTTTTTCCTTTTGATCTGTTTCTTCTTTCACAACTGTGACTAATATGGAAATATGTTTTACATAATAGCACATGTATAACCTACATCAAATTGCCTACCATTTTCAGAAGAGGGGAGGGAAGGGAGGGAAGGAGAAAAATTTGGAGCTTAAAACCTTGTAAAAACAAATGCTAAAAATTGTTTTGACATGTAATGGGGCGGGGGGGAGAATACTATTTAAAAAATCTACTCTTCAACTCTCTGTGATTCTCTTCTGAGTCTGCTTACTGAAGACTTTTCTCTCTACCTGAAGAGTATTTCTTTGCTTTTCTCTGCTTCCAAAATTGATCACAGGGTTGCACTCAACTACATTATTACTGTACTATGCTGATCTGGCGCCAAGATGGTAAGAGAAGGAGGAGTAACCAAATGACCTCAAGTTCAAGAGCAATGTTCCATCATTTATTACTTATTACAAGACTTTCACGGAAATGACAGTTTGGTTGAAAGCCAATATGTGATTTATCACAATAGAAATCAAAACTCCTCTAGGACCTTACCATCCAAAAAATACAAACCTGACAATTTCCTGCTGCAAACACAGCAAAAGCAACCTAATAAAACATTTATAACTCTATTTTTGTAATGCTTTATTGGTAAGATCACACGCATTCCCTCATGTTTCTGAATCCCACACCTCTCTCCCAAAATCTAAGTCCGGCCCTCCTCCAAATACCTTTTAAAAAGTGATTCTGAAAGAGTGAAAAGTCTGGAAGATCCAAAGAAATACATTTTTAACTAGAGCAAATCAAACCTGTGAAAGGCTGTAAGTAGAGAAGGAACTTGGGACAAAGAATCTACCCTTAAGTCATAGGGAAAAGAGAGAGGAAGAAGTCACCACAAATCACTTCTTTAAAGAGAGCCTACCTTCTGGGCACTCTCACCTCACCTGAAATCAGTAGGATAGCCTTAGCCTAGGCAAAAGGACAAAGGTTCCTTCTAAAGTTTCGGGTAGAAAAAAAGGAGAAAATGGATGCAATGTAAACTAGTACCTAGAGTTGAGTATAAGAAAAGTCAGAGCTACAACCAGAGTTAACTAATGACTACAGTCTCACTGTAACCTAGTTATTTCTTAACATAACAAAAATGGCTTTTGGCAGCTACATAGACCCTAATGACAATTCAGTTTTTAACCTAATCCTATTTCACGGGATTTCACAAAAAGAATTCTTCTATCTTGTCAATTATAGCAAAGCCTCTAACCAGAATGTTCAGGAGATTTTGGAACGTTCATATTAGTTGAATTTAAAATCATTTTGCATTCATCGTTCAACAAACATTTATTAAGCACCTCCTATGTCCTAGGTTTTGTGCTGGGGGGCTATAGACTCAGGGTAATAAGTCTCTGCTTCTCAGGGAACTTATAATTTATTAGACATGATGACAAGGACACAATTAACTATCAGAACATGGTAGAATGTGGTAAGTCCTTTCTATAATTCAGATGAAGGGAGTGATTCGAAGGCTTCATTGGAAGAGGTGGCACTGCAGCTGGGCAATGACAGATGAGTTTCCTAGGCATGTGTTTATATGCATGGGGCTGGGAGAAAGGCATCCCAAGCAGAGTAAACAGAATTGGCTAAGGTAAGGAGGCAAGAAAATGCAAAGCCTGTGCAGAGATGAAGCATAGTCCAAGTTTACCTAGAATATCGACTGTGTAGAAAGGAGAGACAATAAGTGTGAAAAGGCAGGTTAGAGGGGGGGGGGGGGCGGCGAGTAAGAGGTAAAGTGCAAATTACAGAGGTCCTGAATGCCAGGTTGATGAGTATGAACTACAGACAGCAGGGTGCTGAGTTGAAGAATAACATGTTTTAAGTTTTAGGAAGGTGAGCTATGATGTGTGGAACAGGTTAGGGACAGGCTAAGGCAACCAGCAGGGCAGAGGAGAAAGAGCATTTGCTTTGGAGTTAGAAGCTCTTTGGGCCTCAGTTTCCTCATCAGTAAAATGAAGGAGCTGGACTTGAGCTCTAACTCTCTATGACCCTATGACTAGATCCAGGGAGGCTATTGCAACAGTCCAGGCATGCAGGAATGATGGGTGCTCCTGGAGTGGGGGCCACAGGAGCAGAAAAGTGGAGGCAAATCCAGGCAGACATAAGAATGGAGAATGTGATAGGGATAACAAGCCTAGGTGACCAGGTAAATGGTCATTTGCCTCTCGAATTCCTCGGAAGTAAGGAAATTGGGAGAAGCTGATTTGGATTTGTTAAGTATGAAATGACACTGGGACATCCAGGCAGAGGTGATTTGTAGAGAGATGGAAAGGTCAGAGGGTCCAAGGACCAGCCCTGGATGGAGAAAGTGGTTAAGATCAGAGATGCAGATTCAAGAGTCATCAGCATGGAGGTGCTAGTTCTAATTTAAATGCAACATGTATTCCTAACCACTTATCTACAGAGCACTGTGCTAAGGAATACAAAGTTTAGATAAAACATAATCTCTGCTTTAATGGAGCTTACAGTCAAATAAGGAATAAGATACAAAAACAGAATATCATAAAAAAAAAAAAGAATTACATGATAGACACATTATAGAGCTGAAGAACAAAATGTTAACTCAGATCTGAGGGAGAAGGTAGCTACTAACCAAAGAAATCAGAGAAATTTGAAGTTGAAAGGGAAACAGTATAGAAAAGAGCTAGAAAATGAACTGGTCCAGCTCTGCTACTTGCTTCCTATGTGACCTTAATCAACTCCCTTCCCCTCTCTAGGCCTCAGTTGCCTCATCTATTAAATGAAGGTACTGAAGTAATTGCATTTCTAAGGTCTCTCGCAGCTTCAGTCAGTAAGCCTCCTGAAAAGACAAGTGGATGGGGCAGAAGTCAGGGAGGAAGAGAACAGGAAACTGAGGATTCCTGGCCTAGGACCTATCATTCCATTCTGACACACACTAGCACAGTGAGGGACCTGGGATTCAGGCAAGACTGAAAATACAAAACTGAGACTCAAAAGTGACTACTAGACCATAGGAAACTTGTTCCTTCCCTTAAAGAACATTTCATTTCCTGCTGAGTTTGGTCTACTAGAGTGTAGGGTGGGAATGGGAAGAGAAAGATTGTCTTTGCATCTGTGTATCTCAATCCCTTCAACACAAATAGGTATTTAAAATATTTGTTGGATAAATTCTTAAAAGCTACTTCAGAGATGACTTATAATTTACCAATGCCCTTATCTCAGGGTTAAGACATGGCACTTCAAATGTACGTTTCTATTATCTGTGATTCCTGGAATGACAACAGAGGACAATACTTAAAATCATACTTAAAATCATAGATCTATAGCTGGAAGGGACCTCAGAGGCCAAGCCCTTCATTTTACACAGATAAGGAAAGTGAGGACCTGCCCAAGGTCAAAGAAGTAGTGAGTATCAAGAGACCTCTAGGGTTGAGGATCAGAGATCTACATTTGAGTTAAGAAAGTTTGGTC
The DNA here is from genome assembly GCF_011100635.1 of Trichosurus vulpecula. Taxonomy (NCBI): domain Eukaryota; kingdom Metazoa; phylum Chordata; class Mammalia; order Diprotodontia; family Phalangeridae; genus Trichosurus; species Trichosurus vulpecula. The sequence continues at coordinate 135,965,885 of NC_050575.1, read as the reverse complement.
ACCAAGGTCCAGCCATTTAAATCCAAAACTTCTGTACCTCTTCTGTGGTGGTAGCAGCAAACTCTCTATTAACTCTTGATTTTGCTGACACTCCCTAGGATGTGGAGGTCTCTCTAGTAGCCTCAACTTCATCAATCCTCTCCATGACCCTCCCTCTACTTCTAGATCATCTGGCCATTTTCAAAATCAGTCCAGTATTCTTGAAAGCAACAGTACTTTACTACAGGTAGTAGGGATATAAATGGATATAAATGCTCACATTTTTATGATGCTTTTATTTACAAATAGCTTTTTTCATAACAATTCTTGCAAGGTAATTTTAATATCCTCATTTAACAGAGAAGGAAGCTGAGACTCAAAATCACACAACTAATAAGTACCAGACAGAATCTTTCTGAACCCAAGACGGCTGACTAATCCTAGGCATGAGGCCTAGAAGCTATGTAAGCAGTTCTCTCTACTTTATCTGGATACATCAGTCTAATCTACTAAATCAAATACAATCTCAACCCAAGGGCCCTTTACCTTCTGTCTCCTTTCCTAGATCTTCCTCCAGATCATGCCCTTAACCATAGGTGTCCTTCAGGGCTCTGACCTGGACCCTCTTTTCTTCTCCCTTTCTACTGAACTATTTGGTGATCTCCTCAGCTCCCACAGATTTAATTACCATCTTTCTGCTGATGATTTTTAAATCTACCCATCCTGCCTCAAACTCTCTGTTGATCTCCAGTCCCACATCTCCAACTGCCTTTCAGACATCTCAAACTGGATGCCCAGTAGACATCTTAAACTCAATATATCCAAAACCAAACTCAGTATCTTTCCCCTAACCCTCCCTAACTCCTACCTTCCTTATTACTATAGAGGGCAATACCATCCTTCCAGTCCTTCAGGCTCGAAACCTAGGCATTACCCCTGGAATCCTCACTATATCTCACCTCCATAACCAAGCTGTTGCCAAGGCCTGTTGATGACTCCTTTTGCAATATTTCTTGAATATGCCCCCTTCTCTCCTCTGATGCCGTCACCACTCTAGTATCAGCCCTCGTCACCTCATGCCTGAAATACTGCAATAGCCCAAGGGTGGGTCTGCTTACCTCAAGTCTCTCCTCACTCCAATCCATTCTCAATTCAGCCACTAAAGTGATTTTCCTAAAGCATAGGTTTGATCATGCCACACATCCTGCCCCCCATACACATACACATACACACACACATACACACACACACACCCCACTCAGTAAATTCCAGTGGCCCCGTCTGTTGCCTCCTTGCTCTGTTTGGCATTCAAAGCCCTTTATAACTTAGCCCCTCTTATTTTTCCAGTCTTCTCATACTTTTACTTCCTGACAAGCACTCTTTAGTTCAGTGACACTGACCTCAAGGCTGTTCTATGAACGAGATACTCCTTCTCTTGATTTGACAGATTTTCTGCAGCTATCTCCCATGCCTGGAACATTCTCCCTCCTCATCTTTCCTAGCTTTCTTTAAGGAACAATCAAAATTCCACCTTCTAAATACCCCAAGCTTAATTTCATTACCTCCACTCTCTTGTGAATTATTTCCTATTTATCCTGTATACAACTTGGTTTGTATATATTTGTATGTTGTCTCTCCCATTTTATTGTAAGCTCATTGGGGGCAGGGAATGTCTTTTGCCCTTTTTTGTAACCCCAGCAGTTAGTATAGCACCTGGCACAGTAAGCACTAAATAAGTGCTTAATGACTGAGACTGATTTTTCCAAAAATCTATGCCCATTTGTCTTTGGGACAAATTTACTCTATAAGTTACCCCAAAAGTCTATTACTTTCCAATTCTTCAAAAATCAAAAATAGTATTCTTCCAAGAGTCTTCCTCTTCCTGGAAGCAACATGTTCTTCGAGCCGCAAGTCACTTTGTCTTCTACCATCATAATCAGAGAGCTATGGAGGTTAACAATCAGAACTCAAGATGGCAAAAAATTCAGCTCATGCAATGAGAGGTGGGGGAGTAGGGATGGGGTATCTTTCATCACAACTGCCTCTCAGTCTAATTGTAACAGACTTCATATTTGTGTGCGCAACCAACGGAAAAAAAGAGCTGAAAGTAACTAAGCCAGGAGAAAGGTCAGTACTTTATACTGAGTGCTAAACTTGGAGTCAGGAAGGCCTGAGTTTGAACCCCATCTTAGACAACTGAATCAATTAATAAGCATTAAGTGTGGTGAATAAGCACTTAACATGTGCCAGGTACTGAGAATAAAGACAAAAGTGAAAAAAGTCTTTGTCCTCAATGAGCTTACACTCTGTTGGGGGATACATTTATATATAGAAAACAAGGTAAATGAACTAGCAGCTGTGAGAATCCACACAGACTTTACAGAGGTGACATCTGAGCTATGTCTTGAAGGAAATTAGGCATTCTAAGAGGCTTACTTAGCTGGGTGACCTTGGGCAAGTGACTTAACTTCTCAGCTTGAGTTTCCTCACCTGTAAAATGACACTTCAGTTCTTTATACTGAGCCCTGGGTCCCTTCTGAGGCTTCCTGCAGATTTACAGCAGGCCCCCTCCAAGATTCCAGAAATTAAATTAAGACTCCTGTCCTAAAGTGTCCAGTGGGCATGACCATTCTACAGATAAGGATATTAGAGCCCACTTAGTAAAAAGGATTCCAGCAGCTCCCTAACTATTAGGCCATATCCAAGCTTCTCTCCGCTGCGGCAGATGCCTGAGACCACCTTTGCTGTCATGTCTCTCTTTCAGGACCTATACATGGAAATCCTCGATGAAATGAAAGTGGAAGCCAAAAGATCTGAGTGTAAGTCATGCTTTTGCCACTGACTCAGTAGTCAACTTCGAGTAAATCACTTCCTTCCTTTAGGACCAAAAAGGCTTAGGGCTGGAAGAGACCTTAAAGATCAACCAGTCCAACTCTTATTTTAAAGAGAAGAAAATGAGGCTCAGAGACATAAAGTGAGTTTTCCAAGATCAAAATAACAAAAAGTGGATTAGGGACCTGCAATGCGAAGAGGACTGATAAAAGGGAGACTTAAAAGTTTAGACAATTTCAATCCCTGCAGTCAAGGCAGTTATAATGCTATATATTACATAACAAGCACAACAGAGAGGTGCAAACTAATCGGGGCAAGAAATCTTGAGGAGTTACTAAAGAAAATTTCCTGGTGGAGAGAGCATTTGAGCTACACAGCTAATAGGCAACAGAACCAGAATTTGAACCCAGGTCTTCTGACTTCAGGAATGGTGTGATCTCCTCTAGGACAGGCAGACTCTTTATTTTTTTCATTCGTACAAAAAGAGGAGTTTGGACTCAATCAACATTAATAAAGCACCTACCAAGTGTCAGGCACACGCAGCAGGGGGATACAAAAAGATACAAAAGAAGTCTCTGCCCTCAAGGAGCTAACCATCTAGTAGGGGAGATAATATGCAAACATATATACAAAACAAGCTGTAGAGGATAAATAGAAAATAATTAACATATGAAAGGCACTAGAAATAAGAGGAGCTAGAGACAGCTTTCTGTAAAAGGTAAGATTTTAGAGGTCAGTTGATCAAACAGAGAGAGAGCATTCTAGGCATAGGGGACAGCCAGAGAAAATCCCTGGAGCCAAAAGATGGAGTGTCTCATTCATGGAACAGACAGATCAGCATTACTGAAGAGTACATGTCAGGGAGTAAAGTGTAAAGAGACTGGAAAGGTAGGAGGAGCTAAGTTTTGAAGGGCTTTGAATGCCAAACTGAGCAAGGAGACAACAGGGAGCTATTGGAGTTTACTGAGGTGAGGAGGAGATGGCACAGGAGAACCTGTGCTTTAGGAAAATAACTTTAATTGCCAAATGGAGGGTGGATTGGAGTAAGGAGACCCTTGAGGTAGACAGATCCACCAGTGGGCTATTGCAATAATCCAGGCATGAAGTGATAAGGGCCTACTTCACAGTGGTGGCAATGTCAGAAGAGGGAAGAGGGTGTATTTAAAAATGTTGCAAAGGAGGAATCAACAGGCCTTGGCAACCGCTTGGATATGAGAGATGAGAGAGTGAGGAGTCCAGGATAACCCCTAGGTTTCAAGCCTGAAGGACGATACAGTAATAGGGAAGGTGGAAAGGGTTTAGATAATGAGTTTGGTTTTGGATGTACTGAGTTTGAGAGATCTACTCAGCATCCAACTTGAGATGTCTGAAAGACAGTTGAAGATGTGAAACGAGATCAAAGGAGAGTTTGAGGCAGGAGGGCAAATTTGAAAATTATCAGCATAAGGATGACAATTAAATCCATGGGAGCTGATGAGATCACCAAGTGATGTAGTAGAGAGGGAGAGTAAAAGAGGTCCCCGAAGGACAAGGCAAGATCTATGAAGAAAAGGGAGAAGAACCAGGAGAAAGCAGTTTCCCAAAAACCTAAAGAGAACAGTTATCAAAGAGGAGTGATCAACAGTGTCAAAGGCTGCAAAAGCTCATTGAACTTGGCAACTAAGAGATCATTAGTAACTTTGGAGAGAGCAGTTTCAGTGGAATGAATAGGGTCAGAAGCCAAACTGTAAAGGGTTAAAAAGTGAGAGGACAGAAAGTAAATGCCCTTGAGGTGGCTGGCATTTTTAAGGAGGCTGGATAAAAAGGGTCGTGGAGATACAGGACATAGCTGGTGGGGATGCAAGGGTCAAGTTTTTTCCAAGATGCTGGTGACACGGGCGTGTTTGTAGGAAGCAGGAAACGAGCCATTAGACAGGGAGAGACTGAAAATAAGTGAAAGAGCAGGGAGGACATAGTATCGATCTGCTGGAGGAGATGGGATGGAATAAGGTCTCTTGAACAAGTAGAGAGGACAGCCTTGATAAGGAGTAAGGCAACTTCATCATTTGAGACTAGGGAAAAGGAGGAGATAGCAGTAGGAAGAGAGGGGAAAAGAGGAAGCTCATGGTGAATGGCCTCAATTTTTTCTGTAAAATTTGAGGCAAGATTCTCAGCAGAGAGTGGGGGGGAGGGGAGCCATGAGAAGTTTGAGAAAAGATGAAAAGATTTGGAAGAGCCTCGATGCTGAGATCTTTTAAGCTCTGGTGTTCTGAGTGAGAACGTTAGCTTGAAAGGGATTGGGAGGACGCGGGGAGGGAGAGATAGATATATTCACACGCACAAAAATATACACAAACACATATGCAGGCACCCCTCCGGCCCCGCAACTCTCTCCATTCCCGGAAGCGGAGAACGAAGCAAGGGGCGGGGGTGATGGTGGTGAAGGGGCGGTAGCAGCCAATGGTTCCCCAGGATCCCCGGAAAGCACCCTACACCCTACACCCTCCCTGACAGCTGGTCCCGGGTGTCCCCGCGCCTTCAGGCAGCTCCAGGACCGAGGGCGTCCGGGGATTCCCGAGAAGCCAACGCAGAGAGGGCTTTGGACTCCGCACTTACCCCACGGCCTCAGCCATGTTAGCCCAGATGTGCAGTCGCTCGTCACGTGCTCCGAGGGGACGGTCAGCTGACCAGAGGTTTTTCTGTGAGCCCTGAGAGAGGGGGAGGGGTGGGATTCCTCCTGGGTCTCATGGGATTGGGCTTTAGGATGAGAGGTGGGGATGTGGGCGGGTCTAGAACGTAGAGGCTCTCCCCGAAGTGTGAGTTGTAGTGCTTCAGGAACAAACAGTACACAGGACCGCGGCTCGCGGGGAGGGGCCACTCCTGGGGGCGTGGCTATGGTTGGAACGCCGACCTGCGGGGGCTGTGGGAGGGGCTAATGCTTGAGGGCGGGGCTGATCCTTGGAATTGGAGTCCTGCCTGAGCTCTCCATCTAGATATGTTGCGCCCAGCCAGGCATACCCTGGTGAATGTTTAGCCACTGGCTCTCTGGGGAGAAAAAAATGCGTGTGTGCGTGTGCGCTTGGAACACACTTAAATTTAATCTGCATTATTAACGTTTCCTTCATCACTTTCTTAATTCTCTAGACAATCACCCTGTTGTGGTTCGTGCGCCCCTCCCTCATCAGGCCACCCCCTCCTCAAACCCTTTGCCACGAAACTGCCCCAAACCCTATCTTTCCCCAGCTCCACTTTACAGAGTTCACTGAAGCTCCTCGGGAGGAGGCAGGGATTACTGGCCATCACCAACAAGAGCCAGAACGGGCCCAGAGTTCAGATCGCCTGGCTCGTAGCCAGAGGTATACTGATACGCGTTTAACAACCAGCTCTTTGGGGAGAGGGGGAACTCGCGATACATTTTAAAATTTAATATACATTGTTGACATTTTCTCCATCACTTTCTTAAGTCTACACAATCAACAAATGAATAAATCAAGACCTGATTTGTAGTGTTTACCGATTTCTGAGGTGAAATGTTCACACTGAAAATTTAACAATCAGTTTTGGAGAGCCAATTTCAGCTGGCTCCAGCACCCTCCTGCTCCAGCCCATTGCCTTCTCTCCCAACCCCAACTGCTTCTGCTCAGGACAATCACAAAGTCTACCATAATGATAGTACTTCGAACACATTATCTCTTTTCATACCCACAGCAATCCTATAAGAGAGGCATTCTCCAAATGAGGGAATAAATTCAGAAAGGTTACACTTAAACTGCTTGTAATTGTAGTAGGTGGTAGTCTAACCCAGGTCTATGGGACTCCTAAGTCCAAAGCTCTTCCCATGCTGAAACCACGCTAAAAATATCTCCTAACTTAGTATGGCTAGTGAATTCTGCCATCCTCTAATTCCCGAGATTCAAAACCGCTGTTTGTTTAAGCAAAAACCCCTTTCCCAGTCCCCATTCCCTAAATTCTAATAACCTCTGGTTCATCCTCAACTCCTCACTATCTCTCTCTCTCTCTCTCTCTCTCTCTCTCTCTCTCTCTCTCTCTCTCTCTCTCACACTCTTGTGCTCGAGCACACGTGCACACACACACACACACACACACACACACACACACACACCCTATATCCAATCTGTCACCCACGCCTATCCATTTTACCTTTGTAACATCTCTCAAATACACACTCCTCTCCTCTGACACTCCCACCCCTCTGGTGTAGACCCTCATCACCTTAAGCCTAGGCTACTACAATAACTTGCTGGTGGATCTACTGGCTTTAAGATCTCTCCTCTCTCCAATCCATCCTCCATTCAGCCACCAAAGTGATTTTCATAAAGCACAGCTCAACAGACTTAAGTGGCTCCCTATTGCCCCCAGGATCAAATCTAAAATCCTCTGTTTAACATACAAAGCCTTTCATAACCTAGCCCTCTCCTACCTTTCCAATCTTCTTATAACTTTACTTTCTAATATATACCCTTTGATTTAGTGATACTGGCCTCCGACATTCGAACTCTTGGCTCTAGGCATTCTCTCTGGCTGTCCTCTATACCTGGAATGATCTCCTTCTTCATCCATACCTACTGACCTCCCTGGCTTCCTAATTTCAACTAAAACCTCACCTTCTACAGGAAACTTTTCCCAATACTTCTGAAATCTAATGCCTTCCCTCTTTTAATTTTTTCCCATCCATCCTATATATAGCTTGTTGTCTCCCCAATTAGATTGTAAGCTCCTTGAGGGCAGGAACTGTCTTTTCCCTCTTTTCTTATCCTCAGTGCTTGACAGAGTACCTGGCGCAGCTTAATAAATGTTTATTGATGACTGGTTCCACTGACTAGTTCAGCTACCCACCTTAGATTTTGCCATCAGTCACCTCAGAACTACTCTATGTCCAAAATCCCCAACTCTTAAATTTCCTTTTCTAATCACCATCTCTTGTCCTTACACCTCTCTAACCACTTCCCTCCTGTAACATATAAAAAGTTTGAGAGACACAGTTTCTGGGTAATCATTTTATTAATTATTGCTAGTGGATAATTAATAAAAGGGGTCAGTGGCATTCTTGAATGCCAAAGACCCCCTCATGGAACCTACTCAATGCTCATACACCCTTGGAAGAGTGGATATGCCTGACAGTAGAAATCAACTCTGATTGTTGACAATTAATGAGATAATGAATATTATAATGAGAGATGGGCTTATTCTAATGAGGGATTGGGGGATGTGACTCTGATCACTCAGTCTTGGACAAAGAGATTTATCTCTTATCCAGACTATCCCAACTAGGGCAATCTAGACAAAAGGTACTCAGACTATAAAAAACAAAGGACCAGATTTCACTGGACTAGAATCTCTTTACCTTTTGATCAGATCCAAGTTTTCCCAGTGGGTCTGACCAAGATTTCATCTCTTTATCAGTCCTGCCCTTCAAAGGCTGACTGAACAGTCTACAGGGAATGAGGAAATAGAAGGGCAGAAAGCCTTAGTCCTAATTCAATAATTGTTTATTAACATAAGAAATCATCTCTAAACTTGCTGCTATTGCTCCTCTTAATGACCTCTGGCCCCAGAGGCCTCCCTGTTCCCCTATTTTATCACCCTTCTTCTGGCTTCATTTCCCTTCCATCATGATCAAGACTTTGTAGTTAACCAGCTTAACTATCCTTCATCCTTGAATCTCTTCTCCCCTTGATCATGCATTGTTGATATCCTGCTAATCCTTAACCCTGGATTACTCTCACTCACTGTCCAATTTTTCTGTTCCTACTTCCCAGAGGCTGGAGGATATTAGAAGTAATGAAAGTATGCATGCTGGATGGATTCACTGTAAATTCATGTCATATAGCCTCAACTGAGCATTCACTAGGACAATGGCAGTTCTTTTGTTCATATCTGATCATACTTTCCACAACAATCATTTCAAAACATCTCCCCAATATTCATGCACCCTACTAAATTTTCACCTTACTCTCTCCTAGCAGATTACCTCATTTGAGAAAAATGGAAGCTATTCATCATAAATTCCCTATCTCCCCTCCTCCACATCAGTCTTTGCCATCTTCTCCTTTGTACCAGGCTCAGTTGGTTAGATGGTTCTTCTCTTTTCCAAGGCTAAATCCTCTGTTTGTGCCCTGGATCCCATTTCCTTCTCTCTTCTTCAGGAGTTTGCCCCACTGATCTCTCTAAATTATCTCACTTGGTAATCTAAACAGTTCCAATGAGTTCAGTTGTCATTTCTAAGCAGATGACTATCAGATCTATATATCCAGGCCATCTCCTCCCTAAGTTCTAGTCCTAGACCACCAAATTCCTACTACATATTTCAAACCAGATCATGATAGCCATTTCAAATTTAGCACATGCAAAACTCATTCCAACATGACTCTCAATTCATTATTCTTCCAAATATCTCTATCAATGCCAAGGGCAACATTATCCGTTCAATTACCCAGGTTCACAACCTTAGTTAGCTTCATTCTTGACTCCTCAGTCTCATTTTTTTCCAATCAATTGCCAATCTACCTTCACAACATCTTTGTAATATTTCCTTCTCTTCATTCCCACACCTACCACCTCAGTTCAGGTTCTTATCACCTTTTTCCTCCACCATTTCCAAAACCTCCTAATTGGCCTCCCTGTTTTGTGTCACCTCTCTCTAATCCATTCCCCTCCATAGCTCTGTATCACCACACTCTTAGATTCAATAGACTCCAGTGTCTTCTTATTACCTTCAGAATCAAATATAAAGTACTTTGGCATTTAAAGTTCTTCACAATCGGGCCTTTTCCTACTTTTCCAGTATTCTTATACTCTTTTCCCTTCCACAATTATGATACAGACATTCTGTTCTTTGTATATGTCACTCCATCTGCTACCTCCATGCCCTTGTACAAGCTGTCCCCCATGTTTGGAATGCCCTTCTTCACCAGTGACTCTTAGAGTCTCAAGCTTTTTTCAAGCTTCAGCTCAGCTGCCATTTGTTGATTGTTTATTCCTTTCCCTCTCATCTTCAGTTTCTCCTCTGATTTCTTCTTTTCTCCTACAAACATGTTCAGTTCACTCAATCCTCAAAAATCTTCCCTTGACCCTGCCTTCTTTTCAATCTGTCAGCCTATATCTCTTCTTCCTTTCAAGCAACTTAGATTTTAAAGATAAGTGTACAAAAAATGGAAACAAGACCAGGGAGAGGTGAAGCCAAGATGGCAGAGTAGAAGGAAGTATAACTAGTCCTTCTGCCCCACACATGCAAAACTTCCCTAAGAAAATCTACAAAATGTGCCAAATTAATCCTAATTGGGACATCCAAGAAAAAAAATTTACAATGAATCGTATTTCCAGCCCAACTCAGCATAGGCAGACAGACAAATAGATCGACAGACACTAGGGAAAGGAACTGGTCAAGTGCATGCTCTGAGTGAAAAAAGAGGTCCCTGATCTAGCAAAGAGGGACCTAAACTTGTGTAGGGTACAGGAACAGGGTCAACTGGTGACTGTCACTTACCATCCAGTTCTGGGTCATGGATCCAGCGTGGACTGATGAGGGGAGCCTGTGCTTAGGAATGATGTTCCAGGGTAACAATGGTCACAAGAGCTAGGCTCTATACATGAGCAAAGAGCAAGTTTAGAAGCAAGCAGCAGCTATGTAGTTCTGACTCCAGGAGTAGAGCAAGGTCTCAGGTCTAGTTTTTATTCCTGTCTGAAGCCTACAGCAAAATAACTGGGGCAGGAATCCCAGTCCAAAGGGAAGCCTACTATTCTTTCACTCTAAACTAGCAGAGCTTTTCAGCTGGTTGATAGTGATTGAGTCCAACAACAGTCTACTAAAATTCCAAACAGGACAAGCTCATAGGCATGTTGCCTAGACCAAAACCCAGATCAAAAACTTGTAGTGATCAGAGCTGTTAGAGTGGAGGGAAAGTGATGAACCTTTACCTTAAATCAGACCACTTTGGGAACACTGAAAGCTTGTAGGTCCCCAGCCTAAGTTATCTCTGTGATCTTCATAAAACATAACACTCAATACACCAAGAAAGTATTCACGTGACCAGTCCAGAAATTCCTACCACAAGTGTGCACAGTCTGATCCTGAAATAAGGTCCAAAGTCAGGAAGTATATAAAAGAATGAACAAATAAAAAAAACTATCATAAAAAGCAATTATGGTGTCAGGGATATTCAAGACACAAACCTGAAAGGAGAAAATGACAAAACTATCTACAGGCAAAGTCTCAATGAAAAACACAGCTTGGGCACAAATTCAACTACAACTCCTAGAAGAGATAAAGCAAGAGACTTTAAAAACAGTTAAAATGCTTCTACAAATGAAATGAAAGCACTAGAGGAAAATGGAAAAGAAAATAGAACAATGGAAGAAAGAATTAGAAAGGAAAAAACTGCTCTACACAGGTAGTATAAAATCTTGCCCAAGTAACAAATTCCCTGAAAATTAAAATGGACCAAATAGAAGCTAATGACTCCACAAGATGTTGAGAAATATTAAACCAAAGTAAAAAAGAAAAAGAAGAAGAAAAGGAAGAAGAGGAGGAGGAGGAGGAAAGAAGGAGGAGGAAGAAGAGCAGAAGAAGAAGAAGAAGAAGAAGAAGAAGAAGAAGAAGAAGAAGAAGAAGAAGAAGAAGAAGAAGAAGAAGAAGAAGAAGAAAATATAAAATACCTTTTAGCAAACTAACTGACCTGGAAAACAGACTGAGGAGAGATAATTTAAGAAGAATTAGATTACTTGAAAGCCATGACCAAAAAGGAACCTAGACATCATATTTCAAGAAATCATGAGAAAAAAACTGCCCAGATCTCTTAGAACCAAAGGGCAAAGTAGAAATAGAAAGAATCTACCTACCACCTCCTGAAAGAAATCCCCAAATGAAAACTCCTAGGAACATTATAACCAAAATCCAAAATTTTCTGGTCAAATTAAAAATATTTCAAGCAGCCAGAAAGAAATTCAAATACTGAAGGGCCAGAGTAAGGCTGTGATTTAGCAGCTACCACTTTACATAAAGGAGTTGAGAGCTTGAAAAACAATGTTTCAGAAGGTAAAAGATATAGGCTAACAACCAAAAATAACTCACTTAGAAAAATGGAGGATAATCTTACAGTGGAAAAAATTACCTTTAATGAAAGGACTTCTAAGCATGCCTGATTAAAAGAACAGAGTTATATAGAAACTTTGAAGTGTAAACACAGGAGTCAAGGGAAACATAAAAAGGTAAATATGAATGAACAATGATAAAGGACTAAATGGGATAAAGTGCTTTCATTTTAATACGGGGAAATGACACAAGTCCCTTGTGAATCAGAGGTTATGGAAGGAGTTTAGTTAGACAGAAGGCCTGGGAGTGGTTTTGTTATGTCTTGATCATAGAAGAATGAAAAAGGAGGGAAAGAGGAATATATTGAGAAGGGAGCAGGGAAGGAGAAAAAGGTTAGGGAAAACTAACTTACACAATCAAGGTACATAAGTAGAAGGAAGGAGTGGGGGGAACAGCTAACACTTGAACCCCAGTCTCATCTTGAACTGGTCAAAGCAAAGAAGAATACACAAACACACAATTTGGTACAGAAATATGTTTTATTCAATAAGGAAATAGGAGGGAAAATGGAAGAAGGAGAAAGGGGAATTAGAAGAAGGATAGATTAAGGGAGGGATTCATCCTAAGCCATACAAAGTCTAACTAAAAAAAATATTTATAGTTCTTTTAGAGATGGCAAAGAAGTGAAAATTGAGGGGGTGCCAGCAAATGGGGAATGACTGAACAAGTTATAGTATATAAATGTGATGGAATGCTATTATTGTATAAGAAAAGATGAATGAGATGGTTTCAGAGAATGCAAGGATGGGCTTATATGAACTGATACAGAGTGAAGTGAACAAAACCAGGAAAACAATTTATACAAAGACAACAATATTGTAAAGTCAAACAACTTTGAAAGACTTAGAAACTCTGATCAGTATAATGACCAAACACAATTGCAGAGGATTAACGATGAAGAAACACACTACCCGCCTCCTGAAGAAAGGTGAGTTAGAATGCAAAATGAGACACATTTTTTCAATGGATATGGCCAATACAGAAATTTATTTTGCTTATTTATGCATGTTTAAAATGGGGGTTTAGTTTTTCTTTCTTTCTCAATGGGGGAGGTGGGGGTTGGAGGTTGGGAGGGACAGAAAGAAGATTTTTGCTGATTGAAAAAAATTAACTTAAAAACAGGTAACAGGATGAATATAAGAGCATGGAACAGTCCTGTAAAAACAGTTTGAGCAGTGCTAAAGCTCAGAATGAGCTGAGGTTGATAACTGAAATTAAGGTCAACCAAATGATTTGTTTGAGGTTTTTTTCTATATTGAGAGAAAAAGGGGGATCAAAGAAGCAACAGAAGCTTTGCATGGGACAACTGACCAGAGTTGCTTTGCTTCTGTTTCTTCTACCAAGAAGAATGACCTTCATACTGGGATTGACAGAACAAAAATGACTAATAGAGAATTGATACCCAAGATAAGAAAGGAGATGGTAAAAGAGCACCTTGCTATCCTTGATAAATTCAGGCCACCAGGACTACAGGCTCCATATGAGTCAGCAGATGACTCTACCCTCAGGTACTGAAAGAACTGACAGATGGGACTGCTGACCCACTGTCTTTGATATGTGAAAGATCATGGAAAACTAGAGAGGTAACACAAGATTAAGGAAGGGCAGAGAACAAAGTCTACAAGCTACAGACCAGTGAGCTTGACTTCAATTCCTAGAGAATTTCTAAAAAGAATCATTAAAGACATAATTAATGAACATTTAGAAAGAGAGGGGCTGATCACATAGAGTCAGTGTGGTTTCATCAAGAACATGTCATGCCAGACTAATTTCATTTCCTTTTTTGACAAGATTGCTAAATGATTGTTATGGATATAAAGTACCTAGATTTTAGCAAAGCATTTAACAAAGTATCTCCTATTATTATTGTGGGAAAGATGGAGAGATACAAATTAAATAATAATGCAATTAGGTGGATTCCAAGCAGGATAGATTCCAAATTGCCAGGATCAGTGACTAGCTGTTAATGCTTCAGTGTCTATAGTAACTGTTTCCCTTTTGGCCAGGAACCCTGAGAGTCTTCCCCTCCCAGTTTGACTTTTTTTTTTTTTTGAGTTTTGATTAAAGGTGCCATCCTTTGATTAACTACTTAAAGAAGCCTATTCACTGAATGGACATTACCTTGCTCAAAGTGAGAACCTGAAAAGACCTTAGCCTAAAAGGGCCAGGGTCTCCCAATGCATCCTGGGCCATCTTCAGTCTTCCAGGTGAATATCTGATCACTGCACCCAGATGGCTCTGGAGGAGAAAGTGAGGCTGGTGACCTTGCACAGCTCTCTCTCTCACTCAAATTAGTCAACTGCAAGTCATGTCATCATTTCCCTGATGTCATGATCCTCTTCGAAAACGAAGGACAAACACAACCTGGGCAAAGTCTTTCTGGGAGGACCCCAGGGATCTATACTTGGTCCTATGCCTATTATCAATGATTTGGATAAAGGCATAAATGTCATGGTCCTCAAGTTTGCAGATGAGAGAAAACTGGAAGGAATTGCTAACAAACTGGATGGCAGAATTAGGATTCAAAAGTAACTTGACAGGCTAGATGGAGCATTGGGCTGGATCTAATAAAAAACCCCAATTCAATGAGAACAAATGTAAAGTCTTGGATCCAAAAAGTTAACAACACAAGTACAAAGTAGGGGAGGTATGATTAGGTGGTAGTTGTTCTGAAAAAGATCTGACAGTTTTAATGGACTACAAGCTCAAAATAAGTCAATAGTGTGATGAGACAATCAATATAGTTAAAGCATGGAAAGGCATGTTGTTGTTGAGTCATTTTTCAATTGTATCCAACTCTTTGTGACCCCATTTAGGGTTTTGGGGGGCAAATATACCAGAGTTTGCCATTTCCTTCTCCAGCTGAAACTGAGGCAAACAGGGTTAAGGGACTTGCCCAAGGTCACATAGCTGGTAAGTATCCGAGGCCAAATCTGAACTCAGGAAGATGAGTCTTCCAGACTCCAGGCCCAGTGCTCTATCTACTGTGCCACCTAGCTGCCCATTGAGAGGCACAGCTTCCAGGAATTTAGAGGTATTTTTCCCAGTATACTCTGCCCTTGAAGACTTCATCAATAGTATTATATTCAGATCTCAAAGCCACAGTTTAGGAAGATCACCGATAAGCTGGAGAATGTCCAGAGAAAGCCAACTAGAGTCTTGAGCTCATGTCATATGAGGATGAAGGAGGCAGATATGTTTGGTTAGGAGAAGAGAAGACTCAGGAGAGACATCATAAGTGTCTTCATTTATCTGAAAGACTGTCAGGGGGAGGAGAGATTAGATTTGTTCTATCGGTCCCTGGTAAAAGAAGCAGGAGCAACGGACGGGAGCTAAAATAAGAACAATTTAGGCTTGATGTCAAGAAAAACTTACTAAAAATTAGAACTGTCCCAAAATATAATGGGCCCCCTTGAAAGGTGGGGGGCTTCCCTTCCTTATAGGCCTTCAAACAGAAACTGGACAACCACTTATTGGGTATATTATAATGAAGATTCTGATGGTATATAGGTTGAACTAGATGGCCATGGAGATCCATTCCAACTCAGATTTGGGGATTCAATTTTAAAGTCCTAGAAAAAACTACCTACACCTCTTGTTTCCACTTTTACATCACCCATTTACTCTTCAACCCCTAGCAATTTGGTTTTTGACCCTGACATTCAACAGAAACACAGCTACCAAAATAATTTTCTTAATGTGTATGTCTGATTTTGTAACTCCTCTACTCAAAAATGTTCTGTAGCTCCCCATTTTCAACTACACACACACACACACACACACACATATATTTGTTTTGAGATTGGTCTTGAAACCATCATGACAGCCACCCCCCCCCAACCTTTAAGGGAGGCTATAGCTTATAGAATCTATGCATGGAAATCATTGTTAAAGATTAGGCCTGATGGTCTTGAGGCCATCATTATGGTCTCCCCTTAAGGGAGGCTGTAAACTTACAGAAAATATTCCTGGAAAAATAATCCTGATAATATTTTAAAAGGCTATTACAGCTGTGGGATTCAAATAATATTTTGCCTACTGTCAGCTTGTTTTTCTCTCTGATAACCAACCCCCAAAATAATGTTTTGTCCTGACCCCTGATATGCAAATTGGCCAGCTCCTGGGATGCCACCCAAAATCAGAATGTAAGAACCACACCCTTCCCTCTAGGAGGAGCCCATCTTCCCTTCCTGCTGAATGGACCCATGTCTCTATGTTCCCCAATGTAGCACCAAATTCATATGAGTTATACTCTATGTCTGCATGGTGTCTGAGTTGTAAATCAGGTCTCCTTCTCCCTCTCCCTTTCCCCCTCTTCCCCTTTGCTTCCAACAAAGCTTTACATTGAACTGGTTCCCAGTGTTTTACACATCTGAACTCCTGAAGGTCTGAACTCATTCCCCAGTGTCTCTGGCTGGCCTATAGGCCTTTCCTTAGTCATAAACTGGGTACCCAGACAAGAACTTAACCTATTGATAGCCACATCTACACTGGGGGAATATGGCACTGTGAGCCCAGGTGTAGAAAGTAGGGCTCAGTAGGGGAACCCTACATCCTCCCAGGAGGGACTCTCTTATGCCAGAGGACTGTCACAAAACAAAATTACACGGACTGGCATTTAAGACTCTATGCCGTCTCATTACAATATATTTCTCTATGTTTATTTCATATGACTACCCTTCACCCCTCTACATACTGGCCCAATCTGGACTACTAGCTACTCTGAAAACTCAAGTTGCCATCTCCCATCTTCCCAAAGGTTGATCTTCTTAAAAATATACTCTGTCCTCCATCAAAGAAGGAGCTAAATGGCACAGTGAATAGAGCCCTGGATCTGGATTCAGGAAGACCTGAGCTCATATTTGGTCTCAGATACTTACTAGCTGTGTGACCCTGGGCAAGTCATTTAACCTCTGTCTTAGTTTCCTCAAGTGTAAAATGGGGATTAATAATAATACCTACTTAACAGAGTTGTTGTGAGGACCAGATGAAATAATACTTGTAAAGAGCTTAGTGTAATGCCTGATTCTGTGCTACTGGATGCCTGCTATGGTAGGAGCTTAATAAATGGGTGTTTCCTTCCTTCAAGGCTTTACCTAGGTGTCACCTTCTCCATCAATTCTTCTCTGATCTCTCCAAATGAAACTCAAATTTTCCTAATGCACTTGGGGAGAGCTCTCCTTCACCCCCATCATGTTCTACCCTTGCATGTTGATATGCATCTTCATGTCACACCTCTTCTACCTGATTATAAGCTTCCTATGAGTTGGGATTATGCCATTTTTCATCCCAATATCTCTGGAGCTTAGCAAAGAGGGCCTGATGGAATCTTATAAGTGCCAGCTTGATCTCCAGGCTCCCCACCTTCCTCTCTGCTCATTCCCCTGAGGCCTGGAGTGTAGGACTCCAGGCTGGGCCAAATACAGTGGTCTGGGGAAGAAACATTCAGCAGACCCAGACAAGCAGGCCAGTTTTGTTCCTGTCAGATTAAATTTCGTCTACATTTAAAAAACAAACAACCCTACACCTATAGAAGTTCTCAGTTTTATGTAGTCCTCTGTTCTGTCCTGAGAATATTGAAATATTCATGTTTGTTAAGTTTATAACAAAAAAGAAAAATTAAAGCAATAGCAACAAAGAAATAAATAGCAGAGCCAAGGGTCAGCAGAAAGGCTCAGCCTGGGATCAACAGCCCTAATATTATCCCAGGTCTTTTTGTACTAGAAACAACTTGAACCTCAAGCTAATGGACAAATTGCCTGAACCCTCTCACACTGAGCTACTGCCAGGGTAATCACGATAAAGTATGCCAGGGATGATGGGGGATATGGATTCGAATCTTTCCCCAAGCCAAATCCTGAAACAAGTACTCGGATATCCAGAGCAGGACCAGAACCTGAGCCTACCAAGCAAAGCCAGGCAAGCCTGTGTCCCCACTCAGGAGCCCAGCCCTTCTGAACCATACCTGTCTGCCTTGTATATGATCTGGGCTCCAAGGCAGATGAAGCCTTGGGTTTAAGGAATGAGTTTTTTTCTTCCTTGCTGGGAAGTGGTTCAGAGACAATGGAGGGATAGCAAATGAGGAGGGGGGGGGAGGGGTCTTCTTTATCTGGGGAAAAGAATAATAGAAATCTGACAAGCCCGGATTAATACTCTAGACAGGGACTAAAAGATGAAGAACTCCAGAGGTGAGGCTGGTGTTGGACATTAAAAATGTCCAGGAAGGGGTGAAGCAAGAATGTGCATTATCACTATTACTATGCAATATTGTGCTAGAAATACTAGGTAAAGCAAAAAGGCAGGAAAAATAAATCAAAGGAATAAGCGCAGACAAAGAGAAAATGAAATACTTTTTGCAGATGATATGATGGTTTACGTAGAGGACTCTATAGAATCCACCAAAAAACCAATCAAAAAATTGAAAATTTCAGCAACATTGCAGGAAACAAAATAAGCCTACACAAATCATCAGTATTTCTGTATATCACCAACAGCAAGAAGAAATAGAAATAGAAATTCCATTTAAAATAACTATAGATAGTGTAAAATACTTGGAAGTCTACTTGCCAACACACACATAGGAACTGTATGGACACAATTACAAAATGTTCTTCACATAAATGAAGATAGATCTAAATAACTGAAGAAATATTAATTGCTCATGGATAGGCTAAGCTAATAGAATAAAAATGGCAATTCTACTTGAATTAATTTATTCAGTGCCATGCCAATCAAACTATTAAAGGATTATTTTATAGAACTAAAAATAATAAATTCATCTGTAGGAACAAAAGGTCTAGAATATCAAAGAAAATCAATTTTTTAAAAAAGGGAAGGAAGGGGGTCTATCAGTACTAGATCTCAAACTATACTACCAATTGTATGCATCAAAACAATTTGATACTAGGTAAGAAATAGAGAGCTTGATCAGTGGAGCAGCTTAGGTACACCATATACAGAAACAAATGAATTCAGTAAGCTAGTGTTTGATAAACTCAAAGATTCCAGCAACTACAGCAAGAACTCACTGCAAAAAAAAAAAAAAAAAAAACTGCTGGGGAAACTGGAAAATAGTAAGGCAGAAACTAGGCATAGATAAACCTCTTACACCATATCCCAAGATAAAGACAAAATGGGTGCATGATTTAGACAGAAAGGGTGGTACCATAAGCAAATTAGGAGAGTAAGGAATAGTTTATCTATCAGATCTGTGAAAAAGGGAAGAATTTATGACCAAACAAGAGACAGAGGACATCACGAAATGCAAAATGGGTAATTTTGATTACATTAGATTTAAAAGTTTTTGCACAATTGAAGCCAATGCAACCAAGATTAGAAGGGAAGCAGAAAGCTGGGAAATGAGTTTTATAGTCAGTGTCTCTGATAAAGCCCTCATTTCTAAAATATATAGAGAATTGTTTCAAATTTATAAGAATACAAGTCATGCCCCAATTGATAAATGGTCAAAGGATATGAACAGGAAGTTTTCAGATGGAGAAATTAAAGCTATCTATAATCATAAGAAAAAAATGCTCTAAATCAGGGCTGTCCAACCTTAGGTTTTTATTGAAACAATAAACAATATATTTTGATTTGCCATTTTAGTGAGAGCTCTGCGGTAGCACAGCTTCTGTTTACTAAAGAATTTATGTAAATTTCTATACTTGTAGATGGGGTGCATAAGTCATACTTCAGGCTACATTTTGGGCAGCCTTGCTCTAAATCACTATTGATTAGAGAAATGCAAATTAAAACAATTCTTGGGTGCCACCTCACACCTATCAGATTGGCTAATATGACAAAAAAGGAAAATGACAAATGTTGGAGATGTGGAAAAATTGGAACACTAATGCATTGTTGGTGGAGTTGCGAATTGATCCCATCATTCTGGAGAGCAGTTGGGAACTATGCCCAAAGGGCAATAAAAGTGTGTATTACCTTTGATCCAGCAGTAGCACTACTAGGTCTGAATCCCAAAGAGATCATAAAAAAGGGAAAAGGACCCACATGTACAAAAATATAGCAGCTCCTTTTGTAGAAATTGAATGGATGCCCATCAGTTGGGGAATGGATAAACAAGCTGTGGAGTATGAATGTAATGGAATACTATTGTTCTATAAGAAATTATGAGCAGGGGAATTTCAGAAAAACCTGGAAAAACTTATACGAACTGATGCTGAGTGAAGTGAGCAGAAGCGGAACATCGTACACAGTAATAGCAACATTGTGAAATGATCAGCTTTGATAGACTTAGCTTTTCTCAGCAATATGAAGATCTAAGACAACTCCAAAAGATTCATGATAGAAAATGCTATCCATATCCAGAAAAACTATGGAGTCTGAATGCAGATCAAAGCATACTATTTTCTCTCTTTTTTTCCCTCTTCCTCATGATTTTTCCCTTTTGTTCTGATTCTTCTTTCACAACATGACTAATGTGGAAATATGTTTAATATGATTGTACATGTATAGCCTATATCAGACTACATGCTGTCTTGGAGCGGGGGGAGGGGAGAGAGGTGGAAATTTTTTTTAAAAGACTTAAAAAAACTGTTGAGATCTTTGGGAAGGTCTTAAACTGTGGGTTTCAACTGCTGAAGGGATCATGAGTAGAAAAAGTTTAAGAAGCTCTGGGGAAAAAAGCATTAAATAATAAAATGAGATCATCTACAAGAAAAAAAAAGTAGTCTAGCAGAATGGAAGTAGTGTGGCAGAACCTAGACACAGACCAGCATCTCACACTGTATATCAAGATAAGCTCCAAATGGGTGTGTAATTTAGATATAATGGGTTATATCATAAGCAAATTAGTGGAGCAGGGAAGAAATTACCTGTCAGATCTATAGATAAGGGAAGAGTTCATGATCAAACAAAAGATAAAGAGTTTCACTGTAGGTAAAATGGATAATTTTGATCACCCAAAAATTTTTTAAAGGTTTTTGCCTTAACAAAACCAATGCAGCTAAAAATAGAAGAGCAGTAAACTGGGGAAAAAATCTTTGCCGCAAATTTCTCTGATAAAGATCTCATTCCTAAAATATATAGGGAATTGAGCCAAATTTAAGAGAAAAAGAACCATTCTCCAATTGATAAATGGTCAAAGGATATGAATAGACAGTTTTCAGAGGAAGCTACCAATAATCATATGGCACTAATGTGTCATGACAATAGTCATATAAGTCATATATCACTAATAATTAGATAAATATGAATTAAAACAATTCTGAGGTACCACCTCCCACTCATCAGATTGGCTAAGATGACAGAAATGGAAAATGACAAAAGTTGAAGGGTATTTTGGGAAAGCAGGTACACTAACACACTGTTGGCAGAGCTGTGAACTAATCCAGCCATTCTGAAAAGCAATTTGGAACTATGGCCCAAAGGTATTAAACCGTACATACCCTTTGGCTACTAGGGCTATACCCCAAGGAGATCAAAGAAAGAGGGAAACAACCCACATGTGCAAAAAATATTTATAACAGCTTTCTTTGTGGTGGCAAAGAATTAGAAATTGAGGGGATGACCATCGATTGCAGAATGGATAAACAAATTATGGTATATGAATGTGATGAAATACTATTGTGTTGAAAGAAATGATGAAAGGGATGGTTTCAGAAAAATCTGGTAATACTTGTACTAACTGATGCAAAGTGAAGTGGGCAGAACCAGGAGAACAATCTACACAGTAACAGCAACATTGTAAAGAACCAACTCTGAAAGACTTAGTAACTCCGATCAACACAATGACCTACCATATTCCAAAGGACTCATGATAAAACATGTTAGCTACCTCCAAATAGATAACTAGTGGACTCAGAGTACAGCCTGAAGCATTTTTTTTCTTTTTCTTGTCTTTTTTTGGGGGGGGCAGGGGGAGAGTTGGAATAGTGCTAATGAAGAAATTTGTTTTGTATGACTATCTATATTTGTAATAAGTTTTGTTTTCCTTGCCTTCTCCTTGGGTGGGGGAAGGAAGAAGAGAATTTGTAACTGAAAAAAAAAGAATAAAAAATTCTCTGTGCTTTAAAAATAAGTAAATAAAAATACAATAAAATAACACCCGTGAAACAAAAAATATCACGAGAGAGATAAATATTTATCACCAAACCTGTCCCCTTCTGCCTGGAGACAAAAATTTGTATCAGAAAGCACCTCCCTGAAAGCAGAAGTTCTTTCTATTAAGCCAAATAGCTGGGTCATCTAAAAAGGCAGTGCCTTAGAGGAAGGGAAGAGAAGAGACTTAGCCTTGACAACAGTAGCATTCTCTGTTAGAGGCTGAAAAGCTGGGAAGTTCCCTCTGCCCTGCTTTAGGGCTCTTTTCCTCCCAGGAAATGGCCAAACAGTGCTTATTCTCTGAGAGTTTTCCTGAGACACCCAATAACTTAGAAACATAGAGTCTTAGGGTATCAAAGCTGGGTCAGTCCTTAGGGATCATCTTATTGAACCTTTTCATATTACAAATAGGGAAACTGAGTCCCAGGGGATGAAAAAGACTTGCCCAGGATCACATAGGTCATTGGTGGCAGAGTGAGGACTAGAATTCAGGCTTTCTTACTCCAGTTCAGGATTCTTCCTAACCTTTAATCAGATCATGATTCATCCGCAAGTATCTTCTCCAGATCTATATCGTAAGACAAGGACATTCAGGATAGCCCAGAGCTCAGACAGAAAAAAACAGGATGAGAGGGAAAGGAATAGATTACACAAGCCAAGGCTCCAAGGGGCCAGAAAGGACAAAGTATGACTCAGCTCCCTCACAGGTGACAGGCCCCACTATCCTTAGAGGCCCCTCTCCTCCAAAATAGTTCCTCCTCTCCTTCACTGGCTATTGTCCCTCCTCAGCTGAGGCAACTTGACTCTCTGCCCAGACACCCTTTTATTAGACAATACAGGGTGAGCAGGATAGGTTTTTAATTCTCTTCCTTGGAAGAATTAAAACCTTTCCCCCAACTAAATCACTGATGTTTCCTCTACTTTTTGGACATAAAACATGTACAAATGAAGCTAACAGACAGCTGGCTCTAGGTGCTCATTAATCCTAGGGGAGACTAAGAGTCCAGCATGAATTAAATCTTTGAAGGTAGCAGCATCAGCAAAGTCTTGGTCTTATCTCCAGGAGGCCTAGTCTTCACTTACTGGCAAGGCCCACTTTCTTTCAGTCCTGCCTTCCCATTGGAAGGCCTGGCATGTTTGGATTAGGATTGGGGCATCTGTGTCAATCCCCTCATCCCGGAAGGGGAAGATGGGAACTGCCCATCCCTCTCAGAGCTAAAATCCTCCGGGCAAGCCAGGGCTGAGGCCAGAGAGTGCACGTGCTTGGCTGGAGGAGGGGGAGGTTTGGGGCTTGGAGCATATTGCTGAATCATCCCCAGAAGTTGGACCGCCTGCGTTGAATGCTGCTTAAGGGGTGTGGAGGCAATGGGGGAAAAGACTGATTTTAGAAAGTTTGGATAGGAGTGCGTAAATCAGGGAAGTTAGAAAAAAAAACCAAGTAGCAGAGTAATGTCTTTTTGCATTTCTAACTCCCAAGGTCAGAAGCATTGGGAACATTCACCACAGCAAGAGGGCGTTGGCCATTTGTTTCTGCAGCATTTCCCTAGCCAGGCTTATTTCACTTTTGCTGTGAGCTCAGGGTCTGTCTCTCATAGTGTCTCCTGGGCTTGGGGATTCCATTGCCTATAGGATGGGGTCGGGAGGGATGGAAGGGGTGAGTATTAGTTAGAGACTCAGGGGGCCTGGCTCTGGCATTGTTTGTTGGGGTGACCTGGCTCTTTCTGTCCCTCTTTTTCAAATGGGGAGTTAAGTCTGACTAGCTCAGGGGTTCTTACCCTTCTTTGTGTCAGGGACCCCTTTGGCAGTGCAGTGAAGCCTATGGGCCCCTTCTCAGAATAATTGTTTGTTGCTCACACTTGTAATTCAATTCAATTCCATCAACATTTATTAAGCGCTTACTATGTGCCAGGTGCTAAATTCCAGGTAGAGGTTAGTGAAAATAAGGATGTGATTTTTCCCTATCTAAATTCACAGACTGTTGGCCCCTGGTTAAGAACCCTGAACCACATAGTCTCTCAATTCATTAGCACGGTACCCAGTGCTGAATGGTCACTTAATAACAAGTTGTTGAGTTATTGATTGGTTAATCGATTGGGACTTTCTTTCAAGTTAAGCTCCCCTTCGCCTATGATTTATGATTAACCAAAAAAGAGGGTCAAGGAAAGGGGAATTGCTGAAGACAGTTGAATCCAAACTCCTGGAATATTTGACTCTAGTGGTGGGGTGATGGGATCAGTCCTGCCTGGCTGGAATGACTCTTGCTGCCCCACTATAGCTAGCATTTATAGCAAGCATTTAGCTAACTCCTCCTTTAGGTTGGAGTCATCTACCCTTTGAAAATCAGTGGCCAGAGCCTCCAGCTCAGCTCCCTCAGTCACTGTGGCCCTGACTGCCTGCCCTTCAGCTAAACACCAAAGGGAATTCCCCCATCCAAGAGAGAAAGGATCTGATCATTGGCTTGCCCGGCAATGCTGTGCCTCTTCAAACTCCTTTAGAAGAGGAGGCTTTAGAGGCTGAATCCCCTCTTAATTCAGTGCTGTGTCCAGACAACCAAATGTCTCAGTGGGAACTTCTATTTTCCTGGACACATAAATCACTGCTATTGCCCCACGTGCTAAACAATAGAGCAGGCTCTCGGTGTGCTGGTGCTGTGTGAAGACAGAGGCCTTGTCTGTCTCCCTCATGGCTGAGCAGGGACCACAGGCAAGCCTCCCAGTGCCCCTCAATCACAGTTGCATTCTAATGTGCCCTACTGTGTGCCAGGCACTGAAGAAGTGCCAACGTTCTTCCTGTCTGTTTGGGAGCAGAATGGCCATGAAATGATGGAAGATCAACACAAAACACACAGTGATTAGGTTCCAAAACGCATACCCTCAATTTCCTTATCTATGGAATGGGGATAATAATATTTACACCACCTGCCTCTGGGACCATTGCGAAAAAAGTGCTTTACAAGATAACAAACTGAGGTATCATTATTATTGTTATCTCGTTCTTTTCATTTTTCTCAATGGGGTTCAGAAAGAATCAGTCCAAGGATAAGTTGCTCTATTATTACCCCTTTATGTTTAATATTCTGCAGACTATTACACAGGTGGAGAAAAGGATTCCTTTTTATAATGGAATAAGAGCATTGGGATGGAAGTTCATCTTCAGTAGACTCACTGAAAGCGTTGCTGGGACATTATCATCACTGTTATTATCATCATTATTAGTATTATTTTTATATCATTATGTTAGAGAATCTTTCATGATACAAAAGGCCTATGTGTTCTCAGGGGAATTATCTTACTCTTACCTCATAGCCCCTACTTACTCCAGGAACTTGGAAAGATGCAGGCAAGATAACCACTGAAATATGGAGCATGATTCCCCACTTATAAGTAGAGCCTTCACAATATTCCAAAGGGAAATTTTTATTAAAATGAGAGAAATGAGATAGAAATCCTCAGATGAGCAGTCATTAGTTTCGAAGATGCGAGTGGATTCTCATTCACTTATATATAGTCCCAAATATGAGAGCTTATTTGGTAGAGGCCCCTGTCCCACCAACCCTGTTGAAGCCTCTTACTTTCTGTCTGTTCCCTTCCTTTGGAAGTAGGGGGCAGGTGACATCTCTTTCTCTCACTCTAATGGTTCCTCAGGTGAAGCTGGCAAGTCCTTTATTTTTTTTTTCCATTCCATCTCCTTACAAACAGTATCCTGAATTGTTTTCTACTCCCCAGCTCACTACTGCTATTTCTCCCATAAGCCCTCCTCCTTCATCTTATTCAGTCTCTCCTGTTAGCCTGTCCAACCAATACCAAACCTATCAAGTCAGAGCAGACACACTTCATTTCCCCCAGTTTTTTAGTTAAGAAATGGATGAAAAGGGGAGATACGCCCTGAATTCCCTACTTTTTTTTTATCAGCACCAACAATCCATGCAAGATGTAGTCAAGAGGGTTGGAGCTGTTAGAAAGGCTCCATGAGGAGGTGGGGCACAAGATAACAATATGAATATTAATGCTGATATTAAAATAACAAATACAGCTAGTGCAGAAGCTCATATTTAATCACCATAGCTCACAGGGTGGGCACAGTATATGCCTGCTCATGGGGACAGAACAGGGTAAACATGAGAATGTGGGTAGACTGGGTAGAGGGATACTGAAAATTTGGCTGATACCAAGACAAAATTAGAAGAGGTAATTATGCCTCTTTCATTCTAAAAATTCAAACTATAAAGGGTCTACTGATTATAACACCTACAAGAGAGGAGGCCATGGGTAACAGATATGGGATGGGATTTCTCTAGTACTCTGGTTCTTTGGATAACAAGCCTGAGCTTCTCCAAGCCTGAGTGGAGATCCTATCCCACAATGTATAAATGTTTTCAGAAATGTCATAGGATCATATCGACTCAGAGCTGGGAGGAACCTGAGAGCTCATTTAATCCAGAAAAGGCAAGAGATTTACCCAAGGTCACATAGATAACAAGTAGCAGAGTCAGGATATGAACTGAGGTCCTCTGATTTTAGAGTGAGTGCTTGTCACCATGTTGCCTGCTGTTGTCTGAGAAGTAACCTTGAGTGACAGAAAGGATGAATGTTACACACTGGGAGGCAGTTTGATATCCCTATAACAATGAACTTTCTGAATCTGTTTTGCTATCTATAAAGTTCTATTTGTACAAAAATATTTATAACAGCTATTTTTGTGGTGGCAAATAATTGGAAATTGAGGAGATGCCCATCGATTGGGGAATGGCTGAATAAATTGTGGTATATGACTATGATGGAATACTATTGTGCTATAAAAACTGATGAGCAGGCAGACTTCAGAAAAACCTGGACTTACATGAACTGATGCAAAGTGAAGTGAGCAGAACCAGGAGAATATTGCACACAGTAACAGCAACATTGTATGATGATCAACTATGAATGGCTTAGCTATTCTCAGCAAGACAATGATCCAAGACAATTCCAAAGGTCTTATGATGAAAGGTGCTGTCCATCTCCAGAGAAAGAACTGATGGAGTCTGAATGCAGATTGAAGCATGCTTTTTTATTTTCTTTATTATATTTGCTTTTTTTAGTCTGTGTTTTCTTTTGCAATATGACTACTATAGAAATGTTTCATATGACTGCACATGTATAATTTATATCAAATTGCTTGCTTTCTCAAGGAGAAGAAAGGGCAGAAAGAGAGGGAGAGAATCTGGAACTCAAAATTTTAAAAAACAAATATTAAAATTTTTGTTTACAGGTAATTGATAAAAATTAAAATTAAATTAAAATTATAAAAACAAAAAATGTGAATTGCTATCATGATTTTATAAAGATGTGCTGGAGTCACAAGCATATAAGCACAGGGGCCCTGGAAATGGCCAAATCCCTCTGGCTGCTAGCCCAACCCCCACAGCCATCATGCAGGGAAGCAACTCCTGGGGAAAAGGGACCAGTGATCCCTTCCAGGCGCCACACACAAGACCGACAAACCAGCTTAGCTGAAGCAGCAAGACATTTTGAGGGAGAGACAGGAGGCAGCATGTGCCAGGTACATCAAACCACAACCACCATTTTGACCACCATCTCCCCTGATGGAGACAACTCAGGGGTTCTGAACCCAAGGGCCTTGGGAATAGCAATGCTTCTAACCCAATGCTTTCAGCCACCACCCTAGGACATCCCCTATGGAGACGCAGCCTGACTACTGCTCCTGAAGATGCTAGAGCCACATTTGTTAAAGACAAGAAAAGATAGTTCTTTTTCACCAAAGTCCTTGACACTTTCAAATGGTTTGATATCAGAAACTGATATGATTTTATGGGTGGAAATAACATCAAAGAAGAGACATTACCACCTACTTTGCCAGCATACCCTAAGGACCAAGAGATATTTGTTTCAGCTGACTTGCACCTGAAACTTTCCATCTGTGTCATCTCCTCCTTTTTTAGAATGTGAGGTCCTTGAGAGCGTGGTCTGTCTTATTTTTCCATTTGTTTCCCTAGCACTCAGAACAGTACTTTGCACAGAATAAACAACTAATAAATGCTTTTCATTCATTAATTCATTCATTTGTTAAAACTCACAGGAAAATCTCCAATTGGGTTCCATTTCAGTCAGTAGTTTCAGCTTCCAAGTTACCTGTCAAGCAACAACAGAATCTGCCATAGATTCAGTCCCTTCCTGCCCCTTCCTATCATTAATCAGGAAAATGACCCATGGCAAACAGAAGGAAAGGAAGACATTCACCAGTTTGGAATAATCCACCATATGGAGAATTGCCCCTTGAACAACGAAGAGATAGTGGTGTTCCTCTAAGTCTGGCCATGATCTCCTTCATCCTCCATTTTCTATCCCTGCTTCCATTAAGGAATCGATAAAGGGCTCTTTCTGTTTGTCATTAGTCGACAGGGTCCTGCAAATGTATCCTTTCATATAGAATTAAGATGAGAAAGTCTCTTCAAAAGAGCTGAATGAACTAAAGCATCTGCCTCGGGCATTTTATCATGAAACAATTTTAAGTAAATTTGCCCTAAAGCCCTAAATTTATGGAGCTATATTGATCTTAGAGATTTTGAAATAAATTTGTGACTTTCCCAAAGCTTGTATGAACTAAATGATTCTATAGGACAAGGAAGACAATGAGTTACCCTGTGAGCCTCATCACTTTAGCCTCGCATTCAGAAGTAGTGTAATCAAAATGTGTCCGTTAAGGTTTGGCCACCTAGCCAGAGTAGCATCTCTTGTAGTTTCTCCACTCCCTCTCTTGATTGTTTCCCCTGAAAAATCCTTCAAAGAGACTCTGTTTTTATAAGTTCACTCTTGGCTGGAGGGACTCGTGCACTGAGAAGTGCCCACCAGGAAGGCAGACAGGAGGTTGGCCCAGGATACTGGCCCAGATAAAGGGCCTAGGATGGGAGATCCTTGAAATGCAGAGAAAGAAAACCAAGTCTTTGGCTTCCTTGCAAAGAAGGTTTGGAAGACATCAGAGTGTCTTCTTTCATGTTACTGTCTTCCTTTGGGAAAAAATAAAAGAGAGATCACACTAAAATTTCCACTGGTCAGTATTACTCCCAAACAGTGCCTAGGGTCTGCTGTAGACCAAGGATGAAGGGTTTCTGCTGTTCGGTTTAGCTATTGGTCTTTCCTAGGCAGATCTCTTTCTATTTTCAGTCAACTCTGTAATTCACACAGCTAACATAAATAGTAATTACAAACACTTCATGATCCAGAATGTGTTTCTTTTTTTAAAATTTTTATTGATTTTTTAAAATTTGTTTTTAGATCATCATCATTTACAAATATTTCCCTCTCCCTTCCCTGGTAAGCATCATTGTAACAAAGTGTAGTCTATATGAACTCTGAGGATACTTATCTTAACTCTCATTCAAGTTTCCAGAGGTAGAAAATCAATTTAATCAGCCTTAAGTAGCCTTTAAAAAGGAGCATTTTTATTATAATACAGGAAGAACAGTTGGTACAAAACATTGTCCCCCCCACACCCCAAGAAAACCCTGTGCCAGATTCTCCCATAAGTACCTATAAAGTCCAGAGGGAGGTGGTCTACAGCTTCTAGAACACATGTGGCAAAGATTAAATTTACAGCTCCATCTGGAAGAAGTCCCTCTTAGATGTGGTGGTTTCTTTGTTGGGCTCTTTTGTGGAACTGTGAACCTGTGTCCACTCTATTTCCCAACGCAGACACTGCCATCAGTTGACCCAGGCACACCAATGGGAAAATGAGAATCCCTAAACCCTCTAGAACCTTTAAAGCTCTCAAGTTCCTCTTCTGGTGAAAGCAAGGTGGAGGGAGGGAGCAGGATGGAGACTTAGACCAAAACCGGAGTGGAGGCTTCTCCTCCAAGCATTTGTTTCTCAAGTCAGATCAGCCTTCTCTATTCCTTTGAATGAATCCCAACCAAACCACTCTGGTTTTCACAGATTGGCCAATAATTTTCTCTTTGTTGGGGTTTTGATAGCTCTTAGTGAGTGCAAAGAGCAATTGTTTTCTGTCTTGGACACAAACTTTCAAGATCTTCCTCTGCCAGATTGATTCTTTTGGGAAGGCAAATTGGGCCATCTTTTGTCTCAATTCTAACCTAGATTTTAATCACTGAATGGGTGTTGTCTCAGACAAACTGAGACCTAGGAAAGACCTTAGCTTAAAAAGGCCAAGGTCTCCTGCTGCATCCTGGGCTATTGCCATTCATCTTGACTTATGTCTTGCTGTTGGACTCCTACGACTCTGGAGGAGAGAGTGAGACTGATAACTCTGCACAGCTCTGCCTCACTTACAATCCAATTCACTTGCAAGTCAAGATTGGTCCTCAGATTATCCAAACACAGTGTGCAACTGTCAGTCCTGTTTGAAGGATTTTTCATACTTAGTTTAAAGTCTATCAGAAAAATTGAGAAATTGACTGATTGGGTATCTTATCACTTACTTTAAGTGGGGTGGGTTTGGGTAAAGCAACTACCTCATCACTTCTGAAAGAAGAAAAGAAAAAGAAAACAATTCAGCAAAACTAATAAACTGAGTCCAACAGTATATGCAATGTTCCATATTCATAGTCTACTACTTCTGTAAAGAAGGGAAAGAGGTGTGATTAAGAAATCACCTTACCTTATTCAGTGCCAAGCTCAATCATTACAATGACACAGTATTTGGTTCCAGAATTAATTTCTATTTGATTTTAGAGCATTCTAGAAGGATCCATGTGGCAATTAGAACACTGGGCCTGGAGCCAGGAAGACCTGAGTTCAAATTTCTGGCTTCAGACACTAACTGTGTGACCCTGGGTAAGTCATTTAACTCTGTTTAGATCAGTTACCTCAACTGTAAAACGCAAATCCTAACAGCACTTACCTCCCATGGTTGTCGTAAGGATCAAATGAGATAATATTTATCTAAGTCCTAAGCGTAGTGCCTGGCATATAGTAGACATTATATAAATGCTTATTTTTCTTCCCCTTCCTCCTGCTACCATTTCTGCTACTGCTGATTCACCTTCCTGTTTCTACTGGTCTTAGTCTATGAATGATGAGATTATATGAAGAGGAGCCCAGGAGCATGGTGGAGACCTGGGATGAAAAATATGCCACAGATGACCTACACTCAAGCAACTAAGAATTGGCCGAGTCTAATCTGTTGTAGAGTTGTCCTCATTTCCATCCACCTCTGGTGTCTCATTACAATCCCAGGTTCTCCAAGTTGGTGCCAGTGATGCCCAAGTTCTGGCTGATCCTAACAAGCTGAAAGTGAAAAGGCTTTGCATAGGGCCTAGAAACACTCACAAGAGGAGTCACCTAGCTAAACGGAGAGGCTCAACACCAGCAGATTAGTTAACCAAAGAGAGTGATGAATGTTTTGGCAACAGCAACTCATGAAATCTGTATACAACAGTGTAGATGGGTTGTACCTTACATCAGTGAAGAGAAACCCACGCTGACAAAATCGCAGATGCTCGAGGTATTCATTCATTCACGTAATGTGTGTCAATTAAGTATCTACTATGGGTCAGGCACTAAACTAGAAGATGAGCATATGAAAACAAAAATCAACTAGTCCCTGCTGTGAGGGAGCTTACATTATCTTGAGAGAGGGAGCACTCTCCCTCCCTTTCAATGCAGAAAAGTAAACACAAAGTAGATAAAATGTGGGTAGACCTGTCTTTAAGGGCCAGTCCCTGGAGGGTGCACAAATATCTCTTGCTTAGTTTCATTCTTTGGAGCACACACAGATTGTCTGCCCATTTCCAATCCAACCACATACATGATAACCATGTGGAGCTAGTTTCTGACCATACTGACTCAAGGTTTGGTACTGCATGATAACAAAAATGTCTCTTAATTGACTGTGGAACTGGAGGAACTGTTGATCCACAAGGTGAGAAGCCAGAACTGAGTATACATATAAAAGGGGACAACCCATCTGTCAGTCTCTTTCCTTAGCCCCTTTGAGTGAACATAAGCCCAGTCCTGAAGCTCACTGGTATAAAGTTCTCTCCTTATTTATGGAGATCAGTGTTCCAAGTCTGCGTCAGAGGCAGGGGAAAGTTGGTGAGAACAGAGAGAGGAGTCTTGGGACTGTAGTTACATGAGAAAGGCTTCTTAGAGCTGCTGGTTGGGGGAAAGATAACTGGCCACATTTTCCCATCAGACTACCATGTTTCTCTTATGTTTTTTTATTTCCTGATCTTAGACAAACAAATATTCTGAGGTAGGAGTTACGGATGACCACATAAGTTTGGTAGATCCACAAGTCCCTTCAGAAGTCCCATCACTAACCAGAAGTGGCAGCACTGGTTGCTGTAGTAGTAAAAGCTAATGACAAAGGGAACACCTGAAGAAACATCACCTAAATGTCACCTAAGGATGGTAACAACTTCAGGAAGTGAGACACCTTGTGGTGAATAGACATGTCAGTGGGCTGTCTACCCATCAGGAAGCCATACCTTAAAGTGAACTTCATGAGGATGAAGGGAAAAAAGACCTTCCAGAGAAGGTGCACCTCTGAGATGAATACCTCTACCACACATGTGCCTTCCTACCTTTACTCTTTAAAGAGAACCCAGAGAACGGATGGATTCTGAATGCAGATTGAAGCATACTATTTTCACTTTCTTTATCTTTTTTGTGTTTTTTTTTCTTTTGGTCTGTTTCTTCTTTCAAAACATAACTAATAAGGAAATATATTTTAGGTGGTTGTATATATATATACATATATATATATATAAAACCTATTTAAATTCTTACCTTTTTAGGGAGAGAGGGAGAAAATTTGGAACTCAAAACTTTTTAAAATGAGTATCAAAAAGTGTCTTTATACGTAATTGGAAAAAATAAAATATTAATTAAAAAATAAAGAGAACCCACTCTTCCCAGAGATCTTGTGTGTTCAAGAAGGAGGGTATCCTAGTTTGGGGAAATGTTTTATTCCAACTGTACTTGTTGTACTTACTCACTCAATACCTAGTCTAAAAGCTAGTGGAGTCAAGAGGTTAGTTGTTGGTGAATAGCACACTGTGGGCAATGGTGCCGGAGGTACAGCCTGTCAGGGTTGCCCCTGGGCCCCTGAGAAGAGAATTCATCAGGAAGAGCAAGATTGGAGGGAATGCTACCTATTACACACAGAGAGAGTTTCCAGGGATGAGAGACACAAGCAGCTGGAGTGATTGAGACAGGCTTCCTGTAGGAGGTGTCACTTGAACTGATTTCTGAAGAAAGCTAAGGATTCTAAAAGGCAAAGGAGAGGAGGAAGGGCAGTCCGGGCTTGGGTGGCAGCCTGTGCAGAAGCAAGGAGAGGGGAGATGGAATATTGTATAGATGGAGTCACAAGTGAGCCCTTTTGACTGGAAAGTAGAGCTCATGAAGCACTACAAAGATAGACTAGAAACAAATTCTTAAAGATTTAAAAAGCCAAACAAAGGAGTTTGATTTTTATGCTAGAGGGGATGAAGAAGCTCTTGAACAGAAGACCTGCATGGCTAGATGTGTTCAAGGTGCTGAAGTAAGTGCCTTTCTTCCAAAGTTGTTCCCAGATTTGAGTAGCTGCATAAAACCTTACAGCTGGCTGGAAGAGGCTCCATCATCTAGTGACCCTCATTTTTCAGAGGAAAAAGCTGAAGCCCAGAGAGGAGAAGGGACTTGGCCAAAGTCACAGTGGAGAAGAACCAGACTTTAAGTCTCCTTACTTCCCTTGGTGACAGACTAGAGGATGAAGGAGAGTAGAAAATCCAGCACACTCTAAGTTTGTGATCCTGGGCACATTGGAGAATGCCAGTGTCATTGATAGAACATGAAAGAGGGGTGTCCACAGGAATGGTCCAGGACTGACCATCTCCTGGGGGTCAGGGGATCCCACAAATAGCCAGAGTCATACCTAGCAATTCTTGTAACTGGAGCAAGTGGGAGTGGTTAGTGGCAGTGACAGTACAGGAGAAACTCCAACCATGTATATAGTTGTGGTGAGAGAAGGGGAGGTCCGTCTACCAGAGCGTCTAGACCTGGCCTCTTCATGGGTCTATGGGAGGATTGAAGTGGGAGAGGCAGGCCTTAGGAGAGGGGTAGAATCTTGGAGGGTCCTGCAGTCTGAGTGAAATTTCTCAGCAAGAGACTGCAAGCCATTAGGGCTTTGGGGTGAGACGAAGTGACAGGAATTATCCCTGAAAGAACATACACCCTGTACCTTCCTTCGTGTTTGTTCCCTGGGATAAATCCCTGTTTGCTCTTGTTCGTTACAGCTTGGTTATAATATTTTTCAGAAAGCACTCTCCAGCATGGAGGCCCAAGAAGGGACATTTCTGATATGCTGACAATAATACCTCAACTAGTTCCAAGTGCACTGGGAAGCCAGGGAAGGGGTTGCTGAGTGAGCAAAGGGAAAGAAGCAATTGCTATGAAACAAGAGTTACATTGGGTTCTCTTTTTACCCTGGCACGACCAAGCAAAATTGGATCCCTGCTGCATAAGAACATTTCAATTCCACTTCTGAGTTTGGGTGTTTCATTCATTTTTATCAAAATTTGGAGATGTAGTCATAAAATCATGCCAATGAACACCATAGCACAACACGGGAATACCATCAAATCAGAAGCAATAAAAGAAGAAAATAATACTGTGCTCCACACAGATATGATTGGTTAAAAAGAAAAGAAAAGAAAAGAAAAAGTAATTATAAGCTATACCAGCTCAGCTATACCTTGCTATGTATCTGTGAAAGAAAATCATTTCAAACTATATTTCTTATATCGAATTTTAATAATTGGGTGCATTTATAAGTCTCTCTGGAAGAAAATGGGGATTTTGAGGTTTTTTTTTTAAAAAAGCTTCCCAAACAATGAAAAACAATATAGTCAGTATTTTTTAAAATAAAGACTTGCTTCCCTTGACATTTTTAAGGTTTGTTCAAATTATTTGACTTTTCCAGTGATTTTCTCAAGTCCCTTCTCCATTTTTTATCCTAAATGATCTCCTTGGGCCTTGGCAAAGAGCCCCAAGGGGCACTCTGACTATAAGCAAACCTCCAGCACCTTCATGGGAAGGGGGGGATGGGTTATTGTGTTTGGGGAATGAGGGTAGACTTGATGATTCTGGGGGTAGTGGGGGAAGTAAGGATTCTAAGTGGGTTCGCTGCTGCCTACGTGTAGGCTGAAGTGCAGGGCCTTCTGTGATCAATGCCTCAGAACCAGAAGCAAGCCTCCGAGATACAGGAATGATGGATGCATTGCTTCCTGCCAAACACTCAGCTCACAATGGCCAGGAACTAGTTATCCTGCAGTGATTGAAATCTCCCCAGGACACAACTTGCCAAGAGTCACACTCCTTTCCTCTTATCAGAAAAGGATTTCCTGGATTTCATCCCACATCCCTGACCTCTCTTTCCTGCTTGCCTGCTTGCTGTAGACTTTCCACATCCAGCTTAAATACAATCTGGATTTCTATTTCTAGTAAAACATTTCCAGAGAACTTCAATAGTTCATGTAGGGGGCGGTGGTAGGATGAGGCGGTGGGTTAGGTTTGGCACATACAGTTTGGCATCTACATGCTGTAGACACCTAACTATAGGGACTAGAACAGGAGGAAGAAATTTAGAAAGAAAAAGGGATGGGGATGGATCTGGGGATGAACACCTGGATAAGGGAACTATATCAGTGTAGGCTGGCATCTTTCCTGAGATTTATAGTCTTAGAGAGCTGTTTAGAGTACTGAAGGGTTAAATCTGGGGGCCAAATGCTACCCACAACACTCCCTAGTGCAGCCTGAACCGGATTAAAATGTCATTGGAAAATATTTGGCAAAATAAATGAAAATACAGTAAAACATAGATAATGTTAATATGTGGTTTTCTAAGTCAATATGTGGCCTTCCGGGATCCTTATGTATGGTTTAGCAGTCCCCATTTCTACTTCAGTTTAACTCCATGACACTACGGTAACTCTCTTTAAGAAAATGGGGGTCTGTGTGAGGATTGTATGGTGGCCCTTCCTGCAGAGCAGGTGTGTAACAAATGCTTGTTGTGTCGGATTGGATTCCAGAGTTTTTATTGTTGTTCAGTTATTTTTCTTTTTCTTTCTTTCTTTTTTTTCTTTTTTTTTTGCTTTTTGCAGGGCAATTGGAGTTAAGTGACTTGCCCAAGGTCACACAGCTAGCACATGTGTCAAGCGTCTGAGGTCAGATTTGAACTCAGGTCCTCCTGACTCCAGGGCCAGTACTCTACTCACTGCACCACCTAGCTGCCCCAATGTTCAGTTATTTTTCAGTCTGTTCTGACTCTTTGTGATCCCATTTGGGATTTTCTTGGCAAAGATACTGGAGTGGTTTGCCATTTCCTTCTCTAGCTCATTTTACAGATGAGGAAACTGAGGTAAACAGGGTGAAGTGACTTGACCAGGGTCATACAGCTAGTCTGAAGCTGAATTTGAACCCAGATCTTCCTGACTCTGGGCCCTGTATTCTATTCACTGTGCCACCCAGCTACTGAGAGACTCCTACTTCACCACCACTTGCTGCCTTTATGATGGCTGTATGTATTGGATTGGCGACCCTGCTCCTCATTCAGATACTCAGAGGAGGTGAAGGGAGACAAGTTTCACTTTATTCAGCCTAGTTTTTGTGCCTAGGAGTGGGAAATTCAGATATTGTGCCTTAGAGGGAAGAAGAGAAATTTGATTGTCACTTGCAAGAGCAGCAGAAAGGTCTCTTCCCTCTCCAGTGGACATCCAGCCTTATCTTAGTCTGCTCTCTTAGCAAACACTCACTTTATGTCCTGGCCACTCTTTCTGCCTGGAGTTTCCCCATAGTTGGGCTCCTTTCTACAAGCCAGACCCTTCCCAGTGCATCCCTTTAGCAATTCAACTTGAGCTCCTGAGAGCATTCTATAGATGCCTCCCTTCTGCTTCCTTTGGTTGAAACCCAGCACGACACATATTGCCCTCCGGACAATGCATTACCAAGTCCAAATCCACTGCTGCCTCTGAGTTTATGTAAATATTTGTTTTTTTAAAAAAGCAAAACATTGCCCTAAGGT
This sequence comes from Trichosurus vulpecula, assembly GCF_011100635.1. NCBI lineage: Eukaryota > Metazoa > Chordata > Mammalia > Diprotodontia > Phalangeridae > Trichosurus > Trichosurus vulpecula. The sequence goes on along the minus strand of NC_050575.1, from coordinate 135,928,912 downwards.
TTATACTCCTCATGATTCAACAGTCATATTTTTTTTGCTTTTTTTATGGGGGAAAAAAAGCCCTGCTTAATTATTTATTATGAATATGGAAAGTATTTCCACTTTCAGCGCCTGCATTAAAATTTTAAACTGGTGGGTTTGAAAGTTCTTGGCTATGCTGATGAGAAGCTGGACGCCACCCCCATTTCCCTCACTGAGCTACTGTCCCAGCCTTCCAGCTCCTCCAAGCAGGCCTCAGGCTTTTGTCTTGGTCAAATATGCTTCTTAGTGGAAAACAAACCTTGTGCCTTCTTTTCTACAGTCAAATCACACACACAAAAATTTGGATGGAAAATCTCAGGCAAAAAAAAAAATGGCCAAATGATCTTTTCTCCATCCTGGGGAAGGTGATGTTTCTGCCCTTGACCTGAATGATAATTCTTCTTTCCACGTAAAGATCCCTCCTTCTCACTCACAGCCCCCACTTTCCCTATTCCCTAAGGGTCTGGCAGGAGGGAAGCCAATTCCTTTTTCTCCTCCTGCTTCCAGCTCAGAGCCAAACCTCCGAGCCGAGCAAGCATTCTGTTGGTTTCCATGGATTCAGAGATTTGCTCCCCTGCACCTGAGGACAGCAGATTGTAGAAGGAAGGCGTGAGGGACCCGGCAGAGATGAGAAACAGAATATAGTAGGAGGGAGACAGTGGGCTCATTTAGCCCATGGATTCCTTCCCTGAAGCCTTGGCCCACATCCAGCAAGCCCCCTTCCAAAGTGTCCAGCAGCTGGGGTAGCATGGTACTGAGGCCCCAGACAGCATGCTACTCCACCCTACACCCTGGTCCAAGCGACAAGAGGGCTTGAACCAAAGCAGGGGGAGTTAACATGTTCTTCCTTTAAAATGGTTCCTGTGCGTTTCCCAGGAAACAGGATCAGTGACTCTTTCAATAGAACAAGGAAGGATCGTTGTCATTGTCACAGACAAATCACAAAGAAGGTAATGTCAGGAGCGGTCAGATAATGTTAACATGCACCAGAAGGAGGGGCCAAGGAAAGGGTTGAAGTGCCAGATTAAGAGCCAAAAGGATGAGGAAAAGATTTGCTCCAGAAACTAAACTTCACTGTCTGCTATATTTTCAACATTTCATTTTATTTTTTTCAATTAATCAGTATTTATTTTCTCTCCCACCTTCCCTTTAGAAAGTCAAAACCTTTGCAACAAATATGCATAATCGAGCAAAGCAAATCCCCACATTGTCCAGGTACAAAAATGTCGTTCTCTGCTATGTTTAATTCAACATTTATTAAGAACCTACTATGTGCAAGGCTTTGAGTTAGGCATTCAGTGTACAGAGATAAAAAAAGAGACATACATCAGCCAATCGACCAGCATAGACTATGCAGCTGCTCTGTGCTAGGCACTGGGCTTGGGGATAAGGATGCGAATAAAAGAAATGGTCCTCATCCTTAGTGAGCTTACATTCTATCAGAGGAAAAAAGATGTACATAGGTGAGATTTATACAAAATATAAACAACATAAATCTAAGGTAATGTGTGGGTGACGTGGGGGTGAAGGTTGAAAAGCTCCATGTAGAAAACGGTGCTTAAGCTGAGATTTGAAAGGAATGAGGAGAAGAAGAAGCCTGTGCCAGGCCTAGGGGAATCCCAGGCAAATGCTGGACTTGAGCTATTAACTGCAGTAGATGGTGTGGAAGACTCCTCAATATAAGGCACTGAATTTAGGCTGCCTTGGGCCATTGTCCAAACATTCCTGTGATCCTGAGCACCCCCCAAACTAGCATCCTATCATGAGGAACATTGGATCACATGACATGAGACTAATTTCCTGGAAACCGCTACTGTGATGGCTCTTGTCCACATCCAGCTTTATTGTGGAAAGAGTGATGGGCTGTGGATAGGCAACTCAAGGTTTAAACCAGGGCCCCTAGGTGGCACAGTGGATAAAACTAGGAGCCTGGAGTCACAAAGACTCATCTTCCTGAGTTCGAATCTGGACTCAGACACTAACTACGTGACCCTGGGTAAGTCACTTAACCCTGTCTGCCTCAGTTTCCTCATCTGTAAAATGAGCTGGAGAAGGAAATGGCAAACCTGTCCAGTATGTTTGCCAAGAAGACCCCAAATGGGGTCACTAAGAGTCAGACATGACTGAAAATGACTCAACAGTAACAATCTGATACTTAACAGCTGTATGTGATTTTGGGAAACTCATTCAACCTCTTGCAGCCTCTGTGTCTCATAAGGTCATAGCACTAGAGCTACAAGGGACCTGAAAGGTCATTTACTCCACCCTCACCTCCATTTTACAGAGGTGGAAACCGAGACCCAAGGAGGTTAAGAGGTTTGCCCAACATCACACAGACAGAAGCAGAGGCGGACCTCGGACTCCAGAACCAATGCATTTTCCATTGTACCGTGTTGTCTCATTTTTGTTTCCAGTGTTAAAGCAACTACATGCAGTAGATAGAACACTAGACTGCCAGTCAGGAGGACATGAGCTCAAATCTGACTCCAGACACTTTGCTGGCTGTGTGACCCTGGGCAAGCCACTTAACTTTGTTTGCCTTGGCTTCCTCACCTGTGAAATGAGCTTCATTTTTAATATTTTACAATTTCTTCAGCTGTAAAATGAGGATAAGAGCACCTATCTCCCAGGGTTGTTCTGAGGATCAAATGAGATATCTGTAAAGCTGTTAGCATATTGCCCGGCATGTAGTAGGTGCTTAATAAATGCTTGTTTCCTTCCTTAGAGGAGGATAATACATTCATTTTATCATAGGGTAGTTATGAGAGAAGTTTTATAAAATCAAAGCATAGATCTAAATGATTATTTCTAGATCGTGAGGCCCCCAGAGCAGGCTTCCATTTTCCTCATCACTATCTCTCCCTCCAGATGGAGAGATGTGCCTTCAAAGTCAGTACTTAAGAAATGCTCATGGAATCATTGACTGAGTACCCAGTTAATCAAAGTGCTTGTCCCCAAGTCTGTGCAATGTTCCTATTGCTAATGTTGGTAAAAGCTGAAGACACAAGTGATCTGTTAAGAGAAGCTTTTCTTGAAGTGAGCACCATCCCTCATGGGCCAGGAGTGATAAATTGGGTACTGGGAACATTCGGAGGGAGGAGGAGCGGAAACCAAAATTTGGGACCGTCATTGAGGAACACAGCCACCCCTGAGTCTCTTGGCCTATCTTGGAAGAATGGGAGGAATGTTGGTTCCTCGGGAGGCAGCCCCCCTTCCCCCCCCAGGCCCAGTTGGCTGTCAGATGGGGGGGTGGGGTGGGGATGGGGATGGGGAGAGACAACTCCCAGCATGTTCAGCCTTAGGCTGGGAGCTGTTAGGTGAGCACACTAGAAGTGAGAGTGTCTCTGTTTCATAGATTCCTTGGTTGTGAAGGTATTTAAATCATTTCTCTTATTCTTCTCACCGATTAGAGAGCCTGTGATTTCCCCACAGATGTTGAATGATAATGCACAGTAATCAAGCAAGAAATAAACCCAGGCATTTACAAACAATAAAGACAGATCCTTTGTGACTTCTTTCTCTTATACAGGCAATGGTAGCTTTGAGCCCTTTCTGGCTCAGAGAATAAATGATAATCTAGGCCTCTGTAAACGTCACTTTGGAGACTGGGTGTGCCTGTCTTTTCTGGATGCCTGAATATGCAGGGGGTAAACCCACTTTTGACCTCAGGAAGAATAGACACTATAGTGAGGAAGGAGGCGTTCAACACACACGCACTGGGAATACCAAAGAGCCTATGAACACCATGTACCCTCCCTAAACCCCTACATGCACATACACATCCATAAAATTCACTATTTTTATTTCAATTCATCTGTGATCACGTCAGTATTTCGCAGTCCCTGCACAACTTCTAATCTCCTACGATTCCTTATGTCTTTCTGGCAATTCTCCATAACATAACATGCCACAGGGCTTGCTGGAGACCTTTCTTTAGTTCTTTTGCTCTTTTGTAACAATGCAACACAACAGTCTGGGTATCCCTCTTCTAGCTCCTACCTAGGTGGCACCATGGATAGAGACCTGGTGCTCAGAGTTCAAAACCAGCCTCAGACACTCACTAGCTATGTGACCCTGGACAAATCGCTTAACCCTTGTCTGCCTCAGTTTCCTCATCTGTTAAACAGGGATAATATTAGCACTACCTCCCAGGATGGCTGGGTGAACAAAATGAGATAACATTTGCAAATCTTAAAGTGCTATATAAGTGCTATTATCTGTTTATTCATTTATGTATTTACTTTTCGTAAGCAACCCACCTCCTTTTCTATTTATACCTGTTCTCGATGCTGTTTATGCCACTTCTCAAGCATAAATCAATCACTGCTAATATGCTGGTTTTGACAGACGCTCCTTGGACGGTCTTAGTCTTCCCATCACCCTGTGCGGTCTACTCTGGGCATGCCCTGAGAAGGAAGTTAGTAATCCTTTTGGCTGAGACACCAGAACTGAACATCAAATTTCTGGTGGGTCTGCCCAGTGCCCTGGCTCAGTGGTAGTGCCTGTAAAAGATTTTTCTAATATACCATATTTTCATAACATGACATTATTTTACCTGTTATGCTAGTGGTGGATGAAATTTCCATAGTAATATGAAAGATTTTATTTTAGGAATACGAACTGAAATAATCTTCAAAAAAATTAGGAAATGTGTTGCTTTCAATTACTTTCTGTTGTTCTTTGTATCATCTGTATCAAAGGCAATTGTGATCGTGATTTTTATGAAGTCATATTGGTCCATGATTTGTGGCCATATGACATTACTAAGGTAGAGATCAAGACCAATGTCACCAAGAGAATATTGGGGTTAAAGAGAGAAGTTTTTGTGGTGGTGGGTTCCTAGAGATTACTGAAAGTATTATATAATTTCCCAATTACAATCAAATTGGAAACCGGTCTCGGTAAGCCATCTCTTTTCCTCTGGACTTCACTGGAATCTCATCATCCTTTAGGATCACATCAAACCTGAAAATCACAACCCCTACTTCTGGGATTTCTCCCTCTCTCTGATTGGAAAGGATAGAGGGTAGAGGGGCAGGTAAGTGGCACAGTAGACAGAGCACTGGGCCTGGAGTCAGGAAGACTGCTCTTTCTGAGTTCAAATCGGGCCTCAGACACTTATTAGCTGTGTGACCCTGGACAAGTCACTTAATCCTGTTTGCCTCAATTTCCTCATCTGTAAAATGAGCTGGAGAAGAAAATGGCAAACCACTCTAGTATCTCTGACAAGAAAATCCCAAATGGGGTCATGAAGAGGGGTCACAAGGAGTCAGACATGACTGAAAACGACTGAACAGCGAGAAGAAGAAGAAGGTGTAATCGTCCTCCCAAAGCCTTCATTTAAGAAGAGGGGGTGGGTGGGACATGGCAGCCATCTCTTCACTTCACCCATCTCCCTGCACTGTACAGTCCAACAAAACTGGCCCACTTGCTGTTCCTTACCCAGAACATTCTACCTCCATCTCTCTGCCCCTGTGGTCCACCACTCCTGGGCTGTACTCCCTCCTCACCACTGTCTCTTAAATTTCCTAGCTTCCTTCAAAGCTCAGCTCGAGTACCACATTCTGCGTGAGACCAGCTCCCAGTGCCACCTAGCCAAATTTGCCTTATAATGAGCCTGTATCTTTCTATTTGCTCATATGTGTACATGCTATTTCCCTGATAGATTGTAAGCTTTTTGAGCATAGGAACTATGCCATTTTTTGGCATTGCATCCCCTAACTTTTTACAACATAGTAGGCAGTCAATGTTTGTTCACTGATTGTGGTGATTCCTTTAACAGAAAGATACTTCAAAATCACAGAAGCCAATGGACTTCTTTAATCAGAAGTAGGACCAGATTTACCGAGACCCAATTTACTCACACTTGGGCACATATTTCTTCTAGAAAGAAAGGGACACACTTCTTCTTCTTTTTTTGGAGGGGGAAGGCCGGGCAATTGGGGTTAAGTGACTTGCCCAAGGTCACACAGCTAGTAAGTATGTCAAGTGTCTGAGGTCAGATTTGAACTCAGGTCCTCCTGACTCCAAGGCTCGTGCTCTACTCACTGCACCACCTATCTGCCCCTGACACCTTTCTTCTAAAAGAAGCCATCCAGGCCAGATCTCACTGGAGTTTTCATGCTCCCTCTTCCAATTAAGAATCCTTCATTAAGATCCTTTTCCTGAGTGTGAGGAGCATGATACTGACCCCATATCTGACCCCGTGTAATGACACACGGCTGCATGTGTTCTGCCAGTGCTGAGCTCTTTGGGGCTAGGGAGTGGGGTGGGGGGGGGAAGAGAAGACATGGACATAATGAAAAGGACCATCTCTCTCCCTCCCCTCTTCCCCAGGCTTCTTGTTTAGGTACAGAGACTGGCTTGAATCGCATTTTTTCCTATCTATCCTCCGGGGTTGCGGAGAGGCAGAGAATGATGCCTGGGACAATGCAGAAATCTCTGAATAAGCCTAAATAAAGGTTGTCTGGCTTATGTATACAGAATAATAATAGCTAGCATTTGTATGAAACTTTAGAGTTTGCATAGCACTGTACATAGGCTATCTGATTTGGTCCTCACGACAATCCTGGGAGTAAGCGCTATTATGATCCCTATATACAGATGAGGAAACTGAGGCCAAGAGGGGTACGTTAATTTGGTCAGCTTTTTGTTCCTGTTCAGTTGTGTCTGATTCTTTGTGACTCCATTTGGGATTTTCTTGGCAAAGAGACTGGAGTGATTTGCCATTGTCTTCTCTATCTGGCTCATTTTACAGATGAGGAAACTGAGGCAAACAGGGCTAAGTGACTCGCCCAAGGTCGCACAGCTGGTGAGTGTCTGAGGCCAGATTTGAACTTAGAAAGATGAGTCTTCCTGATCCCAGGCCCAGATCTCTACACTGCTCCACTTATCTGTCGTTGTTGTTTATCCTTCCTTTTCAAAGATGATGTTACACAGCTAGGAAGTATCTGAGACAGGATTTGAACTCAGGTTTCCTGACTCTAGCTCCAACACTCTATTCACCAACACTTAGCTGTCTAAGAGAGACAACTAGCTTCCTGAGACAGGAGAAACAGAGGTCAGCCTGCAGTCTGTGGCCCTTGCTAAGGGGTTTCCATCTCCACAAGGCCCCTCCTGCAGCTGCCAGTCTTTCTTGTCCCTCTGGAGGCAGCCACTTCATTTTCTTCCTGCCCCGGCAGTGATTTCCCTGCTAATAAATGGAGCTTGGGGGCCCAGGGCTCGGCTCCAGCAGCAGACCTGCAGATAGCATCCTAAGGTAAGTGGGGACGCTAGGTGCTGAGCACGATCTGTTCGATCAGCCCATGCTTCTACCTCTCAGAATCCCTTATCTGCAGCTGTCCACAATTACATCCATGCTCCCTGTGAGCAAGCTGTGGGACCAGCTCCTGGGCCAGGGCCTGCCCACTCACTGGGCAGACAGAGCCCTCAGCCTCTCTCCTGCCCACCAATGGTGGGGCGGGGCTAGGCTGAGAGGTAGTTGGGGAGTTGGGAGGATCAGGTGAGATACTGGATGGAAAGCATTTTGCAAGCAAGCCTTAGAGCACTATATAAATGCCTATCATTATTATTATTTTATTTTATTTTTATTCTACAGTCAGTTGCCAGACTTCCTGTCTGGTAAGGACTTAATTCCCTGAGCCTTCTACTGCTGAGCTCAAGTCGCTTTCAGAGAGCAATACGGGGCTCTGCTATTAAATGTTTAACAACCTTTCTTGAGGGAGGGGGAAAAGAATACATGCACGCATACTTTTAAGTTTAATCGGCATTAGTAACACTTTTTAAAGTCTAGACAATCAAAAAAAAACCAATAAATCAAGCCCTGATTTGTAGTGGATTTCTTAGGTGAAAATGCTCACACTGAAAATTTAACGATCAGCAGACTGTCTCTCAAGCTAGTTAAGACTTGGCTCCAGGAGACCCCAGGAGAATCTCTCTTCTTCCTGCGAAGAAGGGGAGTCATCATGTTGCCCACTGAGGTGCCTGAAGAAAGTCTGCAACAGTTTGGATGGGAATGGAAGGGGGGCAAATAGCAGAAGAAAAAAAATTGAAGATCCTTCTGCTTTTCACTTATAACAGAGGTGATCTTCTCTTGAAGCACCAGTAGCTCTGGGAGTGATGACAGGTGTGTTTGTAGTGGAGTGTGGGGGTGGGGTGGTGGGATGGGGGGGGTGGGGGTGAGAGTGGAGAGATGGAGGGGGGAGGAAGGGTGGGATGAGGGACAGGGAGGTGGGGGTGGGCAGTGGAGGGGTTGAGGTTAAAAAGGAAAGTGAGGTTTATAAAGAAAGAAATTGGAGAAATAGTATGCTTGCAATGGCCTGTGACCACCCCCTCACCATCTGCTCTGGGCGGGCTATGATACCCCATCAGCTTATGTCCCACAGAGGAAACACCCTTGGACTTTCCTAGCATAAAAGGGGCAAAGAAACCACAAAATGAGGAAACTTAATAACAAGACAGGAAGGAGAACTGAAGACAAAGGGGCTGGGGAGTAGAAATAAGACCACCAGGAAAGGAGCCCAATACCTGGTTTTCTTTTGTTTGCCCTATGCAGAGGTATCGCCCTTTCCCTTTCCCCTCACCCCCAGAAGCCCAGGATGCTCTGAATTCAGGCATTTCAATCAGCCTGAAGCTGATCCAGCCTGGTGGTTTTGTCAATGAAGAGCCCTGAAGGAAAGCCCTTGTTTCCTCCTCTCTGAGAGCAATAAATCAATCAACAAGCATTTATAAAAAGAAGCCTGCTAGTTTCCGTTCAATGTGCCAAGTGCTGGGGCTAGAAACACAAAGAAGGGAACAATCCCTACTTGCAGGGACCTTATATTCTGATAGAGGACATAGTTATATGTGTGTATATGTGTGTGCATATATGTCATAAATATAAGTTGACAAATACAAACAGGTGCAGCGAAATACGAGATCAGTTGGCAAGGAGAACCCTTGTGGTTGGGAGGCTCAGAAAAGGCTTCACGCAGCAGATGGTGCTTGAAGAACGGCGCCTTGAAGAGAAGGACTCTGTAAGGCTACCCTTAGAACAGAGGGCATCCCTGTCATGGGCCACAGTGCTAAGGCCTGGAGAGAAGAGATGGAATGTTAGATGTGAGAAACAGAGACAGCCCATTTGGCTAGATTACAAAGAACTTAAGGGAGAATAATGTCCAATGAGGCTGGAAAGATGGTTGGGGCCAGGTCATGTGGGGCTTTAAAAGCAAAATAGAAATTTGTATTTTATCCTAGAGTTAATAGGAAGCCTCTGGAATTGGTTGAGTAGGGAGTCACATGGTCAGATCTAAACCAAAGGAAATTTACTTGGGCAAAAGTATGTATAGGGTGGCCTAGGGTGGGGAGAGACTTGAGATGGGGAAAATGAGTTAGGAAGTTGTTGCAATAATCTAGATAAGAGGTGATGAACTAGGGCAGGAATGAAACAAGAGGGGAAAATGTGAACTAAAAACTCTTGAGGAAAGAGGCAGAATAAGTAGCTTAGAAGAGAAGGTGGTAAATCTTAACTAAGAAACAGACTCCTTAAAAGCTAGAATAGATCCCTCCCTAAAAATGATCAATGAGACTGTAAGAAATAGCAAACAAAAGATTTTTTTGAAGAAGAAAATGTACAATATCTCATATCTAATGCAACTAATCTAGATAACAGATCAAGGGGGGATAATTCAAGAATAACTAGGTGTCCTAAAAACCATGATAGAAAAAAAGCCTAGGTACTACATTTAAAGAAATCATAAATTAAAACTGACCAGATAATATTGAAGCCAAAGGTCAAAGTAAAAATGGAAAGAAAATGTTGATCACCTCCTGAAAGGAACCCTCAAAAGGGTGCCAGGAATATAAAAGCCAAAATCCAGAGCTCCTACATCAAAGAAAAAGTACCACAAATACCTAGAAAGGATTTTAAGTACCAAGGAACTACAGTCAGAATCAGACAAGACCTGGCAGCTTCTCCTAAGAACTAAAGGAGATCTTGAAATACAATCTTCCAAAATGCAAAAGGTATTTTCTTACAATCAATAATAGCTTGCCTTGCAAATCTGAGTACAATTCTACAAGAAAAAGAAAATGAACCTTTAATGGAATAGAAGAATTTCAAGAATTCCTAATGAAAAGATCAGATTTGAGTAGGAACTTTGGACTACAAACATAAGAATTCAGAGAAACCTAGAAAGTTTGAGCAGTTCAAAAGGCCTGTATAATGATGTAGTGCTAATATTCTAATAAGAGAGAAGAAACAATTGTCCCCCAGAAACTTAATCTCTTCAAATGGTATTGAGGGAGGGAAATAATAAAAACAGAAGTGCTGGGGGTGGATAGTCCTAGTCTGAGGATTTGAAGAATGGAAAGAGAAGGGGAAGGGTAAAGTTAATACATTAGCAACAAAAGGTAGAAGGAGGGAATGGAACTTGCTATTTCTCATAATTGGTGTGCTTGAGGAAAGCATGCAGAAATTGAGGAAGGGGTGGAGGGAGTGGGCACCAGATGAATCTCATTGATATCTGAAATGGATAAATGAGTGTCGAAAACACACATGGATAGCATTTAGTATAGAAATACATTAAACTCAACAGGGGAAAGTGGAGGATAGAGAAGGGAAGAAGGTTAAAAGAGAGTGATACTGGAGAGGGAATAGTCACTAACAGCAACCAAAAAACCCTTTCTGATTTTGAAGAGGAGGTTAAAAGAGATGAAATGCAAAGAACTGGATTGCAAGGGGAGGGGGTACACTAGATTGCCTCTTAGATAATTGGAAAATGACTGAACAAATTGTGGTAGATGAATATAATGGACTATTATTGCACCATAAAAAATGATGGAAAGAGAGGATTTTAGAGTATCTTGGGTAATACAAACTGACACAGAATGACGTGAGTAGAGTCAGGAGAACAATTTATACAAGGACAGCAAATCGTAAGAAAAACAACTTTGGAAGACTTAAGACCGCTAATCAATGCAATGATCAATCATGTCTCCAAGGAACCTATAATAAAGCATATTATCCTCTTTCTGACAGAAAGATGATGGACAGAAGGTGCAGAGACATATATTTTTAGATATGTCCACTGTGTGGATTCATTTTGCTCAATTAGGTTTATTTGTTACAAGGGATTTTCTTCCCTCTTTCTCTCACTTTTTAAATGGAGGTTGGGGGAAAAGGCAGTTAAGGAGAGGGAAGATTAGTAATAACGATAGCAAAAAAGATAACCACTGAAAAAAAATTCTGCAGTGCACAGAAGAGAATGTAAGAAAGTTCAGAAGGAAGCACAGTCAAGCAGGACAGTTTTGGAGGTAATATGAAGAATTTATTATACCTTTTTTTAAGCAAGTGGTAGGAAAGTAGGTTTTTGTGTTCTGCTGTGTGTGCAGAAATGAGCTTTATTTTGGTGTTTAAGTTTAGAATAAAAGAAGAAAAAAGACAAGCAGTGGAGGGGAAAATGGCCCTGCAGAGCACCTTGTGTGAGAGCAACCTAAACCAAATCATCCTCAAAGCATTTGTAGATGAACCAGAAAGGAGGACAACAAAAATGATTTGAAATGAACCAGTCCTAGCGTTTTAGTGGTGACCTAGTCCAGGGCTGGGAACCCACAGCCTTGAGGCCACACATGGCCCTTTAGGTCCTCAAGTGCGGCCCTTGACTGACACCAAACTTCACAGAACAAATCCCCTTAATAAAAGGATTTGTTCTGTAAAACTTGGACTCAGTCAAAAAGCCATACTTGAGGACCTAGAGGGCCACATGTGGCCTCAAGGCCTCAGGTTCCCCACCCCTGGGCTAGTCTTATAAAAGGTAAGAGCAGAACCACCGCATTTCGATTCTACCATCTCTTTACCTCGTACCTTATGTGAAAGATTGGCAATAGCACTTAGGAAGAATAGCCAGATCTGACTAAATACATATGAAAGAAATCCATGCTGGAGACTACATAATGTTTAATTCATCTGGTAATCAATTTTTAAAATATTTCAAAGAGAGAAAGATTCCAATGGGATAAAAAAGATCACGGATGGTAAGTATACTACTGTCCACCCAGAGAGACAGAGATACAGAGAGAGGCAGACAGGTAGACGGAAGATATCAGCAACTATTTTCTCAAATCTTTTTGAAAACAGTCTAGGGTATCCTTGATGGAAGCATGAGAAGGAAGCATTCAGGATTTCACAGATTATTTTTACAACAAATATCTTCTCAGTCATCTTCAAAAAAGTTTAGAGAATATCATATAAGTCTGTTCCATCAACATAGTCATAAAAAGAGATATATATATTCACCAAAGGATATTCCCTGTTTTCATAGAGGACGTCCTGTATAAAATCCAAATATAAAAGGGATTCCTTATTATAAATGCTAAGGTTTTCCAGATACCTTTATTCTCTGCTGTATTGAGCTCCAGCATGTCACAGGACCTCATCAATGAGAAATGATTCTTGGTCACTCATAAGAGATCAGTGTAGCTACCCACAGTGAAAATATGTATTGCTCAGATATGCCTAACCTGTAAGATGAGAGTGATAGTTATGCTGCCTGTCTTACCAGGGTTTTTGCAAGGAAAATGCTTTGTAAACTCTAAAGCTCTATAGAAATGTGAATCAGAACTATATAAGGAGAACTCAAATCCAGTTCTTCCGGCTCTAAATCCAATGTTCTTTCCACCATACCAGCTGCCTCCCTGAGGCTGCTACCAACCTGCTGTTGTAAAAACTAAGATTCTAAATGACCAGAGAGAGAGCACTGTCAAATTATCTGAGTTAAATAAAATGATGATAGATGCAGCTTCATTAGGAATGACCCCCCATCAACTCTAAATCACTTCATTAATAAAGTAAGCTCAGTGCATCCAAATACCAGCCCTTTCATTTTCACCACCACAATGGGCAGAAGAACACTGCTGCAGTATTGGGCTGGAGGTGAGCAGGAAGTTTCAGTCCTAAGGGCTCTGTGAACTGCATACCCAAGAGGGATATAATTCCACACAGAAGAGGCTTCATGCAGCTGGTGGGGGCAGCAGGCCTTCTGTGCTCTATCAAAGGGAATGTCATCTGTCCTACGACCAAAGCTCACTTATACCTGCCTGTGCTTTCCATTTTGGGTATTTGTAATGGGAGAATAAGCAAGGTCTGGCTCAGAGCTATCAGCTGGTGGGTCTGACTGTCATTAAGGGGTCTTTTTCTGCCACTGATCCTGATCCAGAGGTCAAGAGGTTACAAATGTCACCAATAGAACAGAGCCCTATTGGTCTATCTGGCTCAGCAGGCCTTGTAGATATAAAACTGTCCCAGTCCCAAGGACTGACATGATTGAATCTATTCTCCCTGGGAAGATGCAACTCGATGACAATTCCATTTTAACGTATGTTCGCAGCTCATCACATTGCATAATGAGAAGCCACTTTGATATGACAACTCTAATTTTAATAGACATTCATCAAAAATCCTTAGCATTTCCCAATCTGCCAGGGCCCAATATTTGGGAGTAAATGTAACAATCTTTCCGTCATCATGAAAGGTGTTCATTTATCCCCCACTCACTGACTCTTATCTTTCAATTGACATATTTCTCACTCCATTATCCTTCACACAGATGATAAAAATTGAGAGATGATTTGGCTTCAGCTTTCTCTGTCCTTTCCTAATCATGAGCTCTGTTATTTTCTGGAACAGAGTCAGAGTCTGGTTTCAAGAACTAGAGAAGCCAGAAAATAATTTTTTTTGATCAACTTTAAACTTGCACAGTTAATCCTCCATCTCAGAAAGAGAAGCTAAAAATATACCTGACTTGGGAGGTGCCATTTTGGGGAAAGTTTCAGTTTGAACTGGAGCGATTCAGTGGTCATTAATCTGAAGGCAGCACTCATTAGGTTTAACAATTAGACATGTAGGCAAATGGTAGCTGTTGTGGGATTGTTAATAGTTCAATTCCAAAGCCTCTCCCTTTTGGTGTTCTAAAGGCTAAAATGAGCCGACTGAATCCTGTTCAATGACCCAGAGGAGAAACTAAGACTATTTTAGACTGAAAGACTTAAACAGAGGCAAGTGGTTGGATACACTCAATTACCATCACAAACTCTATCATAACTCATAATCTGCCTGAGATTAATCAGGCCTCGGGTAATTATTATGTCATTCCAGATAGCTGAAAGAAGTTTAAAATAGCAATCAAAGAACTTCCTTGTTAATTCAAATCCATCTTAGCTTCCTCCAGGGGACAAAAGCTCCCTGGCTATAGAACTGACCATGCGTAAAAAAAATATGATTGTGTGCATGCAAAATGGGAATTCCTGGCCTTGATAGTTCTCCATCCGGTCTCATAATAACACAATTGTCAAAAGTCCTGAATCAATGATCTTGGATTTCTAATATATCACTTTTAAATGGCTCCTTATTTTTTTTAACCACATCAATTCTAAACTCCTCTGCTAAGCTCTCAAGGCACTCTTGGCTGGGCCTCAGTTTTCTTACCTGTGCAAAGAAAATTATTGTACTAGCCTTCTTGCTATTTCTCCACATGACACTCCCTCTCCCCCCATCTCCTATCTTTTCGCTGGCTCTCCCTCCATGATTAGTATGCATTCCCCTCTCACCTCCAATTCTTAGAATCTTTATTCCCTTCAAAACTCTGCTCAGGTGACATCTTCTCCACAGTTTTTCCCAATCCCTCTAGCTGCCCTCACCCCCAAAATTTACCTTATACCTCTTGTATATGTTTTGTTTATATTCTTTTTGTATGCCTTGTGTCTCCCAAGGGTGTTGTGGGGCATCCTTAAACCCATTGAATTTATTGAGATAATGGATGGAAAGCACTTTGCAAAACTTAAATTGCCATAGAAATTCCAGTTGTGATTGGTGGTGGTGGTGGTATCCTTGTCATTGTTTGTTATTGTAGTGCTTGTTAGCCTCAAGTCACCAGGCCTATGGTCTGGTGACGATTTTATTCCTGAGCCTTCTTTTATTGGGCTCTTGCCAAGTTTAAGCAAGCTTGACAGAGCAACCCTGGGGTATGCTGGTAAATGTTTAACATTTGGGCTCTCCTGAGAGAAAAAGTTTGCAGACATACTTCCTAGTTTAATCTTTGTTATTAACACTGTCCTAAGTCTAGAAGATCAATAAAACAATAAATCAAGAACTAATTTTTAATGATTGACAATTTCTAAAATTTAAATGCTCACATTGAAAATTTAACAATCTCCTACTGCAGATTGGTTAGAGCCCACTCTAGCATGCCTCTGTGTATCCTCCAATAAAATGTGAGCATCTTGAGAGCAGAGGCTGTTTCATTTTTGTCTTTGTTCGTCCACCTCAAAGTTTCATGCCTATCATATTTTTGTTGTATAATCATTTCTCAGTCATGTCTGACCCTTTGCGTTCCCTTTTGGGGTTTTCTCAGCAGAGATATTGGAGTGGTTTGCCATTTCTTTCTCCAGCTCATTTTGTAAATGAAGAAACTGAGGTGAACAGGGTTAAGTGACTTGCCCAGGATCACACAGCTAGCAAGTGTCTGAGGCCAGATTTGAACTCAGGAAGAAGAGTCTTCCTGACTGCAGGCCCTCCCTCTATCCAGTGGGCCACCTAGCTGCCTGCTTAGCATATAGTAGGCACTTAATAAATGCTTATTGACTCATTGATTCCTTTAGCTCTAAAGAACTATGATTCATTAAATGATAACCCAATTTATCTGTTTCTGTTTCCCATTCCCTCCCTTATTTTCCATCTCCCCCAAATACTCTTCATTCTAGTTGAACCGCTTCCCTCATTCTCTGACAATTCTGCACTATTCCCATTTTCATGCAGCATGATTTAAGGGAACAAGCGATGAACTTGGAATCAGAGGACCCTGCTACTAATTACTGTGTGATGGGGAGTCACTTCACTTTTCTGGTTCTCAGCTTTTTAATCTATAAAATGAATAGGTCAGGCTCTATATCCTTTCAGGTCCCTGTCTTTTCTAAATAAATAATCTTTGTTCCTATTCAATTCACTTCAACAAACATTTATTAAGAACTCACAGCATGCAAGGCACTGTGTTAGCCGCTGAAACATTGATCTTAAAATCAGGAAAATGGATTTATGTGAGCTCTTCTTGAGCCATAGCTGTTATCTAGGGACTAGCACTTTTCAGTTTACAAGACACTTTTCATTTGATCCTGGCAATAGCCCTTTGAGGATGGTAGTACAAATACTACCACCCCCTTTATCAGATGAAAAAACTGAGGCACAGCTAAACTAAGCAACATGCCTAAGGTCACACAACTAGGTTCATAGGATCATATGATGGAGTTAGAAGGGACCTTAGAGGTCATCTAGTGCTTTGGTATTAAACTCAAATAGAAATGGAGATGACTTAGAAAACCACTGTAATATCAATTAAGTTGGGTATCTTTGACTGAGTCTTATTAGGTGCTAAACCCCAGGCCCAAACCCCAATCTACTAGGTGCTAAGCCTATGTGGGCGTGAAGCCCTCAGAGTCCTAAGCTGCTAAGACCAGAGCCCATAGTAGGAGCCTGAGTTCTGGTAGGCTAAAGAGTGTATAAAAAGAGAGAGCAGAACTATTTGCTTGGAGCTCTCACTCCTGGTTGAGTGCTGATGTGAAGACTCTGGGCAGCTGTAGTTAAGAGCCCTCCAGCTTGTAAACCCGGATGTTCCGACTTCGTTAAACCCTGGTAACAATGCATTGAGATTTGAATCAGACAAAGTCTGTCTCAAGAATCGTTGAATTAGTATACAACTTTACCAACAGTGCATTAATGTCTCGATTTTCCCACATCCCCTCCAACATTTGTCATTTTCTTTTTCCATCATATTAGCCAATCTAACAGGTGTGAAGTGGTAGCTCAGTTGTTTTAATTTGCATTCCTCTAGTCAATAGTGATTTTATTTCTTCATATGACTATAGATTGCTTTGATTGCTTCATCAGAAAACTGCTTGTTCCTCTCCTTTGACCATTTATCAATTAAGGAATCATTCTTTCTTCTATAGATTTAACTCAATTCTCTATATATTTGAGAAACCAGGTCTTTATTATAGAAACTTGCTATAGATTATTTTCACAGTTATGCTTACTATGTATTTCCCTCCATCCTATTTCTCCCCATTTATACTACTCCTTCTCTCTCTCTCTTTCTTTCTCTCTCTCTCCCTCTCTCTCTCTCTCTCTCTCTCACTCTCTTCACCCTGTCCATTCTCGGAGGTGTTTTGTTTCTGACTTTTATGTGTGAATTTTCAAGAAACCAACTATCTTGGTTGGAATCTGCAATGAGAATGTACTACTAGGTCTGGAATCAATGATGACATATGTTTTCATCACTTTACTTTGAGATTCTTTCCTGAATAAATGTCTTACTATTTCAACATACAGTTCCAACCCCATCTGTTCATATGGCGGCCACTAGATACCTACATCTAGGTTTGACTCCAGAGGCTCCCAGATTTAAACTGAGTAGGGCCTCAACCCAGAGGAGATAATTATAATAATCTAAATATCTCTACCCTGACCCCAAATCCAGGTGAATCTTGAGCTGATCAAATGGGAGGGCCATGCCTAGTGTGCCTTCTACCTCGCTATCCAAATTGTGTCCAAGGTTCTGTTTGATTCCCACATCCTCCAGGTAATTTTCCTTAACTAATGGGACCATAGATTATAAGATCATAAAATTATAGCTTTAGAACAGAAAAGGACCTTAGCAGTCACGAATCACTGAGTCCAACCCCCTCATTTTCCAGGAAACTGAGGCATAAAAGATTAAGTGACTTGCCCAAGGTTACACAGCTAGTAAGAATCCAAGGTGAGATTTGGAACTAGATCATAATAAAGCCAAATCCAACAGCCCTTCCACTATGGCAGGCAACTTCTCCAGTGCTTGTTGATCTCCTCAGAACTCCTAAAGCACTTAGACTCTACAATATACTCTCTTCTTTTAAAAAAATGTTTATTTTTTAACATTCTTTTCTTTTTAAATTTTGAGTTCCAGTTCCTCTCCCTCACTCCCACCCCTCTCCCATCCACTGAGAAGGCAAGTTTTATGATATTAATTATACATGTGAAATCATGCAAAACATTTCCATATTAGCCACATCACAAAAAGAAGAAAAATAATAAAGTGAGAAAATTATCCTTCAGTTTGTACTCAGAGTTCACCCATTCTCTCTGGAGATAGAAAGCATTTTTTCACCATGAGTCCTTTGAAATTGTTTTAGATCACTGTATTGATTAGAGTAGCCAAGTCTTTCACAGTTGATCATCATTACAACATTTGCTGTTACTGTGCACAATGATCTTCTTGGTTCTTCTCACTTCACTTTGCATCAGTTCATATAGGTCTTGCCAAGTTTTTCTGAAACCATCCTCCTCAACATTTCTTATATATAGCACAATAGTACTCCATCATAGTCATATGCCACAATTTGTTCAATCATTTCCAAATTGATGAGCATTCCTTCAATTTCCAATTATTTACCATCACAAAAAAGAGCTGCTATAAATATTTTTGTACATATAGGTTCTTTTCTTTTTTCTTTGATCTCTCTGGGATACAGATTTAGTATTGATATTGCTAAACACTTTGTACAGTTTTATAGCTTTTTGGCCATAGTTCCACATTGTTCTCCAGAATGGTTGGAACAGTTTACTACTTCACAAGTAATTCATTAATGTACTTATTTTCTCTCATCCCCTCCAGCATTTGTCATTTCTGATAGGTATGAGGTGGTACCTCAGAGTAATGTTTTAATTTGCCTTTCTCTAATCAATAGTGATTTACATAATTTTTTTCATTTCACAATAGATAGTTTTGATTTCTTCTTCTGAAAACTTCTGAAAACATATTCTTTGATGATTTGTCAATTGGGGAATGGTTCTTATTTTTATAAATTTGACTCAGTTCCCTATATGTTTGAGAAATGAGGCCTTTATTAGAGAAACCTGCTGTAAATTTTTTTGATATCATTTCATTTTCTGTAGTACATTTTAGCAAAATGTAGTTTCCCTGATTATCTCTTTCAATTAGGTCTAATTTTGCTTTTGCTTTGTCTGAGATCATAATTGCTACCCCTGCCCTCTTCACTTCAGCTGAACCACAATAGACTCTGCTCTAGCTCTTCATTTCAACTCTGTGTGTATCTTTCAGTCTTAAGTGTATCTTTTGTATACAACATCTTGTTGGATTCTGGTTTCCAATCCACTTTCCTATCCTCTTCTGTTCTATGGGTTAGCTCATCCCATTCACATTCACATAAATGAACATTATCTGTTCATTTCCCTCTATCTGATTTTCCTCTATTTCTCTCTCTCTCTCTCTCTCTCTCTCTCTGTCTTTTTTATCTTGTCCCTCCTCAAAAGTCTATCTTGCTTCTAACCACTGCTTCTCTCCATTTGTCCTCCCCCACCCCATATCTCTTATCCCTTTTCCCTCTTATCTCCCTATTGGGTACCCAACTGTGTGTATGTGTGTGTGTATAAACATATATATGTATAGTCTTCCCTTTTCGAACCAATTCCAATAAGAGTGAGGCTCAAGCATTGCCTGATACCCCACCATTTTCCCCTCCACTATAAAAGCTCTTCTTCATGTGCTTCTCTTATTTTTAAAAATTAATTTAATTTTTTGGTTACATTTCAAGTTCCAAACTGTCTCCCTCCCTCGCTCCCCACCCTTCACTAAAGAAGGCCACTATTTGACACAGATTTATGAATATATGTAAAACCATACTGTGCATACTTCTATTTATCAGTTCTTTCTCTGGAGGGGGATAGCATCTTCCTCATAGGTCCTTTATAGTCAATTTGAGTATTTATAGTACTCAAAATAGCTAGGTTATTCACAATTATTCTTCGAACAATATTACCATTACTGTATACAATGTTCTCTTGGTTCTGCTCAACCAGCTCAACATTTCTTACAGCACAGTAATATTCCATCATAATCACATTCCACAACTTGTTCAGCCATTTCCCATTGATGGCCATTGCCTCAGTTTCCAGTTCTTTGCCACCAGAAAGGAAGCTGCCATAAATATTTTAGAATATATAGATTCTTTACCTATTTCTCTGATCACCTCGAGAAACAGACCTAACGGTGGTATTGCTGGGTCAAAGAATATACATAGTTTTACAACTCTTTGGGCATGCCTCCAGATTGCTCTCCAAAATGGTTATATCAGCAGTTCCACGTGCCACTTTTACGTGAGAAAATTTGCCTCTCCCTTGCCCCTTCTCCCAGTGCATCCCTCTTTCTCACCCCTACGTTAGTTTTTGGAGATAATCACAACATAATCCACACTCTTGTCTTCAATTATACTGCTACATATTATCTCTCTCAAGTCTCTTAGGTTGGTCCCTTCAAGTAGACTATAAATTCTATGAAGATAGAGATGTCTTATTCATCCTTATGTCTCTCAGTATGGAACATAGAACTCCACACTTAGTAGGGCCTCCATGAATACATGTTGCTATCTAGCTGACTCCCAGCAACCCTCTTCCTTTTTCTCTGCTCTTCAGATCTAGGCCATCTGTTTTTTCATCCCCCAATGTTGGCAGAGCTCAGAGGCTCGGTTTGTGCCTTTCCTCATTCAGACTTGTTATTTACCTCAGACTTTGGAAATGGAATTTTCACTGCGAAGGTGAAAGCCCATAATAGCAGTGGCTGATATTAGAGAAAACCATGTTTTTCCCAGAACAGAACGGCTGGTTATAGTACAGACAATCCAAGTCGTTCTTGCCACCTCTAAACAACAATGCACATTTTATTAGCCCCTTTATATGGTGGTGGGGTGCGGGGGGGAATGAGAAAGAGATTTGTTCTGAATACCAGGGATTTCTGTCAGATATCCCAGAAGGATGGTCTCCATTTCAAACAAGGCAGGCTCATTCTCTGAACACTTGTCCCACATGTTGGCCTTGCATTATCCCAGCCCCTCAGTGTGTGCACTGGCTGGTTCAAGGCTACCTTTGTCCTTAGCCTTTTTCATTACAGTCAACCACACAATTCGGCTGTGTCCTTGGGACTGGCTCCTTCCCACCATGGAGAGGATTTGAAATGGGGATTGATGTGAACAATATCATGGTTTTAACCTGGGTTACATTTTAATACATTTTTTCTGGGAATCTAAAAAGCCCACAACCCTTCTTTTTAATGGTCAGAACTGACCCTTCTGTCAACTGTTAGCATTTGACAAATTATTCAGGATGAAGATTAATCTAAATGAAAAATTACACCGAATACCAACTTTCCCTAACCTTGGGGACGAGCTGTGCTTGAAGGGAGTTGAGCTGTGGCTTCACACATCTCAAGGGAAAAGGAGCAGTGGCTTATGCAAGGCTTAGGATAGCAAACAGAATTTAGAGCCCCCCAAGTACTTGTTCGGGCCTAACATTTCCAGATTGTGGAGTCAAAACTGGATTTTTTTCTTCAGGACAAGGTTCAGGCTTGAATGATCTAAGTAATTACCTAACTTTTTCATCCTGCTTTGTACCTAGAGACATAGTAGAAACAACATCATGTAGATATGAATCCCCATTTCAAAAGTGCGATATCCATAGTCTTCCTCTTAGGAATCTATCATAAGGGAATACCAGATTGGATCTAAACATCTGGAAATGAGTGTCTTCTTGGAGTTAATGTGATGCCTGGTAATTTGTAAAATCTGTATCTGGCACCTCCTCTTGGGCCACTTTCCAAGACACTTACACTCATGGATTGGGATCCCCAGAGTGTACAACTGACTACTGCTCCCCAAAGGGTTCTAGAGATGATCCTGAACAGCTGGAGCTTCTAACACTGGAGCTCTGAAGCCCCCATTGGTGTGCTACCTATTATCAATCAACCATTTAACTCCATTAATTATTAGGACAGGGATTTACTTTAAAAGTAACAAGGGGGCAGCTAGATGGCATAATGAATACAGTATGGGCCCTGGAGTCAGGAGGATCTGAGATCAAATCCAGCCTCAGATACTTACTAGCTGTGTGACCCTGGGCAAGTCACTTAACATCTTATTTCCAGAGAGAATAGCAAGAATAGTTGGTATAAAATGTTTCCTACAAAACAGAAGGGTGCTTTCCCCCTTGTATACACAAGATCCTTGGGGAGAGTGGGTTTAAGCTTAAAGTGCAGTGACAATGAAAAACACATATAGAAAACATGCAGCTAAGTAGGCACTTCTTAACTCTTGCCCCTGGAAACCTTTTCTCTCTTCATGGAGTCTTCATGAAGTTCCCCTGAGAAATAGTTCTCTGCTAGGCCAGGCCACTTCTCCGCTGTGCCAGCACATCATTTGCTGCTGGCATTTTCTCCCCACCTTCTGCTCAAGTGCTGGTAAAGAAGAAGATGACAACTGTCACATGGCTACTACAATGGCTCCTTGGGGGGCTAGGCTGCTGTTGGACCAGGCTACTCAACCACTGTTCCATAACTTCTCGAGACTTCACTGTGCTCTAAAGGACACTGTTTGGGGATGTCCATTTCAAGGTTGCACTTCCATCACCTTCCAGTTCTTGTGACTACTGCTGCCCCATCTGATCAACTCCGTTATTGACTCTGGTTTCTGGTGTGACCTCTGGCTCTCCTGGACTCACAAGATTGCCTACGCACTCCCATCTGGGAATACTCATTCACCTAGGATCAGGAAAGAATAAATACAAAAGAAAAAGAGGTGCCATGTTTCCCACAGACACTTGGGGATTAGGCTGGGGTATATGGCTAGCTGTCTCCCTCACCCAACATCTTACCCCTCACTCGAAGATGCTGAGGAAAAAGACTTAGAGATCTCCTCTGTACTAGCTCAGCCACTCATGAGCCATTCTTTCTTCTGGTTACACAGCCAAATAGAAGACTCTTCGCAACTAGTGGCTTAGTGGGTATAGCACCAAGTCTGGAGTCAGGAAGACCTGAGTTCAAACCTAGCCTCAGACACTTACTAGCTGTGTGACCCTGAGCAAGTCACTTAACCTCTGTTTGCTTCGGTTTTCTCATCTGTAAAATAGGGATGATAATAGCACCTTCTTCCCAGGATGGTCGTAAGGACCAAATGAGAAAATATTTGTAAGTGCTCAGCACAGTGCCTGGCAATATAGAAATGTTAGTTGTTGTTATCATTATTATGATTATTTTGAGATGTGTCGGAGCCAGCTTAAACCTCATGGAGACAACCAAGTTTTCATTGTAAGCATTTATACCTTGGAAATCAGTAAACACTATGAATCAGCACTTGATATATTGTTTTGTTGATTGTCTAAACTTAAGAAAGCATTAATAAAAAATTAATTAATTAATAAAAATAAATAAAAACTTAAACGTGCATCCTGTGTATATTTTTTCCCCAGAGATCTGGTTGTTAAACATTTGCCAGCACACTCCCCTATTTATTATCATCACACAATCAATACCAAGTCTTTTAATCACTCAAAGCCATAAGTAGAAAGTTTCCCCATAGTTGGTTTGGGAGCAGACAAAGGAAATCTGTACATTCTCTAAAAGTGCCAGTCCCTTCAATTATGCACAGCTCATTTAAATCATTTGGTGGGGGGGGGGGCTCTTTCCATTTTATGATATCTAGAGAGAAGTCAGAGAATATGACTAGTATATTTTTTAAAGAGTTAACAAAGGAATGCCTCCATGCATAACCTCTGTTCAAGTCTTTGTTCAATCGTTTTCAATTCTTTGTGACTCCATTTGGGGTTTTCTTGTCTGAGATACTAGGGTGGTTTACCTTTCAAGCTCATTTTACAGATGAGGAAACTGAGGCAAACAGAGGTTAAGTGACTTGCTGAGGGTCACACAGCTAGTATGTATCTGAGGCCAGATTTGAACTCATGAAGATGAGTCTTTCTGACTCTAGGCCCGGCATTCTATCCACTGTACTACCTAGCTGCCCAGTCAGACTAGACCATGCCCACCAGCCAGAGCCACTATCTGCATGGTGCGACCTTTGTTGTGTTACCCTCTTTACCTAGAATTGCCTTCTACCTTCTCCTCTTTTCTTTCTCCTCCTAGTCCTCATACATACTCCCTGTTATCATTTCCTTTATGAATCTTTCTCCAACTGCTCTGGCTTACACTAATCTCTCCCCCTTTGGAGAATATTGTATTTTGGCCCATTATCATATTTGGCTTCGTAGAGTTATCTAATTATTTCATGTGCTTTTATTGTTGTCCCCAACCAGATGGAAAATAGTATAGTGGTATGGATCAGAGGAGTAGAAATTCTTTGAGGTCAGAAATAAGACTTCTCTGCCCACCCCCATCTTCTCATCTCCCCCAGCACAGTCTAGTCTAGAGCTGGGTACACCTTGGGCCATGAATCAGCAAATACCTTCGATTCGCCCTGAATTATGAGCTAGTCTGAAATGAAAAGGGGCCAGCAGAGAGGATCTAATCTAAGCCTGAGGGCTCCAAGGTCTGCTAGGGAGACCTTCTGGAACACACATTAATGACAGAAGGGATGCAGAGTTTGAATGTGTAAATTCAGCACTTTATAAACGTTTGCAGTTAATTCACACACCCTCCACTGAGGGCCTGTTATTGTCCCTGTCTAATAGGTGTAGACATTAAGGTGCAGAGAGGCTGGATAATTTGCTCTAGGCAATCCAGCATATCAACTGCAGAGCCGGAAAGAGAATCTACAATGAGTTAGGAATCCCTGATTCCCCTTTCAAGGGTTTAATCTGACAGTGAATTGTGATGAGACTCAGTCTCCCCTCCCCCTCCTCCTGACAGGCAGGCGGACTGGTGCCCGGGAGCCTGAGAAGTAACCTGTCCGCTGTGGGAAGGGAGAGGAGCAAGCATTGTGGCCCAGAGTCCTCGGAAACTGCCCAGTAACTTGGTGGAGTCATTTCTTTCAAGTCAATTTTTCTAGCTATGCTCAGTTAGGTTAGTGCGGGCATACAAAAGACAACAAACTCAGAGGCCAAGAGTGGGATACTGGCATGAGACAGCCCAGAGGGAATTGGCTGAGGGAACTAGGGTATGCCAGCTGGGAAGGGACTTTGTCCCTTATCGCCCCACAGTGGAGGCAAATGACAGGACATGGAATGGGAGGAGGCTGCAGAAAAAGAAATGTAATTATGACATTTACACTAGGAGGAGAATGGAGTGGTAAGTGATAAGGGTTTATAGAAATCTAGAACTGTGCCTTAGAGCCAGAATGGCCTAGACTCAAGCCCTACCTCTGGCATACACTAGCTATGGGACCATGGTCAAGGGGCTTACCCTCTCATCTCCATAGGCAACTGACTGAGGCTATGTTACAGAGGAATTGCCAATGTATGTGTATAAGGGGTGTTTCCTCACTGAGAGTTCCATATAGTGGTAAAATCTCAGATCTAGACTCCCAAAAATTATCAGTATGACCTTGGACGAGTCACTGGACCTGAGTTTCTTCTTTAGTAAGTAAGCAGGTTAGATGACATGGCTTCTAGAGTCTTTTCCAGCTCTTGCTTTATTGTCTTACGATTTTAAAAGAAAAGAAAAAGTCAAGTGGAAAAAGTGAGGCGTCAGCAGTGGGTTCATCCTGACAAAAGAGAGGATCATGGGCAAGATCTCTTCATCCCTTCTGGACTCCATTTACTCCATTCACTCTGCCAATAATAAGATCTTAATGATCCAGGATGTGTTTTCCTGCCATGCCATCTTTGAGAGCCCCAAGCCTGACTGTCTAGGCACACCACGTATGGTGATGGCCTGGGGACCATGGGTGCCAACAACTAGACCAGCAAAGCATGAGCCGGTAGCATTATCATCATTCAACATTTGATATCACTCCAAAAAAATAGGCCATAAGTCAATGAAGGTAGAAGAGTACATAATGAAATGTCACCAGTTATTCTCCTATTCTCCCTGGAGACTGTAAACAATTCACTCTCCAGTGTGCCAGACGTGGGGGGTGGGGACCGGGTTGGGGAGCAGAAGACACTGAGGGAGGTTTCAATGCAGAAAGGAGGAGATGGAGGGCGCCCGGCCAGGAAAGATTTTTTAACCTTATTTAAGAGCATCCTTCAAAATGCACATGCCTCCCTCCTCCAGTTCCGACTGATGGAGACTCCAAGAGCAGAGGAAGGTTTCCTGGGCTTTGGCTGACTGTGATCTATGACCCAACCAGCTGCTCTCAGAGGAGGGTGCTTGTTATGAATAGTCCAGGCACCTGGTTCTTTGGGCTGTTTAAGCTCTTGGTAAATTATTTCTCCCTCCATTCTCTTCCTGATGGTTTTAAATAAGAAATGAACAGAGGGAACTATTGCCAGTCTTCACTCATAGTCGCTAGGTTTTGGGTGGAAATAATGGTAGAGTCTGAGCCTATCCTAGTGCAGGTAATGGAGAGTAACGTCTCTCAGGGGGGCAGTGAATTTGCTCATGGAGGGAACACAACAGTGACATCTGGCCCTAGAAGGAGTAATTTTCCCAATGAGCCCTGAAGAAAACAGTTCCCCAGAATAACACCAGGACAGGTAACCAGAGGCGAGTCTGAAGCTCCTTGCACTGAAAAGGGTTTGAGCTGAGCTAGGGAGGAGGCCCCACACAGCCCCAAACTAGACCTGCTTTGAACCTTGATAGGCCCACCTGGGGAGAAGGTCTCCTGCCCCTACCCAACAATGGAAATACTGTAACATCTTGGGCCAAGAATACAGAAAGTGGAGAAGAATGTAAAAGAAGGTAGGACTTGAGCTCCAGGGCATCATAAGGTCAAAGCTTGCCCCCAATTCTTACTAATTGGGATCATGAGCATATTATAGAACCCCTGCAAACCTTGGTTTCCTCGTTTGTTAACTGGTAAAAAGAGTAACTGTGAGACCTACCTTTCCGTGTTGTTATGAGGATCCAATGAGTTTAGTGTGTGTAAAGCATTTTGCAACCATTAAAGTGCTATATAATATAGAAAGTGATATATAAAGGCATTATGTATATGTATGTATGTATGAAACTGTATCAATATCTTTTGTTTTTAACCTCAGCTGCATTTTCTATTATGTCCCTAGTCTGGACTATCTGAAAGTGCTTTATCAGTACCTGAGGTCTTCCATTCACCCGTTCTCCAGACTGGACATTCAAAGCCCTTCATAACCTAGCCCCCTCCTACATTTCCAGTCTTCTTACACCTTAGTCCCCATCACTTACTCTTTGATCTGGTGACACTGGCCACCCAGCTGTTTCATGAACACGACTCTCCATCTCTCATCCAGCGGCCTGATATTCACCAGGATGGCTCTGGAGGAGAAAGTGAGGCTGGTGACCTTGCACAGCCCTCCCTCACTCAAATCAAAGTCAACTGCAAGTCATGTCATCATTTTTCCTGATGTCGTGGTCCTCTTTGAGAAGGAAGGACAAACACAACCTGTGAGTAGCCTCTCCTCCCCTGCCCTGCCCTGCCCTCCCCTCCCCTCCCCTCCCTTCCCCACTTTCCTCTCCTCCCCTCTCCTCCCTTCTGTGCTTTGCCCAAAGGAAGGTACATTTCAGTGGCCGAAGGCTGCCTCTTAACTTTGGGTTTACTGGGTAGATTTCTTCCTCAAAAACCAAGCCTTACACCCACCTCACTCTGGAGCTCATAGATTGGACAATAGGTCCCTGCCCTCCTAGCACAGAGTGAATGTATATGATAAATAGTAACTGTTTCTCTTTTGGCCAGGAACCCTGAGGGTCTTCCCCTCCCAGTTTGATTTTTTTTTTGAGTTTTTGATTAAAGGGGCCATCCCTTGATTAACTTCTTAAAGAGGCCTCCTCACTGAACGGGTATTACCTCACTCTAAGTGAGAACCTGAAAAGACCTTAGTCTAAAAGGGCCAGGATCCCCCAATGCATCCTGGGCCATCTCCAATCATCCTGGTGAATATCAGGACATTGGACCCAGATGGCTCTGGAGGAGAAAGTGAGGCTGGTGACCTTGCACAGCCCTCCCTCACTCAAATCAAAGTCAACTGCAAGTCGTGTCATCGTTTCACTGATGTCATGGTCCTCTTCAAGAGCGAAGGACAAACACAACGACCATTTCTCATCTCCCGGCATTTTCTCTGTCTGTCCCCCATGACTGGAATGCTTGCCCTCCATCGTTCCAACTACTGACCTCCCTGGTTTCTTTAAGTCCTAATTAAAATCCCTCCCCCCTTCTACAGGAAGCCTTCCCTAACCTCCCTCAATACTCACTGTTAATTATTTCTTATTTATCCAGTATTTAGCTTGCTTTGTATATATTTGTTTTCATGAAAATTAGTCCCTGAGGTTAGGGACTGTATTTTGCCTTTTTTTGTGCTCTTAGCACAGTGTCTGGCACAAGGCAGGTACTTAATAAATATTTATCAAATTGAATTAAATTAGGCAATTGAAATCCCTGAAGGTAAGATCAGAAAGTCTCTGATCTCTTAGTTTAGGGCTTAAACCCATTTCTAATCAGTAAAAGCAATGCTTTGTCTTAACCTGTACAAAACTTTTTTTTATCATTCTTTCATTTGATCCTCTACACAACCCCCACATGGTTTTTGTTTGTTTTTTTTTTTATTTTTGGAGGGGGGAGGCGAGGCAATGGGGTTAAGTGACTTGCCCAAGGTCACACAGCTAGTAAGTGTCAAGTGTCTAAGGTTGGAGCTGAACTCAGGTCCTCTTGACTCTAGGGCCTGTGCCCTATTCACTGCACCACCTCAATACTCTGGTCTTACAGGTGAGAAAATTGAGACCCAGAGAGAGGAAATTACTTGTCCAAGGTCACAAAAGCCGATTAGAGTCAGAGGTAGAGTCCAGGGCTCCTGACTCTCTACTGATGAGACTTTCCATTATATTGCTCTGTCCTTCATTTCCCCCCTCCCATTGGTCATCAGCTGTTACCCAGGGCGTAGAAGAACAAACTGGGGAGCCATAATTCAGGTGACCCCTTTCCTTAAGGCCTCGTATCTCCATGTCCACAGCAGGAACCACATGTGTCAAACTCTTGTTATGGCTCCGATGCCCTCCAGAATCTGCCCATTCTTCAAAGCTCAACTCTGCCATGAAGCCTTCTGGGAGTATTCTCATCTCTCCCATACTACTCTCTCCCTAAAGCAATCACCCCTCTCAACCTACCCTCTGACTAACAGGTATCTGATGCCCCACAATTTTGGACATGTGTCCCATTTCCCCAGCTACACTGGCACTTCCTTGAAGGCAGGGGCCAGGCACGATCTCCTCTTGTGCAGAACGCGGACACTTAATAAACAGACTTATTAGCTCCTAGGCCTCTGCCCCTCTGTCTCTGTCCTCTCCATACATACCAGAACATTCCTGATGGGAGAGACTTTTACTATCCAAGAGCATAGAAGGCTGCCAGGGGAGGGAGAAAAGGTAAGCTTTAACATTCAGGCTCCTTCCTTTCCAGACACATAACAGTGGCAGAGCTGGGAGGGAAGTCCGGCATCCTCCCACTCAGACTGCTCATTTTACAAAGCTGAGATCCAGTGAAGAGAAGCAACTTGCTAAATAGCCATACAGCAGATTAGTGGCAGAGGTAAGGCTGGATCCTAGGCTTCCTGACTCCCAGACCAATGGACACATTATACTGTGTCTGCACCACAAACTGAGCCCTTGGCTGGAGCAGGAAGGGTCATTTTCAAAGCAGGGGGGGAAATGTCTCTGGGATAGAGAAAGGACTGGGGAAAGATGAGTCTCTGTAGGTTGAGCCCTAGAATTTAGTGGACTGGAGACTGTTGTCTAAGGAAGAGGATGGAGGGTGAGGATCATCATTCGAGTCTGGACCCTCTCTTTCTTGTCGTTCAAGCCCTCACTTCTCTTCCTGAACCACTGTTCATAAGACTGGTGGCATAAAGCAAAAAGCATACCTTCCCCTCGTATTGCAAAACAGCATCTGAATACCAGCAGCTCATGGGATTCCCCACCTTACAGTTCAGTCATTTCCAAGGACCCCTTCTCCTAGAGGAGAAAAGCAGGCCCTTCAAAATGGCCAGAGCACTGCTCCTACTCCTACTCCTACTCCCAGTAGTACTACTACTTTACTTGTACTACTACTGCTGCTACTACTACCACTTCTGCTACTAATGCTGCTGCTGCTACTGCTATTACTATGACACTACCACCACCACCACCACGCTCTTTAGGATATATATAAAGTATTTCCCATTCCCATCTCATTCAAGTCTCATCACACTCCTGAGGGGTATAATAGTGCCAGTATTATCAGCCCCTTTTTACAGACAGGGAAACTGAGGCTGACAAAAGAGATGCAGTGAGACAGCCTTCCTGCCCAGCTGCCTGTGGCCCAGGAACACACTTGAAACGAGTGAGGGGCACCGTGCCATAATGCAGAGATCCCTGGACTTGGAGTCAGGAAAGCTGGTCTCCTGTCTTGCCTTCGAGAGCTCCCTGAGCAGCCTGTCTTAGTGGAGGAGTCAGCAGGTCTGTGTTTAACTAGGTCAAGGCAGAGGCACTATACTTAGCATTGTTGCAAATAAATGCAATGAAAATAACTCTGTGAACCCCTCCCCCAACTATAAGCTAAATAAAATTTCTCGTTATAGCAAAGGAAGGATGGTTGCTGGGGAGGCCGAGCAGTTGAAAGAGCAGGAGGGACTGAGGGAGGCCCTTCTACCCCTCGCTCTCTACACCACTATTGCTAGTCTCCCTGTAGAAAGACCCTAATTTTCATAGATATAAGGCGAAGACTCCAGGCTGTTGGAAAAGCATAGTGTAGAGAGGATAGAGTGCTGATCTCTGGAGTCAAGAAGAGCTGGGTTCGAATTCCTCCTAGGTTGTTTACAAATTGCACGATCTTGGGCAAGTCACTAGACTCCCTGATCCTCAGTTTCCTCACCTTTAAAATGAGGACAGTCATCTTTTCAGGATCAGGACTGTTTCGAGGACAAAATGAGGCAATAAACATATAGCGCTTTACAAACCTTAGTACCCTTGAAGAAAGAGTTCTTGTTTTGGTCAGACTCATATACCTCAAGTCCGCTCCAGCATTTATCAGGTCCTCTCTCTGTGCTCTGCCTGAGAAGGAAGGGAAGCCCTGAGGACAGCCCCAGAACCTCTCTCTTCTTTCCTCTCCTAGGAACAAACTAAAAAGGGAGTGGGAAAAGCCTGCGCTCCGTGACTTCCCAATTCTTGGTCTCCGAGGTACTACAGCCTGCCTTTCCCCTCTTTGACAGCTGAGTGCTCTTAGAGTCCTCTCCTGCCAGACCAAGAATTTGTCAGATTTATAAATCAG
Organism: Trichosurus vulpecula; assembly: GCF_011100635.1. Classification (NCBI taxonomy): domain Eukaryota; kingdom Metazoa; phylum Chordata; class Mammalia; order Diprotodontia; family Phalangeridae; genus Trichosurus; species Trichosurus vulpecula. The sequence continues at coordinate 135,897,718 of NC_050575.1, read as the reverse complement.
TATAGAATGTGCAGAGGGGACTGTGGGGGCAGAAGGTTGGACTTACTGAGCATCCTATTATTACCTTAAGATAAGAAAAAAGTGAAGTTTAACCTCTCCCCTGGAGGGAGGGGGCTATAGATAAAGAGGTTTGGGATGGAGAGGTAGGACAAAAAATGGATTTTGCTGCAAGAAACCAAGGAGAGATGTAGAGTTGCCTACCCCAAGGACACACTTGATTCCAGTTACCATAAAAGATAAGGGTCTTCCCTGATTGTTGTAAAATGTAATATACGTGAATTCAATTTTAATGCACTAAATGACAGTGTAGGAGAGGCATTGGTGAACAGTGGGATAGAAAGATAATCCTAGAGTCGGGACGACCTGGGTTCAAGTTTCACCCCTGAAACATTTTTGGCAAGATAATGCTGGGCAAGTCACTTAACCCCATGTGCCCCAGGCAACTCTGTAATACAGTTATCCCTTCCACCTAACTCCCTTCCATCTGGAAAATCCATGTACAATTTTCTGGCCTTCCCAGAGAATCTGAGTTTTTTTCTTTTTCTTTTATGGGGTGTTAACAGTATCTTATTGGAAAATTGAGGTTAAATATTTGGTTATAGGCTCTGTGTCTTCTACTGGCCTTCGCCTGTTGTCTGCCCCTTCCTCAAAACTCCCCTCAAATTCCCATCTAATTTCTTATGTCTACCTGCAATATATCAAAACCATGATGGGGAAAGTCACAATGTAGAAAGGATAATTATTATAAACTGCAAAGTGGTTGCCCAACTGCTTTGATAGAGGCAGTTTCTCTGGTTGGCATCTATGTGTGTTTGAGCCCATGGTGGGACCTTTTGCAGGTAATAGTATAGTATTTATTGAGTATCTGCTGATCTCAGAAGAGCGCTAGGAGGCATGAGAGCAGCAGGGTGCATTGGAAAGAAGACTAGTTCTGGAGTAAGAGGACCTGGGATCAAATCCTACTCCTACCATAAACTCAGGCTTACAACCTGTGTGATGCTGGACAAGTGACTTTTCCTTCTCTGCAAAGTAAAGGGGTCAGGCTATGTGACTTCTAAGATTCCTTCCACTTCTAAATCAATGATTCATCAACACACATTTACTATAATCCTATGAAATGGACAATTCATTTCGATCCAACTCAACAAACACTTATAAAGTACCCTACTGAACGCAGGGCCCTGGGCTGGACTTTTGGAACACAAAGATAAACGTAACATGGATCCTGGTCTCCTGCACTTTACCATCTAATGACAGGCAAATGGCACATGCTAACCACTGTGGTAGAGAGCAGAGAGTAGGAGAATGAACGAATGAACAAAGGAATGAATGATGAAAAAACATTTATTGATTATTTTCTATATATCAAGCACTGGGGTAAATGATAGGGATATAAAGAAGACAGTAAGACAGTCTCTTCTTCCATGGAGCTCACATTCTAATAGGGGAGACACACACATAGAAGTTTTGCCTGCAGGTCAGATGGCAAGGTCCCATAGTCCTCAGGGTACAATAGCAAATCGCATGTTGACGTAGCTTCCTTAATGCCATTTCTACTGATAAAATCATGTCTATTTCTGATGCTGAACCATTTTATTGTGGCAAGGACTTTAGTGACAAGAACTTTCTTTTCTGGATCTTTTTTAGGAACTATAGCCTGGACTATTGTCCAGGAGGCAAAGGGAGTTCCCTGAAAACTTTGAGGATGGAGTGATCATACTAAGGAAGATACAAATGAGATGACTTATTTCTGTCTTAAAATCAGGTCTCACTCACTTGCCTAAATAGCTGCCTTCTTCTCGAGTCCTGCTCCCACTTCCAGGATCCACTGGGAGTAGAATTATAGTAGCAAGGGGTAGAATTCACTCCCACTTTTGCTACCTGAGGCTCCTTCAGATGAGGGAAGTGCTTGGAGAACCCAGGGCTCACTGCTTTGCAGCTCTGGACTACAAAGTGAGGGTCTTCTTGGCTCTCTCAAGAAACTCAATGGAAAAACTCAGTTCTTTCTTTCCCCAGGAAATTATTTAATGCCTTGAAATACAAAGTAGGGGTGTTTATTAAATCAAAGGACAAGCAGGGTGGTACACTGGAAACTCAACCAAACATTTCTTAAGTGCCTACTAGATGCAAGCTACTGAGATATTAGGGGATATGACACATACATAGAGAAATAGAACACAAGGCAAGAGAGTGAAGGGGATGAAGGAAGGATCAGATAAGTTTTGTGAGGATATTTGAGGAGGGGAGCCAGAAAAGCTTCCTAGGAAGTGGTACCTGAGGTGGGTCTTAATGGAAGACTATTCTGAGAGGTGTGGATGAGAAGGGAGGGGAGGCATGCATGGGATAGCTAGTAAGAGTTAGGAGACAGTAAGTCAAGTTTGGGGAACTGTTCAGGCTGGCTAGAAGAGTGTGTGACATAAAGTCGGAAAGGTAAATAAATACTTCTGTCCTTAACCTGCCAGGCCAAGCAGTCTGTATTTAGTCCTGGAGACAAGAAGGAGCCACTGAGGTTGGGTAGGGGTGAAGTAACCTGGGTGGCCTCATTTTTTCCATAAAAGGAGGTTTTGAACTAGATGGTGTCTGAGGTCCCTTCAGACTCTGACACTTTAGATAATTCAAATAATATCAACCTTGGTTCCCACGTTAATTAGGAAAAGGGACCGGACTGATTTAATTGATAGGAACTTCTGGGGGAGGAAACTTTCCTTTACCAACAGGTCAATTGCTCTCTGAGTCTTACTTAGAGCCTCAGAGATGGCCTAGAGCAGTGGTGTCAAACTCAAATAGAAACCTACTAAATAGTAGATGGGGCAGCCAGGTGGTGCAGTGGATAAGAGCACTTGGCATACAGTCAGACCAGAGTTCAAATGTGACCTCAGACACTTATTAGCTGTGTGACCCTGGGCAAGTCACTTGAACCCTGCCTGCATAAAATTGGAGAAGGGAATGGCAAATCACTCCAGTACCCTTGCCAAGAAAACCCCATGAACAATTGGTCCACCTGTCATGAAGAGTCCGAAGTGAATGGACAACAACAAATGACAGATAAAGATCCCTGCGGACTATATAATAACTTAGACAGCCATATATTAATATTACCTATGGTTTATTATATTTTTATTTACTTTGTTAGATACTTCCCAATTACATTTTAATCTGGGCCACGTTTGCCACCTCTGGCCTAGGGCATGAAGCGGTTCAAAGATCTGCCTGAGGTAAACGTAATGCAGCCAGTATGTATCGAGGCCAGACTCGAACCTAGGTCTTTGTGCCTTTGAGACCAGCCCTCAATGCACCACACCATACCGCATCTCATTCCCACATTAATTACGTGGCAGAAATTGCCACTAGACATGAGGTGAAGTTTTTAGAGCCCAAAGCAATAACAGTAACTGACATTAATGTAGCATTTTGAAGTCTGCCAAGGGCTTGATAATACATTATCTGGTTTGAACCTCACAACAAGCCTGTGGGCTAAGGAGTGCAAATATGATCGTTCCAATATTATAAATGAGGAAGCTAGAATTCTAAAAAGACTTACCCAGAGTCAAATATTTAGCAAGTATCAGTGTCAGCAAGGCAGCTAGGTAGCACAGTAGAGAGAGCGCTGGGGAAGACCTGAGTTCAAATCTAACCTCAGGTCCTTCTTAGCTGTGTGACCCTGGGAAAGTCACTTAGCCCTGTTTGATCAGTTTCCTTACCTGTAAAATGAGTTGGAGAAGGAAATGGCAAACAAGTCCAATATCTTTGACAAAAAATCCCAAATGAGGTCATGAAGAGTCAAACACGACTGGACAACAACGAGGAGTGGCAGTATTTGAACTCAGGTCTTCCTGATTCTAAGTCCTAGCACTCTGGCCACTAGGCAATGCTACTTCTTTGATATTCTGAAGCAGGGGTGGGGAACCTGCGGCCTCAAGGCCACATGAGGCCTTCTAGGTCCTCAGGTGCCGCCTTTTTTGACTGAGTCCAAGTTTTACAGAACAAAACTTTTATTAAGGGGATTTGTTCTGTGAAGTTTGGGTTCAGTCAAAGGGCCACACTTGAGGACCTAGAAGGTCTCAAGGCTGCAGGTTCCCCACCCCTGGCCTGGAGTCTTCCATTCTGGCCCGTGGGAGTCAGGGCCTACAGAGATCATGGCAGTTTTTATGTACTATGAAGGTCTATAAGACCTCTGACATCCCTGCAGAGAGGAAGGGGGGCAAAGGCTTCCTTTCAATCCTCATGCCTCTTAAACTGCTAGACCTCCCTCTGACCAGGAACAGAGTCTCACCAGTCCCCACAGCTAGTTAGTTTTAATGAAGCATTTTAGAGTCCAGTGGGAGGAGGGCTTTATGCATTTAGTTTAATTTTATTTATTTGAAACAATGGTAATCTCAGTGCATCTTGATTTGACCTATTTAAACTCCGAACCTGCTGATTCCCCCCAACGCAGGCTGTTCAGGGAGTACTTATCCTCGGTGACTCAGGAAGAGATTGGAGCTGGGAAATAACTAAAGGAGCAAGGGTGATTTTTCAGGAAAAAAACATTCCCTTCTCCTCATAGAGGGGAAGGAGCAGTGATGAGCTGAATCTCATTTCTCCTCATCCCTCCTCTCCCCACTCTGTCTCCCAAGAGAAATGGGAGAGACAGAAAGTGGACCAAGAGGAGCAAAATATAATCAGAGAAGGCCATGACCTGATAGATGCAGGAAGTAGTTATGCGGAGGGAATGGGGCTAAGATCTCGGGGGTCTGGGAGAGGCTGGAGTTTATGGGAGGAGGAGGGATTGGGGGGGGTCAGTGAGAGGCTGGGGTCTGAGCAGGGAAGAAAGGGCTGGGATCAGTGATGGGGGAAGATCATGTGTTCTGTGAGGGGTCAGTGTCTGGGGTCAGTGAGGGGTTGGATCACAAGAAAGGAAAACCATGCTCTGTCAAGGCTGGACCTGTGGAGAAAAAAAAGGGGTTGGAAATTACAAGGGACTGGGGAATCAGTGAGAAGCTTGTGCCTCTAAGAGGGTCAGGGGTTTGGGATATCTGAGAAGTGAGGGGGACGGGTGCTGGGGGGTCAGTGAAGAGGAAAAGGGGCTGGAGTCTACGAGATGGGAAAAGTCAATGAGAGATGAGGGTCAGGGTTCTGTTAGGGGCTGAGTAGCCTGGGTCAGGACAGTTCTGGAAGTCAGCTAATGCTGTTCTTTTCCCTTTCCTCCTTTTAGGACAAATACAAATATTTACCCACATCAATATATTCATATCTAATTAAGATGCTCCTGTGCCAGGACAGCTGTTTGCATCGCATTGGCAGTAGCCAAGCCCGTCCCAGTTCTGCTATTTAGTAGCAGAAATCTGCATTTTCAGTGCCAGACAGAAAGAAAGCAGAGACAATACAGGCTCCCAGCTGCAGGCCTGTGGGGAAGCATGAAGGTCACTCCCTTTTCAGCCCTCAATTCCTCTTTTCTTGTCCAGTTTTGTGATTTGAAATTTCATCACTTTTTCCCCGAGACACTTTTTGCTCTGATACCCCATGCTAAGGACCCTTACTGCACCAACAGAAAGAGGAAGAGGTGATTCACAGCCAAATGTCAGTTCCTGTGCCAGAGAATACTAGCCCCTCATCACACCTACAGGGGCATATGCTTTTACTCAGCAAGAACAGATTTGCACAAACCCTCCAAATGCATACTTCACAAACACCTACCAGCTCCTACTGTAAACGCCAACACTGACATATATATCCCAGGGTGAAGGGGCATGTATGTCAGTAGTGGTGGTGACCTTGGCCTGCAAGTGGGGTCAACTTATGTGGAGAGTAGAGACATTAGCATTAGCCCAAATTCCACTTTCTGCAGTAGGCCTTCCTCAGTCTCTTAGCTGCTAATGCCTTCCTCTTTGAGAGTGCCTTCTACTTCCTCTGACTATGCCTTGAATGTACCTAGTTATTTACATGTTGTCTTCTCCATTGGAATGTGAACCCCTTGAGGACAGGAACAGGTTAGAGCTTTTGTTGTCGCTGCTGTTTATTTGTAGTAACTTAATAACTACTTGCTAATTGGTAAGTGTTGTTCAGTCGTGTCTGACTCTTCATCACCCCATTTAGGGTTTTCTGGGCAGAGATACTGGTGTGGTTTACCATTTCCTTCTCCAGCTCATTTTACAGATGAGGAAACTGAGGCAAACAGGGCTAAGCAACTGGCCCAGGGTCATACAGCCAGGAAGTATCTGAGGGCAGATTTGAACTCAGAAAGGTAAATCTTCCTGACACCAGGCCCAGCCTCTATCCACTGAGCCACGTAGTTGTCCTGACTGGCTAATGCTCATTACTGAATTTTAAGGGTCTGGGTAAACTTGTCCACTTGCCATGTGCTAGTGTAATGGTGCTTTAAGATTAATAGAGCATGTTCCTCATATATAAGGTAAGAAGTTTAACTATTGGGCGAACGTAATGAGGGTCTGGACCAGAATTCAAACCCCCTTCTTTTGATTCCAAGTCTAGTGCCCTTTCCACTGCAGTCAGTGTGTAAATGGAGATAGGGGATTCTTCAAGACACTTGAAATTGATTTTCCAGGCTCATTCTCTGGTCTAGTCTAACATTATGAGGGGAGAGTTGCTTCTTGTCCTGCTGGCAGGACGGGGTACCCCTTCCTAGGATACCTAGTCACTGGTCATTGCTGCATCCTAAAGTTGATTGTTTCCCAGCTTGGAACCCTTGGGATTTTGTTTGCATCTGAACCCCCATTCCAGGTTGCCTATCTACCTCCTTAGACGGTCATGGTAAGTATAGGAATGAAGCCAAGAAAAGGAGCAGAGATAGGACACCTACTTGATGGAGAGGGAAATGGATTCCACCAGTGCTCACACCAAGGCAGGCTAGAGATTTGTCAATTTGACCCCCTTGAACAATGGAGAAGCCCCCAGGCCAGTGACCACTAGGCAGAGGACATGGATTAAAACCCTTATTAGGAATTAAGAAGGGGGCTAAATGCTCTTGCTACTCTGTTTGGAAATAAAAAAAAACAGTCCAAAATCTTTGCACTAAATATCAGAATTGGTAGAGGTTCCACAGCCTCCAAGAAGCTCTCCTAGAGCACTCTAACCTATAAGAATTTCCCTCTTCTTTGAACTCCAGTGTTGCTTTGTCTGAGTCAAACAACCTAGCATATATTTATTTTTCATTCTATAGTAACAAACATTTACATAACTCTTTAAGGTCTGCAAAGCACTTTACAAATATTATCTTGTTTTATCCTCAAAACAACCTTGCGAGGTAAGTGCTATTATTGCCCCATTTTACAGATGGGGAAACTGAGGCAGAGGTTAAGTGACTTACCCAGAGTCACACAACTAGTAAGTGTCTGAGGCTGGTTTTGAACTCTGGTCTTCCTGACTCCAGGTTCAGAACTCTCTACTGCATCACCTAGTGGTGATGTACATAAGTCTTATTTCCTTGCTAGATTGTGAATTTCTAGGGTGGAGATGGAGACAGTGTCCTATCTCCCTCATAACTCATTGGACAAGGCTGGAGGACACGGTAGGGGAAGAGAAGGGAATGACGTCACAATTACACACTCAGAACCAAAGTTAAGTTTCAAGTGTTTGCAAAAAGAACTCTAGAGAGGACTGTGGGAAGATGGCAGAGTAGATCAAAAAATTCCAAGCTCTCTAGATTTCCCCCACAAACAGGACAAAATAGCACCTCCAGACAAACACAGAGTGGTAAAAATAAAAAAAAGAGTTTGGGGAGAAGAGTGGTCCTACTGGGACAACTGGAGATCTGAAGAAAAATCTGAGGACTGAGGTTTGGTCCCTGTGAAGTCTATACACCTCCAGGCTAGTTCCGCTAAAATAGCAAGCAGAGAGCCCGGGGCTAGCAGGGTGGGGAGGTAACCTTGCCCCAGTCACGGGAATTTTCACCTCCCAAACAGTGTGGGGAGTTGGGTGTTTGAGCAGGGGAAGATTAAGGGAACCCCTGCTGATGAGGGCTGGCAGGCCCAGCTGTACCACCCAGAGGCAGCTCTGGGTGAGAAAGAACCAGCACACACCCAGTGAGTTCAGAAGCAGTGGGGTGGGATGCCACAGGCTGAAGGCACTTACAGGAGGGTGAAGTTTTTGGTTTTCTGTTCCAGGCCAGAGAGGAGAACTGAAAGAGGATCTGAGGCCAGAGGTACCATCATCCATACCCCAGGACTAGAGATGATTACAATAATAAGCTGCTACAAAAAGAGAGACAGGGGGAGAGAGAGAGAGAGAGAGAGAGAGAGAGAGAGAGAGAGAGAGAGAGAGAGAGGGAGGGAGGGAGGGATAGAGAGAGAGAGAGAGAGAGAGAGAGAGAGAGAGAGAGAGAGAGAGAGAGAGAGAGAGCAGGCAAAGGAGAAAGAACCCAACTGTAGAAAGTTACTATGGGAATCATCTTCAGAGGAGGATACTGAAGCAAAAAAAGCCTCTGCTACCCCAAAGAGTAATGTTAAATGGTTATAGAACAACTTAAAAAAGACTTTAAGAATCAAATGAGAGAGCTTGGGGAAAATTTTTTTTAAAATAAGAACAATTAAAAAAAACAAGATAATGAAAAGAAAGCCAACCAACTGGAAAAGGAGATCCAAAATCTTAAGGAAGAAAGCAACTCCCTGAAAATTAAAATTGGGCAAGAGGAAGCCAGCAAAGTTCTAAGAGACCAAGAAATAACAAAACAAAATATAAAGAATGAAAAAATAGAAGAGAATGTGAAGCATCTCATAAGAAAAACAACTGATCTGGAGAACAGATCAAGAAGAGAAAATGAGAATAATCAGACTCCCTGAAAGCCATGATCAAAAAAGGAATCTTGGTACAATAATACAATAAATAAAGAAAATTGTCCTGAAGCATTAGAACAAGGGGGGAAAGTAGAAAAAAAATCCAGCAATCAGTACCTGAAAGAGATCCTATGAGGAAAATCTATAGGAATATCATAGTCAAATTCCAAAGCCCCTAGCTCAAGGAGAAAATATTATTAGCAAGAAGAAAAAAACAAATCAGATACAGTTGAGCCAGCCATAACACCTAGCAGCAGTGACACTAAAAGATCACAGGTCTTGGAACTCTATGTATCAAAATGCAAAAGGACTGGGGTTGTGGCCAAAAATATCATATCCAGCAAAGTTAAGCATAATCCTGAATGAAAAAAATTGGATATTCGATGAATTGACAAACTTTTAGGATTTTGTTGCAAAACCCTCTGAACTTAATAGAAAATTTGACATATAAGATCTAAGAGAATATGAAGGTACACTTTAAAGCAGGCCTGCACAACCTACAGCCTGCCAAAGGATTTCCTCTACAGGCAAAGGATGTTTTCCTGTACTGTAGGTTGTGCAGGCCTGCATTAAAGACTGATTACAAGAGACTCAATAAGAACAGATTGTTTACTTTTTATATGAGGAAATATAAAACATATGTCTGAGATTGTTGTTAGTAATTGGGTAGTTTGAAAGAAACATTGGGGTAGACTTGAGTATGATGTGATTCTAAAAAGTAATACCTTCTAGGAAAAGGTAAAAAGAGTAATTATCTTATACAAATGAGGTGTGAGAGGAAGAACTAACACAGAGGAATTAGATGGGGGAGGAGGGCTGGTAGTTCTGGAACCCTACTTTCATGGAGAATAGGTTAAAAAGGGAATAATACATACATACATACATACATATATATATGCATATGTGTGTATATATATATATATATATGTATATATATGTCCAGAAGAGTATAAAAGTCTTCTAAATTGAGAAAGAAATAAAAGACCAAGGGGATTGGGATGGGGGAGAGGATAAGGGAGAGATTTTTTAGAGGGAATCCTACTCGCATCAGATCTGGCTTAAAGAGAGAATGATGTATACATTTAGAGGGAAATAAAAGTCTCCTAAATTTATAAAGAAATAAGAGGGTGAGGGAATAGGAAAGAAGGGTATAGAAGGGTGTCTAGATTAATGGGAATGGGATAAAGGTTATAAAAGTCTTCTAAATTCAGATAGAAATGAGAGGGTAATGGGAAAGGGTGGGGGGAGGATAAGGAAGGGATCTTTGGAGGGGGGTAGTTTAAGTAATAGGAGGGCAAGGTAGCAGATAGAAGTTAAGTAGAGGAGTCAGGAAGGATAGGAAATAAGAGATACACACAAACATAAAATAAAGATCAGGAGTAGAACTTATTAGGGAAAAAAGCAGGGGTAATAATCATGATCTCAGGCAAAGTTAAAGCTAAAATAGATTTAATCAAAAGAGAAAAATAAGGAAACTTTTTCCTATAGTATAGTGGAACTACTCTATATATCGGCCATGTTAATTAATATTGTTTAGACTGTTTAAAATAACTAGACAGTGTAAGGTTGGAATATTGCTGTGGTGTAGGAAATGATGAGTTGGTGGCCTTAGAAAAATATGGAGAGACTTGGACTTATGAAGGGAGATATTATCCACCCTCAAGGAAACAGAGGACAAACAAATATAGTACAGTCTCACATAGATGCATATGAATGTATATGTCTATATATTAGTATGATTAAAGATATATAAGTATATGTATATGTATGTATACATGTTTGTGTGTATATGTGTATGTATGTGTGTATATGCGTATGCATATATGTATGTATGTGTGTATACATATAAATATATCTATGCTTAATTATAGCCTTCTGGGGGGAGGAAGCGGGGGGGTAAAAAGAACAAAATAAAAAGTGCACAGAAGAGAACAAAAGAAAATTCACAAGGAAGTAAAAGATGGACAGCTCTGAATACCATGTATAGCAGTTATTATATAGGCTTTCTTGAAATGGAAATTTATTACTGTATATTTTGAATCCTCTCTTACATTCTGCTGTGCACATGGCAATGCCTTTTCTTTTCTCATTTTGTATTTAAGTTTATAGTATGTTTCTAGAAAAAAAAGAAAGAACTCTAACCTTTTTATTTTTATGTGCTATTAGCCCAAGTGGACACGGCTAATCGCACCTTCCAAATTTCTTGAAAATGGGTACAGAGCAGTGAGTGCTTTTTAGAACCAGCAATGATCCAAATGTGAACAAATGCTGTCTCCAAAGGCCAGTGCCACTTCTTACTCATGTGACTTTGGGCTAATCATTAGCTTCTCTGGGGCTTCCATTACCTCATCTCTAAAATTAGGGGGGCGGAGGTGTTCGATTAAATGACCTCTAAAATTCCTTCCTGCTCTAACTCTAAGGGTCTAGGATACGGTCTTAACCCCACCTTTCCTGCTTGATGAAGGATAAAATGACCGGACGCTCCTGAGCAATTAGACATGTCCTGCCCACTCTGGCTCCCCTCTGGCTCTTCTCTGCTCCTCTTCTATTTCATGCTTGATTTGGGGATCCTTCTAGCCTGCATTGTTGACAGGAGGCTGCCGCTGCTGGCTTTCCAGCTCCTGACTTGTAGCCGCTCTCACATTCATGAAAACTGCAGACCCCCAGCTTTATTTTTGCTTTAATTGAGGCTATTTGTTTTGTGACTAAAATAATCAGACAATTTTATTGGTATATTCTAAAAAAATAATTACCATCAATATATTTAAGTTATGTAGCTGCAGTGGAAACCCAGATATGGAAAGCCGAGAGCATACTGCTCACTGGGGATTTTTTTTGAGCAAATATCTTCACTGGCACAGTATTTCCAAGAATTGACAGTCCCTGGTCACCATTAGTTGACCTAGGGGTGCCTCAGTACAGAAAACCACCCCCTCCCACACACACTCCTTGCATCTGGTACTGGGGAGAGTTCACAGTATCAGAGAATTTGAGATGAAAGGAACCTTAGAGATCATCTAGTCCAACCAGTCCATCTAGTCCAGATGAGGAAACTGAGAAGCCCAGAGAGGTTAGATAATATACCCAAAGTCACACAGGCAGTAAATCTGCCTCTACAGACCCAGTATTTTTTCATGGTGTGGGTCTATACTGGTTCTTTCAAGTTATGTCCTGAGAGGGCTATATCACTGCCCTGGGGTTCTTGGCTTAGGATATCTCCTCTTAAGGAGAGCAGGCATTTGGTCTGTTATTTCCCAGATGAGACAGGTCAAGACAAAGATAAACAGAGCTTATTTCAGGGTAGGGTCACAGCTGGGGAGGGAGTTCAGCTTGCCAGCTTCAGGAAAGAGATAAGATAAGCTTCCTTCTCCACTGGAGATTTTTTCCCGCATATCCTGAATGATAAATGCCAAGTTCAGGGAAGGTAGTATGACGCACCTGTCCTGGCATTGCCATCCATTCCAAACAGGTGTTCCACTTTGGTATTCTGTATAGCCCCTCCTTTGTGGGCCCAGAAGGAAATATTAAATTAAAATGATTGATTTCAACCAATCACTTGTTCCCTTATTACTACCCAAGTCAGTTGGATATTGATATATATTTCCTCTCAAAGAGCAAACAGAAAAAAAAATACAGGGGAAAGAAAAATGGATTAAGTGAGATTCTGAATTCATCTGCCCGAGAGTAAGAAGAAACTCTCTCTACTAGGAGTCACAGCCTAAATGTGATGTGCAGGCCAGCTTCCTGTCCTCCACACCACTCAGTCACATGGAAGGGTGCTCATCCAGCACTGGAGATGTCACCCTATCCGAGGTTCCTTCCGCTTCAGTATTGTGCCCACTCATCTTTCTTTCCCAAACAAATAATCTCTCCAGCTCTCTGTGAAGGGGATAGTGACACTTAATATTCTGATCACTACAAGCAAATCCACCTGGTATATAGTGTTTTAAATCGGAGCACTGCTGTGGCTGTGCATTCTCACTAGCTCCTCTGTACAACACAATGGCTCTATTCAGAGAGAGGTAAATCTAAATTCCAAGCCTCCAGTGATCAGGCTTTTTTTTCTCCCCAACTCCAGACTTTATGCACCTTGAAACCGCATCTGTCAAAACACGTTAACTAAACGATGAGACACATAAATACTCTTCCAAGTATTAAAGAAGCCCTGATTCTGCCATCTCACCCCATGCAAACCCCTTTTGGTATTAAATGGTGATAAAGGATCATTGAAAAAGTCCCCACTGTCTCTAAAGTCTGAATTACTCTATTCATCCTTAGACATTTTTATCAGTTTGTCCTTTAGCTCTCATGGAGGGTAACAGGGCTGACAAGCCAAGCTCCCAGAGACCTGATAATACCCACTCAATTCTCTAGGATGCCAGGCTGACCATCTCCCACCAGCTTCATTTCGCAGAATTGCAAAGGTGAACTGGGACACATACACGTGAGTTTCTACTTGAACCAGCACAGATAAAAACCTTAGAAACCAAATCCCTGCTGCTTCTCTTTGCCAGGAAGAAGGATGCCAGCTCTAAGGAGTTCAAGTGGAGATTTGATTATGGTCTCTCCTAACCCCAATTTTAATGATGAGCAAATAAAGAGGAAAGATGGATTTCATTCCTGTTGATCCAAGAGAGTCCAACAGAGACAAAATAGAATAGTGGAAAGAATATTGTATATGAATTCAAAGAACTTAGGTTCAAATCTCACTTCTACTACTGGCAGAATGTAGGTAGGCCCTCTAAAGTTGGATTATCTCTCTGGTAAGCTTTTCTTTTTGTGGTGGGGGAAATCAGGGCTAAGTGACTTGTGCAGGGTCACACAACTAATAAGTTTGAACTCAGGGCCTCCTGATTCAGGGACCAGTCCTCTATCCACTGTGCCATTTAGCTGCCCCTCTTTAAGCCAACTTGTAGCCTTATTCACTAGGCTTCGGTTTCCCAGATCTTAATAAAACTTAGTTCCTTCCAACCAATTGAATAGCAGCTGGACATAGAACCTTAATCAATCCTCTTCCATAAGGGCCACTGTGCTAGGGTTCAGGACAAAAATTACAAGACACACCTCTAGGACATTATGGACATTAACCCACGCATGGACAGACATAGAAAACATATGGACAGTGGACAAATAAAGGACAATTAGTGAAAAGAAACCAGGTCTTCCAGAAGTAAGGCTGATGATGATTCAGGCCAGGAGGTCAGTGGCCTATGGCTGAGTCAAATGGTCAGAAGAAGACAGCCGAATCTGATCTGGAAGGAGAAATGAGGAGTCAGTCCACATCCCTTGGCTCTTCTTCTGATTCTTTTCTCTTTGAGACTTGCCAGGTGACCCCAATTCATAGACACTATGAGGTCTAATGTTTCTCTGTTGGCCATTATGCTGTTAGCTCAGTGGTTACAGGGTGGTGTGAGTAAGGATAAAGGTTACGGTTGGAGCCCACATGAGCCAATTTGCTTGGTTAGGTCCCACTGTCACTTTTTCCCCTTTTTTATTGGCTAGTAGACAAGTCGAGATTCACTGTTGTGCTTTCTACAGAGGAGGACCAGGGTCATAATGACTAAGGTAAGAACCAGGACAACAATCAGAGACAGGACCAGGCTAAGGGCTGTGTACTTTTCCATGAAATCTGGGTTGGGTTCCTGTGGTGACCCATATTCTCTGTCAAGAACACGGACCCAACAGTGTCACCTGCTTCTCATACTTGCCAGTGTTGGAGGGATGCTGTTCTCTTCCGGTCTTTGCAGAAATCTAGTCAATAGGAGGTAGTCTCCTGTACCAGTTTGGGTTTCAACAGTTAACTCAGTTAACTAAACTCCATTAACTATCCCCAACAGAGATATAACACTGGGATATGTGACATTATGTTGCTTATTCTGCTGTTGGAAGAATTACTTGAAGTACATGATTTCTTTGATATTAATAGTTCTCATTTCTATAGTACCTTAAACTTTATAAACCACTTTCATCAGCAACCCATTCTATAGATGAGAAAACTGAGACTCAAAAGGATTAAATGATTTGCCCATGGTGAAAATAATAAGTGCCAAAGCCACGACTCAAACCTAGGTATTACAAGTCCAAGTCCAGAGCTTTTTCCAGTATACTACACTAGTGTCTTGATGATGGATTGAATGTTGTCTTCACGTGCCATGGCACATTATTGTTTAGTCCGCCAGAATCAAGAAAGGAAAATGATGCAACCAGCATCCCAGAGACCAGAGGAGGAGATGAATGAGAACTAAGGTTGGGTAATGCCTGGGGATGTGTGCATTTAACAAATGCTTTTAGTAATGAGGGCAATGATGTCTTCAGTAAGTGTCTGCCTCAATGATCAATCAATAAACAAGTTGTAATTGAGCATTTATTTGGTTTCTGCCTGGCCTAGGACCTACATGTTGCTGGGGAGACCAAGGAGTTCCAGACATAGTCTCTGCTGTCCTCTTGGAGAGCTCATGGGTTTGCTACAGAGACAATACATGGAAAAGTTAAATAAATGTAGACAGTTCTGGTTTGGAATAGTGCCCTAGTACTGCCTACCAGGTGGGCTATAAATTATTCATGAATACATGAAAAAAATGCTGATATTTAGTGTGGCATGGAAAATTAAAAGGAAAACAGAAGGTGGGCAGGGGACCCAAGAAAGTGGTTGCATGTTCATCTGTCTAACCTATTACTGAATTTAGTAGCACTAAGACTCTGAGACCCCAGAGATAAGATCATTCTGTGGCATGGGGAATGGGGAAGGGAAGTCACGTGGCTTATGAATCTGATGAGTGGAAGGCTAGGAATCAAAAGACTGGACTTCTTTTCAAAAGGAAGAGCTGTAATATCCATTAAACATGCTAGGTCTCTTCTGTAAAGATTGAGGTCTTAACCCAACTCCATTACAAGGAATTCTATAACCCTAGGCTAATGCCTCCTCAGTGAGCCATTTGGACAGGTTGTTTGTCTCCACTATCCATATCCTGCCCTCACTGCCTCTGTGTGAGCCCCCCCCCATACTGTAGTCCCTTGAAGGCATCGATCAGTGTGGGTGTTGAGGGCACCAAATTGGGGCTGCTTGGCCTGGTGGGTGGTAAGCCAACAGGGCATGCTCTGTTTCCCTGAGAGTGAAACCCACGATGGCTAAAACTCCAGAGCTAAATGTCCAATGACAGTGTTTCCCTTTCTCTATCCTTACCCTGATCTCTACTCCTAGTGAAATACGGAAAGTGAGGGAGGGGGAGGTACATCCCCCACAGATGGGGAACCTAACTGTGTCCTTGGCATCAAACTAGGACTCACAGAGTATAAAGGAGTAAAGCCTGGGTTCCCACATATCTTCACAGCCTACCTCTCCATCCATCTGATCTCCAACAGTGAGCCTTTTTCTGGGTAGCTGACAGAGACGACAAAGACTCTGTCTCCATTAATTCTCAATAAATGTCAACTCATTTAACCACAGAAGAAAAGAGACAAATTTATACACGTGATCCTGAATTTGGATAAGAGTCCATGAAACACCATATTTTTAAAAAAAAATTGTGGGGTTAGGTAGAGTAGGGGTAGAGAGTTACAGAATCACAAAATCCTAGTTTTGGAAGGTACCTAAGTGGTCTTGAGCTCAACCCATATCTGACCAGGAATGCCCCTTACAGAGTGAGAGACAACCCACTACTTCTCAATTAGCCCATCCTACTTTGGATAGATCTAATTAACAGCTAATAATAATCATAATAACAATACCTAGCATTTCTCTAGTGTGTTAAGGTTTGCAGAACATTTTATAAATATTATCTCATTTGATCCTCACAACAACCCTGAGAGGTAGGTGATATTACTGTCCCCTTTTCATAGTTGAGGAAACTGAGTCAGATAGTAGTTAAGTGTCCAAGGCCATACAGCTAATAAGCATCTAAGGCAGGATTTGAACTCAGGTCTTCATGACTCCAAGGTCAGCACTCTATCCATTATTCCAATTAGCTGCTTCATACTTGAAACTTCCTTAGCTGTGTGTCCCTGGGCAGGGAACAACCTCTCAATCTCAGTTTACCCATCTGCAAAACAGGGATAATAGCAGCCTCTATCTCACAGGGTTGTTATGAAGATCAAATGAGATAATAGATGCAAAACAATTTGCCAGCTTGAAGTGCTACATAAATGTCAGTTATTGTCAGGATTCATTTCCTAAAACCAACCCTAAGTTTGTCCCTCTACTCCACCTTACTTCTGCCTTCTGAAGTCAAATATAACAAGTCTAATCCCATCCTTACGTGATAGTCCTTCAACTATTTGGAGACAGCCACCATGTTTACCATAAGTCTTCTTTTTTTCTAGTCTATATACTCCTTGTATTGCAAAATCTCCAGTTTCTCCACCATATTGGTTACCCTCCTCTGGAAATACTCAAGTTTTTCAACATTCTTCCTAAAAGAAGATGCTCAGACCTGAACTCACTCCCCCATATGTAGTCCTCACCAGGACATATCATATGTGGTGATAGCACAGGGGGACTGTCAACTCTCTTGCTGCAAACACAGTGCCTCAATTAATACAACCAAAATATATGTTTACTTTTTTATAATGTTGCAATGTTCCCTCCTATTAAGCTTATAATTCATTAAAACCCTCAGGTCTTTTTCACATCCATTCTTGTCTAGCCATATCTTCCTTAGATTGTATTTTCCCATTTGAGTTTTTTTAACCCAAGAGTAGAACTTTAAAACAATTTCTGTTAAATTTCATCCTATTAGATGTAGGCTATTGTTTTATCTTCTTTGGATCTTTTTGGATCCTGACTCTGTCATCCAGTGTGTTGCTGTGCTATGTCCCCGACTTCAATGTCATCAGCAGATTTGACTGGTACATCATCTATGCTTTCATCTCCATCATTGATAATACTGAACAGCACAGAGCCTAGAAGCAGTCTCTGGTGCATTTTATTAAAAACCCCATCCAAGTTGGTAGCAACCCATTCATGTTCACTATTGGATCATTTAGCCAATTCTGAATCCACCTCACTGTAGACATCTATCCCATACCACTAATTTTTCCATAATAGTAGCAGGAGATACTTTATCAAATCTTTCATTGAAGTCCCTAGTATAATGTTTATGATGGATCTACCACTCTGAAAAACCTGTCCAAAATAAAAAGGATAAGTGATTAGTCTGGCATACCTGATCTTGAAGTGACCATACTGCCTCTAAATGATCACTGTTTCACTTTTTAAATGCTTGCAAACCAAATACATAGGATCTCAGATTTGGAAAGGACCTCGGAGATCATCTAATCAAATCTGACCCTGAACATAAATTCAATAAGTTGTCATCCAGCTTTCTCTTGGGGCCTGTGGTAAGGAGGAACTCAGTACCTCCTAAGGCAGACCATTGTACTTTGAGATAGTTTGGAAACTTTATGTCATGGTATAGTGACAACTCTGCTTAATCTAGAGTAGGAGAACCTGGCTTCAAAATCTGGTTCTCTCTTGGGCTGGTCTTTATCCATAAAATGAAGGAGTATCTGTAAATATGTAAAAATAATATCATCTTTATTGGTGGAGATTGATTATTCAATGCTCTGTGTCTTCCTGGGTGGCAGAGATGGCAAGAGGTTTGGAGAAGAGATCTGGTTATTCTGGCTTCCATATTTGAGAATGAAGACACATGCTTCCAGATTTTTTTCAGGAAGAGGTCCATGAAGGGAGAGAAAGACTGAGAACAGGCTGATACAGGGAGGAGCAAGAACTTTAATCATGTCCATCTCAGCTTACGACACTCGAGACTTTGGTAATTTCTCCTGGGATGAGATCTGGAACTCCTTCTTTCTTGGCTGATCTGAGATACCTTCTTCCCAGAGCTTATTCACTTGGTGTATTCCTATTTTCTTACCTATATAACTTCTCCGACTTCTGTTTGCTATCAGATAAATAGGTTTATTTCATGTTCACTGTGTTGTCTTTGGTTAACTGGCTTTTGGTGGGCAGGGAGTCAAGCCTTGAATATATAGCTAGAAACACTCCTTTCCTATTAAGGGATAGTGATTAGGAGTGTAGCTTGAACCTAAAAATTATTTCCTCTACGTTAAGAATATTTAGGTGGGCAGGTAGATAGAATTATAGCTTCACATTCTCGTTCTGAGAAGATCAGAGTAGCCAGCCTCTGTAGTAGAGAGTATCCTACTCTCTTCCTGGCAGGAATCAAAGTCTCCTTGAAGAAGGAAAAACAAAGGAGACTCTAGGAATATCTATTCATGGCTCCCTGTGAGCCACATTTTAGATGGATGTATGTAGATTTGCATAACCTACATGAACAACACATACCTTACTTTGACATGAAAGTCCTTTATATATCTGAAGACAACAATGCAAATATTGTGGAGCCACAGTTAGGATAAGACGAGATTTAGTAGCTTTTATGTTAAAGGATCAGAGGGCTTGGAATATGATATTCCAGAGGGGAAAATAGCTAGGATTACAACCAAGAATCACCTATCCAGCAAAACTGAGTATAATACTCAGGGGTGGAAATGGATATTCAATGAAATAGAGGGCTTTCAAGCATTCTTGATAAAAAGACCAGAACTGAATAGAAAATTTGACTTTCAAATACAAAATGCAAAAGAAGCATAAAAAGAAAAGAGAAATCATAAAGGATTTGAAAAAGGTTAAACTGTTTATATTCCTATGTGGGAAAATGATATTTATAACTCTTAAAAAATTTCTCGTTATTAGGGCAGTTAGAAGGAATATACACAGACAGAAAGCAGAGGTGTGAATTGAAGTAATGATATGATTATCTAAAAAAAATTAAGGGATGAAAAAGAGGGAATGCATTGAGAGAAGGGGAAGGGAAGAGGTAGAATGGGATAAATTATGTGACATAAAAGAGGCCTTAAAGAGATTTTACAGTGGAGGGGAAGATGGTGGAAGTGGGAAGGGGAGCACTGAACCTTACTCTCATCAAAATTGGCTCAAAGAAGCAATAATACATACACTCAGTTGGTGTAGAAATCTGTCTTACCATATAGGGAAGTAGGAATGGAAGGGGACAAGAGAAGGGGGGGAAGCTGGTAGGGAGGGAGAGCAGTTTGGTGGAGGTAAAAGTCAGAAGCAAAATACTTTTGGGAATGGACAGAGTAAAAGGAGAGAATAGGATAAATGGGGGAAATACATAGGGTAATCATTAATGTGAAAAAAATTTTATAGTGAGTTTCTCTGATAAAGACTTCATTTCTCAAACATATAGAAGACTGAATTAAATTTGTAGAAATAAGACCCATTCCTCAATTGATAAATGGTCAAAGGATATGAACAGGAAGTTTCAGACAAACTAATCAAAGCTATCTATAGTCATATGAAAAAAATGCTCTAAATCACTATTGATGAGAGAAATGCAAATCAAAACAACCCTGAGCTGTTGGTTAATGTAGCAGAAAAGGAAAATGACAAATGTTGGAGGGGATATGGGAAAATTAAACACTAATGTACTGTTGGTGAAGTTGTATATGGTTTCAACCATTCTGGAGAGCAATTTGCTTCTCAGAAGACCTATGGGAACATCTGTCTTCCATGAGTAAGATGCTTTCAGAAAAACCCAGAAAGACTTACATGAACTGATGCAAAGTGAAATGAGCAGACCCAGGAGAACATTGTACACAGTAACAGCAATATTGTATGATGATGTACTATGAATAACTTAGCTATTCTCAGGAATACAATGATCTAAGACAACTCTGTAGGCCTTATGGTGAATGGTGCTGTCCATCTACAGAGAGAGAACTGGAAGAGCCTGAATGCAGATCAAAACATGCTTTTTCTTTACTTTATTTTTCTGTGTTTTTTTGTCTGTGTTTTCTTTCACAGAATGACTTGCATGGAAATGTGTTTTACATGATTTCACATGTATAACCTATGTCAAATTGCTTGTCTTCTCAATGAGGAGGGGAGGGGTTTGGGGGAAGAGAATTTAGGACTCAAAATTTGGAAAAAAAACATTTTAAAATGTTTTTGCATGTAATTGGGAAAAAAAATAAAACATTAAAAAGGATTAAAAAATACTTGAAGACAGCTATCATGTCCCTGCCTCAGTATTCTCTTCTATGGAACATATACATTCCCAACTCTAAGCTAACCTAACCCTTTAGTCACAAGTTATAGATCTTTTTTTTTCCAGAAATTATAGTCAAGCCTATTAGTCTGTAGATTGAAGACTCCATTTTCTTTCTTTGTTTCTTTGTTTCTTTCTTTCTTCCTTCCTTCCTTCCTTCCTTCCTTCCTTCCTTCCTTCCTTCCTTCCTTCCTTCCTTCCTTCCTTCCTTTCTTTTTTTGGAAAAGCAGCGCTTGCCTATCTCCATTCTTGCAGCACTTCTCATGTTTCTAAAACTTTTCCAAGATCGTTGACAGCAAGAAGGCAACCCATTCACCATTTTTATTTTGAATGTAGGATTATTGAGTGTAGGTAACTTGAACTCTTTGAAGGCCTCTAATCAGTCAATCAACAAGCATTTTTAAAAATATTTAATTTATTTATTTTCAGTTTTCAACATTCACCTCCGTAAGTTTTAAATTTTCTCCCCCTCCCTCCCCAAGATGACATGTAATCCAATATGGGCTCTACACATACATTCCTATTAAACACATTTTAACATTAGTCATTTTGCATAGAAGGATTATAATGAATGGGAGGAACCGTGAGAAAGAAAACAAAACAAAACAAAAGAGAAAAGAGTCTGCTTCACTCTGCATTCCCACTCCATAATTCTTTTTCTGGATGTGGATGGCATTTTCCATCATGAGTTCTTTGGGAAACTTTCAGGTCCTTGCATTGCTGAGAAGGGCTAAGTCTATCAAAATCAGCCCTCAAACACTGTGGCTGTTACTGTGTACAGTGTTCTCCTGGTTCTGCTGACTTCACTCAGCATCAGTTCATGTAAGTCTTTCCAGGTTTTCCCAAAGTCTGCCTGCTCATCATTTCTTATAGCACAATAGTATTCCATTATATTCATATACCATGACTTGTTCAGCCATTCCCCAATTGATGGGCATCCCCTCAATTTCCAATTCTTGGCTACCACAAAAAGAGCTGCTATAAATATTTTTGTACATGTGGGTCCTTTCCCCATTTTTATGGTCTCTTTGGGAGCTAATAGAATAAAAATGACAATTCTACCTAAATTGCTTTACTTATTCAGTGCCATATCAATCAAACCACCAAAAATTATTTCATAGAGCTAGAAAAAATAGTATCAAAATTCATTTGGAAGAACAAAAGGTCCAGAATATCAAGGGAATTAATGAAAAGAAATGCTAGGAAAGGTGACCTAGCCACATCAGATCTTCAACAGTATTATGAAGCAGCTATCATCAAAACTCCTTGGTTCTGGGGTAGATGGAATAGGTTAAGTACACAAGACACAGTAGTCAATGATTGTAGCAACCTACTGTTTGATAACCCCAAAGACCCCAGCTTCTGGGATAAGAACTCACTGTTTGACTAAAACGCTAGGAAAACTGGAAAATAATATGGGAGAAACTAGGTATAGACTGTCTGACACCATATACCAGAATGAAGTCTAAATGGGTACATGATCCAGGTATAAAGGCTGATACTATTAACAAATTATGGGAGCAAGGAATAGTTTATCTGTCAGATTTATAGGGAATGGAGGAATTTATGACTAAACCAGGGATAGAGAACATTATGAAATGCAAAATGGATAATTTTGATTACATTAAATTGAAAAGTTTTTGCCCAAAGCCAATGCAACCAAGATTAGGAGGGAAGCAGAAAACTGGGAAAGAATTTTTACAACTAGTATCTCTGATAAAGGCCTCATTTCTAAAAAAATTTACAAGAATACAAGTCATTCCCCAATTGATAAATGGTCAAAAGATATGAACATGCAGTTTTCAGAGGAAGAAATTAAAGCTATATTTAGTCATACGTAAAAATGCTCTAAATCACTATTGGTTGGAAAAATGCAAATCAAGACCACTCTGAGGTACCACATCACACCTGTAAGATTGGCTAACATGACAAAAACAGGAAAATGATAAATGTTGGAGAAGATGTGGGAAAGTTAGAACATTAATTCTTTGTTGGTGGAGCTGTGAGCTGATCCCTAACCATTCTGGAGAACAATTTGGACCTATGCCTATATGCCTATATGCCTATGGCTATAAAAATATGCATAACCTTTGACCCAGCAATATCACTTTTAGGGCTGTATCTCAACAAGGATTTTTTAAGTGTTTACAATATGCCAGGTATTATGCTGGGCACTTGGGATACAAAGACAAAAAACCAAACAGTCCATGACCTTAAGAATCTCACATTCTAAGAAACATACATATATATATATATAATATACACATATATGTATACATATACACACGTATGTATATGTGTATATATGTATGTATATTATATATACACGTATGTATGTATATATGTATATATATTATATATATTATACATAAATACAAGACAATTTGGTGAGAGAGGGAGCCACTAGTGTCTTGGGGGGAGGGGCACCAGGAATGGACTCATGGAAAAGGTGACATTTGAGCTGAACATGAAGGAAACTAGGAAATCTAAGAGTGGAGGCAAGAAGGGGAGAGCATTCCAGGCATAGTCAGCCTGTGCAAAGACAAAGAGATTTGAAACAGAGTGCAATGTGTGAGAAGAAGCAAAAAGACCACTTAGCTGGACTATAGCATGCATAAATGGAACCAGGTGGTGAAGGTTCTTAAATGTCAAATAAATAGTTTGTATTTGACTCTAGAGGAAATGTGAAGCCACTAGAGTTTTATTGAGTAAGGGAGTGATAATATGCTTTAGGAAACTTGTACTTTAGGAAAATCCCATTGGCTAGTGTGTAGACAATGGATTAGAGAGGGGAGAGGGAGAGATGAGGCAGGGAGATCAATTAGGAGCTTAGTGCAGTTCCAAGAGAGAGGAAATGAGGGTTTGAATTCCTGTGATTGCTGTGTGAGCAAAATGAAAGGAATGGTGTTTCAACAATCCAGCTAGCAGCTGCTGTGGGGGTGTAAAACCAACAACAACCACCTCACAGAATGCTGCCAGCCCAGGTTCTTTTGATCTGCTTTACTAAGGAAAGCAACGTTAAGGGGTTAACAATCTTATTTTAATCCAGCATACAAACACAATTCACCTAGTTCAGGGGAAAAAGCCAGCACCCTGAACTTCAGAGCAAATACAAACAAATTACAAACATCAACAGACCAAATACAATTCATAGTTACCAAGAAAACTATCTGAGTTCAGCAGGAAGGCCCTTAGAACAGCCCAGAGTCCTGCACCTCCAGGAGTGAGAGCCTTAAGCAAATAGCTCTGTCTTCTCTTTTTATACAGTTTCAGAAGTCATCAAACGTCATCTGAGCGATGACCAGAACTTAGGCTCCTTTGATTGGCTCTGGCTCTAGCACCTCCCTTCATTGGCCCCACCTGGATCCCCACCTTAGTTACCAATTCACACCCACATAGGCTTAGCACCTAATAGATAGGGGTTTGGGCATGGGGTTTAGCACCTAGTAAGACTCAATCAAAGACACTGAATTAATCAAAGGAAACAAAGGCCAAACTCTTCAAGGATTCCCAATACAAATGGCTATGAGAGATACTGTGGAAGTAGAAACAACAAAGAATTGGCAATCAATTGGATATGTGGGTCAATGGATAGCAAGATGTCTCAGGCCTGGGAGATTGGAGGGATGGTGGTACCTTAACTAGAAAGAGGGAAACTTGGAAAAGGGCTATACTTGGGGTTGAAGGATGATGAGTTCTGTTGTTTGAGAAATTTTGTTTGAGATGCCTCCAGGACATGGAGTTGGAAATGTCTAATAGGCAGAGGATGGTGTCTGGAGCATATACAGAACTGGGAGTCATTTGCTCAAAAATGACATTTGCTGATGGTGTGCTCTCTTCTGTCATCCTCCCTACACCCTCTCAACTAGGGTTCCCTCACTTATCCTAACTTTTTTTTGGCAGATCTGTCCATGGTGCAGAATTTAGCTATTTCACTCCCTTCTCTACAGATCATATTAGGATGGGAAATAATTGCTTAGATTACGTTACAGCCCACAAAAAACTTGACAACTATACAATTGGTTCATTGTGCTTGATCTCAGGTGGCCCCTCACTTCTGCTCAACTATCCTTGTACTCTACTCTTCTTGGCTTTTGATCTTATTCCTCACAATGACTACTTTCAACTTTTTCCTCTCTCCTTTCACCTGCCTGCTCACAGAGCAAAGGGTATTGCTGCTCCTCACTCAGATTAATTCCTTTGCCTTTACTCTATATGCCATTCCTTTCTCCCTTCCCCAGGACGTTCCTCTAGCAGTCATTTCATTTCCATAAGGCAACTTCAATCTCTTGTCCTCCAATAACTCTTGACCATCTGCCTACAAATATGCTCAATTCTCCCCAATCCTAAAAAAGCTTTCTTTTGACCCTTGTACCACATCCAGCTACGTCCTATGTCTCTCCACCATTTTACTATTACATGTCGGAAAACAAATTGTCTGTATCTTATGCTTCTTCTCCTTCATCAACATTTCTCTTCAGACCCTTACAGCCTAAATCCCCTTACCATTCAGTCCAAATAGCTCTCAAGGGTCACCTGTGACTCTAGTTGTCAAATCCAATGGCTTAGTTTCACTCCTCATCCTCAGCTTCTGAAGATTTTGACACTTTTTCTTCACTCCCTTAATTTCAGGTACACCATGCTCTTCTGGTCCTCCTCCTACCTCTCTAACTATTCCTTCCTGTCTCTTTTGCTGTCTTCTATATTCTGTCTTTGCCCTTAACGTAGGCCCCCTTCTCCCCTGCTCCTTCCACCACAGCTTCTGGCTCCAGAGATGAGAAGGCACCGTCCATAGAACGATGGACCAGGAAGCTGAATATTTTCTTTAAGACCAAACTGAGGTGGAAGCTGGTGACCTTTGTCAGTATCACCCAAAATGTACGTCTCTGATCTTTCTGACTAGCCTCAAGATAGTTGGAATGGTGGTTCTTGGCTATACATCCTCTCCCCCTTGGGCTCAGTACTAGACAGCAATGTAAGTGGGAAATAGTTTGCTCTGTCTTCAATCTCTCAAAGTCCTGGTTTTCCCTCTTTCTGGGGAATTAAGGGACAATGCTAGTGTGTTAGAGGGCTACTCAGCACAATGAGCCCCAATGGAAACGTCTCACTCTGAAGTTCATTTTTCAAAGCAGGTGGCACCGATCCTGTGTCGACTTTCACTTACATGAGTCAGCTTATCCTATAGATACGGGCTCATTATTTTATCAGCTCAACACTGGATGCAACAGAGTGACAGCCGCTCAGTATTCAATTACAGATGGGCTTCAGCTCTGCAGTGCTGCCCGGAGAATACAATTATAGCTGCTCTGCATTATAATCCTGAGCTGTTAAATATCCCAGCCTGTGAAGTTCCATCCTTTGATTGGCTGATTTTTTTTAATGAGAAAAGTTTTATTACATTTTGAAGAACATTAGTAATGATGAAACTCATACACCTACAGATTTCTATAACGAAGGCAGCCAAGGAGCTAGGGGGTAGAACGGAAGTTATTCTTAACGTCAGATATTCTCCCTCCTACAGCGTGAATACAAGGTTTGAAGAAATAGAGTATTTGTAGCTGATAATTGCCTTGTGGATAAAAGTGGAAAATCAAGAACCAACAATCCAAGATGTTTCTAAAGGAACAGGAGAGAGAGGGAGGGAGGGAGGGAGAGAGAGAGAGAGAGAGAGAGAGAGAGAGAGAGAGAGAGAGAGAGAGAAACAGCAGCGGCTGCGGAGGAGTCAGAATTAGCTCATGGATTTTGAGACTGACCTCAATGACACATCAGCTCAGATGATTCCATTAGGAAACATTCATATTTTTGTTCACCCAGCAACAGCCGTGCCTGGCATGGTTTCCACTTAGGAGAAAGGCATCATGATGTAGGAGAAAGAGTGATAGGTTTGAAGTCATATGATTTGTGTTCAAATCCTGGCTCTTCTACTTAACATGTGTGACATTAGGCAAGTCACTTAAGCTCTTTGTACTTCATTTGCTTCATTTATAAAATGAGGATCTTGAGGATCAATGACCTAAGGTCCTTCCAACTCTATTTTTGTCATCCTGTGCTCAATGTTCTCCCAAGTTCTATATTCCTTTATTACAACAATCTTTTCATAGGATCATAGATTTAGAGCTGAAAGGGACCTCTGAGGACATCAAGCCCAACTTTTTCACTTTACAGATGAGGAAACTGAGGCTCAGAGACATATCTCTACATTTTCCTTCACAATGGTTGACATTTTTTTCCTGACAAGAATGCTGATTTTTGTAATAGTTTGGAAGATGGTATGTTATTTCAATTCGAACACTTGAAATCCTTAGTACTGTATAGATTCGAACACAGGGCAAATGATTCCAAAGCCCTTTTTTGATTAGAATAATGGAGCTTCTCATGGAAGATAGATGTTCCCATAGGTCTTCTGAGAAGCAACCAGCTTAGCAATTCCTGACTTGCGGGCTCTATCTCCTGTCTTCTATTTCTGAGTTCATAGGATCCTGGATTTAGAGCTGGAAAGGACCTTAAGTAGTCATCTATCCAAACACGCTCATTTTATAGTTGAGGAAAGTGAGTCTTAGATAAGTGACTTGCCAAAGGTAACACATGTAGTATCCAAGGACCACCTGACTCTGGATCTAGCACTCCTTTTCTCTATTGTTAATGTAGCATACCCACCCTCTAGGCTTACTCTCCCAACTCCCATCTACACTGAAAGGTTAGATCCCTAAAGAACATCCGATTACTACTCTTCTCAGGGCTCTGGGCATAACCCTGAAGGGCTGGGATTTCTAACACTGGCTTTTGAGCCCAGTTAATGTGTTCCTCATTACCAATCAGAATCAGTTGAATTCCATTAGCTTTTACAAAAGGAATTTACTGAAGTTCACCAAGAACAGTAGTTGTAAAATATCCCCCCCACCCAGAAAAAGACTGGGGGCACACTCTCTTTTTGCACACGCAAGATTGGGAAGAGTAGATTGAAACTTAGAGTAAATAGTGAGGCTCACATGTAGAAAGAACACGTGACAAAAAGATATCTCATAACTGCTAGTAACTGGAAATCCATTTCTTCCTTTGTAGAGTACTCACGAGATTCTTCCAAACAGTAGCTCTCTGCTGGGTTCTGAGAATTAGTGTCCTTCCAGACTCTCTTATGAGGTGTCATGATCCCTGAAGCTGTCACTGTCACTGGCCACTACCTACCTAGTGGCTACTGATACTGCTTCTGCTCACAAGTGGGACCTCTCCTGAACTTTCAAGGTCACTTGGACACTCTCCACTTGGAATAGCAATTCACCTCAGATCGTGAAAGAATAGACACAAAATAAACAGGAGTGCCATTTACTCACTAACACATAGCAAGTGGCTGGGAGATAGGGCAGATGCCCTTCCCCGACCTGGCAGCTACCAGAAGTCACCTCCTTATAACTTCTGACTACTCCATTCAAATGAATCTAGTCTTTACAAGATTCAATGTGGTACATTGAAAAGAGCCCTAGACAGCGAGGCAAGAAGACTTGGGTTTAAATCCAGCTAAGTGTCAGAAGCAGGATACTTCCTAATCTGTAAATTGGTACAACAGCGCTTATATCACTTATCTTAGAGTTTTTGTGAGGAGCAGATAAAATATGTTCGTAAAACACTTTACAAACCTTAGTGCTATGTGCACAATAGCTTAACTACTAAATCTACTCCCCATTCCTTAGTCTTAATTCTTCAATTCTTGAGCTCCGCAGTTTTTTACCTTTCAACCAATGTCCCTTCCTATGTTACTTTTTCTTTCCTTAGTTTCCATGACACTGTTTTTTGTTTTGTTTTTTGTTCTTCATTTGTCTCTTCTTTTACCTCTTCTTTCACCTAACGGCAGCTCAGCAACACAGTAGATAGAGTGCTGGGCCTGGATCCAGGAAAACTTGAGTTCAAATTCAGCCTTAGATACTTACCAGCAGTATGACCCTGGGCAAGTCACTTAACCACTATTTCAATTTTCTCAGATGTAAAATGGAGATGATAATAGTACCTCCCTCCCAGGGTTGCTGTGAGAGTCAAATGAGGTCATTGTAAAGCACTTAGCATGGTGCCTGGCACATGGCAGATACTGAATAAATGCTTGTTTCCTTCCTTCCTTTCTCCTCTGTCAGATTATAACCCATCTCTTCCTCTCTAATTATATGCCCTCAGGCTCTGTCCTGGTCCCTTTTCTCTCTTTATCCTTCTTTCATTGGTGACATCATGGGCCCTCATGGGTTCAATGACTGTTTCTCTGTTGATGACTCCCAAATTTATATATCCAAAATTAATCTCTCCCATCATCTCCAAATCACCTCCTTTTTGTTAGACATCTCTTTCCAGATGTCCCATCAGTGTCTCAAACTCAACATGGCTAAAACAAAATTCATTATCTTCCTCCTTAGACCCACCCCTCCTCCAAACTTCTCATTTTCCTTCCTGTCACCAGGATTTTGGACCCATCCTTAGTTCTTTCTTCCCTCTAACTATCCATATTCAGTCACTTGCCAAGTTCTGCTGACTCAACCTCCCCAACATTTCCTGCATCTTTCCCCTTCTCTCCTCTTATCTGGCCACTACCATTCTTCAAGCCCTCATCACCGATTTTTCCTGGCCTACTGTAATATATCTCCTCTTTTGGTTCTGGCTTTCAGGTTTTCACTTCCCCAATCCATTTTCCACATAGCTGCCAAAATAACAGCCCTAAGTGAGAAATATATCTGACCATGTTATTCCTTTAATTTTTCAGTGGCTCCCTATTGCCTCTGGATAAAATGCAAACTTCTGCTTGACATTTAAAGCTTCTCACAGTCTGATTCTATCTTACCTTTCCAAACTTATTTAATATTAATTTTATTCAGCCTATAGTCTAGTCTAATTGGCATACTAGCTATTCCCCATATTTGTCTCCATGCCTTTGCATAGGCTGTCCCTCCCCCACCCTATTTCTGGAATACATTATCTTTACCACCTCTTGAAATCCTTTTCATCCTGCATGATTCAGCTGAGGTATTACCCTCCTACACAAAGTCTTCCTTGATCCCCCCCCACTTGTATGAATAAGGAATCAGGAAAATCATCATTCCTTGGAACAAAAATTACAAAGAAAGTTGGAATCAAATTTCCTAAGCTTTAAATCCCAAAGCCAGTGACAAGAATTGACTGCAATGCCTTGTGCACCAACCTGAAACCTCAACCCTCAGATAGAAATGCAAGTTTGTGTGTGCTCAAGCCTAACATAGGACCTTGAATACAGTAGGAACTTAACAAATATTTGCTAAATTGACTTGGATTCTGCGTTTATGTCTATAAGTTAGTTTGTGTGTATCATGTGAGCATGTTTCCCCAAAAAACTTCTGTAAGACTAAGCAGAATTATTTGTGGCATTAAGAATGATTCCATATGATTGGATAGCTTTGAAATAAACTCTTGCAGGTAGGCTTCTCAGTATCCTTGGATGCAGTGAAGGGCTAGTGGGTACAATTAACCGGGTATTTTGTGATGCTCAGGAAAGCTAATTTGATAGATAAATAATGGAGATTAGTCTCTTCTAAAAAGCACAAGGGGAGCTCTATCCATCTTTCTTGTTCATATTCTAAAGGTTATTGCCTTTCAGGAGGAGACAATGAGAAACAAACTGTTCCTTGTTCAATGAGAAGCTAGCCAGGCTCCCATAGTCTCCTCCAAGCTGTTTCTGTAGGATCTGGCATCTTTCCTTGGCATGAACATAGGGCTCAGTCTCGAGTACAGTTGCAATTTCTAGTTTTTTCCCCTGACATACACATACTACCAGTGTCATTCTCAAGAAGCAAGGGATCTTCTGGAGATGGGGGTAAAGGAACACTATGAGCATACTATTAGCCAGATGTTGGAGGCTCAGGCCTGGGTATGAGAGCAGATGTGAAGGACCTTTCCTACTCACCTTGAACAAAGTGGTTCTCCAGGACTCACCAAGCAAGTCAGAGACAAACCAGAATTGGGGAAAGCCCCAAAACTTTGGAGACCTGACAAGGACAGCATTCAACATCAACCAATGCCTTTGAAGCTAAAAACAAAATCCATCTGATTCAATATTGTGAAAGTTGGTGTGGAATTCAATCCCACTTAACGAACAATTATTATGCATTTCCTGGATGTTGGGGGAGGTGGATACAAAGTTTAGATAGGAAATGGTCCCAGCCCTCAAAGAACATACAGGTTAGCCATGGAACGATGCAACAACTATACTATGCAATATTGCATAATAAGTGACTCAGAGAGATTCAAAACTAGGTGCTCGAAGAGACCCAAGTGGAAAGACTGCTATTGATATCGAGATAGGATGATTTCATAGAGAAGGGACTCCTTGAATTAGCCTTTAATGGATAGGTAAGCATTCTGTAAGAAAGAGAACAGGGTGGGCACTCTAGCCATAGAAAAGAATATAAAGACACCGCATGAGGAAAGCAGTGTGTATACGGAGACTACTCATTATCATTGCGAGTCCTTCCAAGCAGCTTCCGTTACAGACAGCCTGTTCTCTCAACTGGGCACCACCTTGTGAAGGTGTTAATTGTTATTCCCATTTCATAGGCAGGAAAGCTAAGGTACAGAGGTCAATTTAAAGACCTTTCAAAAACCTGCAGGCCAGTACCATAGTGGTCTATACAGGCTTGGCATACGCCCATCAAGTGCTCTCTTTTCCAGACTCCATGTCTCCTAGTTTGGTCTGTCTCATGTTCCAGAAAATGTAATCTCTGTTGATAGCAGATTTATTGAGAATATAGATGGCAACACATAATCTGCTGATTCTCCGTCTGAAGATCTGTCCCCTGTGTTACCTATCTCTCCTCTTAGTACTATTAGGCATTTTTCAAATATCACAATTGTTACGAGCTGCAAAAAAGTGGACTTAAGCAACTAGAACTTTGCAAATTTAAAAAGCTGCTTTACTTGTGTATGTGTATGAGAGAGAGAGAGAGAGAGAGAGAGAGAGAGAGAGAGAGAGAGAGAGAGAGAGAGAGAGAGAGAGAGAGCAGAGGGGAGAGAGAGCGAGAGAGAGAGAGAGAGAGAGAGAGAGAGAGAGAGAGAGAGAGAGAGCAGAGAGGGGGGGGGGGAGAGAGAGAGAGAGAGAGAGAGAGAGAGAGAGAGAGAGAGAGAGAGAGAGAGAGAGAGAGAGAGAGGTTAGGAGGAAGGAAGAAAATAAGAGACAGGAAGAGGGAGAGAGAAAGACTATTGGGCAAGTCAAAGGCAAATTACCCACTGGGTTTATGTAAGAAAGTAGAATTCTGTGAGCTAGCTCTTAGGAAAGTCACAGATAATTCCCAGTCATTCTTCACATTTCTGTTCTTATCCTTTCTGATGTTTCATATATCCATGGTCTCTCATCAGTATGGGTATTAACGGTCTCATGTATTCCCATCCTGTGCAATTCTTGTTCATGTGTTTCCTTAAATCTTCCACAGAGAATCTATGCAATACACTAGAGATCTTCCTTTGTTTTTAGAATTTCAGGGGTACAAGGTGCCAGCCTAATAATGTATAAATAATCCTCACCCAGTGCCTCATGGTGCTATACATGATCACAGCCCCGTCCACCTTACAGGGTCATGGATATCAATCAACATACATTCCCTGTCCCATTCCATCTCACAGAATTGTGGTGAGAATGAGATGTGATCATAAATGCAAGAGCACTTTGTAAACTATGACAAACTAGATATACGTGTAATAGTTGTGCCTGGCACACGTCAGTGTGAAGGAATGAAAGGTTTAAGGACTCTGTTGGGTGTGTTAAGGAGAGCTACATCCCACTTGGCTCAAATCTCTACAAGAAACTTGTTTTCCCTGGGAGCCTAGGAGGCTGGACCACTTTCCCTACTTTTAGACTCACTGGCTACATGAATCAAAGACAGGTTTCAGTCAAAGAAAAGGAAAAATCCAGATATTATAATTTAGCTGCAGGTAATTCACCACAACCCCCCTCCCCCCCGCACACAAAGCCCCAAGATCCCACATGGAGCATTTTCCAGGATCACTTACATCATTGGCACCTAGAACCTTCACATATTTGGTCCTCTACCTGGAGCCATTCCTAGGAGAATGAACTTTGTTGGTTCCATGAGTTCGTGGGAGTCCTATTTGCCATTACACTTGCTTTGTTCTCTGCTCTCATTAGGTACCATATGTGTCTCATCCTCTCATTCTAAACACCTATCTTTTGTATCCTCTATTATGGCTCCCTTCCCCCTTTCCCTGAGCACCTCCATAAGAAGAAGAGCAGGGCATCTAAAGGAAGTGATATCCACTTCAGGCTTTGTTGAATATGTGATCTTCAGCTGCCTCTCCCCATACATGAAGAGTTAGGGAGAAGCTTAGAGTATTGGCAAAAACTAAGCTTTAGAAATATTGGTGGGAGACATGTATCCATGGATTTCTTTTCCTTTGGGATCAATTTGGAGCAAAATAAGTTTCAACATCTTTTTGGAGGTTTCATTGAGTTATGGGGCAGCTAGATAGTAAGGTGGATAGAGCACTGGGCTTGGAGTCAGGAAGATCTGAGTTCAAATCTGGCCTCAGATACTTACTAGCTGTGTGACCCTGGGTAAGTCACTTAACCTCTATTTGCCTCAGTTTCTCATCTGTAAAATGGGGACACACTGGAAAAGGAAATGGCAAATCACTCCAGCATCTTTGCTAAGAAAACCCCATGGACTTTGTCACATAGAGTTGGACACAACTAAACAACCATAAAAACATCTTTTTGGAGGTTCCACAGAGCTATTTCTAGTGTTTCCCCTTATGCCAATGGCCTCCCAACTTTTTTGATCATGCATCCCTATCAGCAAAAAATGTGTGAGTATGCACCTCCCCCAATACGTGTATATTGTACAAATATTTGTATATTACATTTATTACTACATGAACAATTAAGAACATTATAAAACTTACACAAAAATAAAAATTAAAAAGAAAACATAAGGGTATAATAATATATGATCCTTGAGTGAATAGAGAGCCTAGGAGTTTATTGCGTAGAGTAGTGACAGGGTCAGAACTGCACTTTAGGAAAAATCACTTTGGCAGTCATGGGGCAGATGGATTGGACTGGAGAGAGATAGTTCAGGTGGGAGGTGATGAGGCTATCTATACCAGGGTAGGATCTGTATGAGTAGGGAGAAAAGGACAGATGCAAAAGATATTTGGAATTAGAAAAGATAGTACTTGGCAACTAATTATTTATGAAGATTGAGAAAGAGTGAGCAGCTGAAGATAACATTGAGGTTGTGAACTGGGGTGACTAGAAGGATGGTAGTGTCCCCAACAAATATGGAAGTTGGGGGAAAAGGGTAGGTTTGAGAATAGAGATATTGTAATGGGATCTGACATGCAGATCACAACTCATCCATGCCTGTTCATCCTGTGAGACTCATTCTGTCCCACCCATAATGAAAAAGGGGTCTAGGGTAGGATTTTTACTCATTGGTCACTGCCACAGAGCCCACTCTTCAAGTGGTACCTGTTGCATCCACCAATGATCTGGGAGTTGAATATGATAGGGAACTAACGTAATTTTCTCAGTGTCACCTGTGTAGATGCTGCTGTGGGTATCCCAGTCGTGAGTAGGTTACAATCTCTGAGGAGCCTACATCTAGCTCGAAAGGGAGCTTGCACAGGGAGCAAGGGTAGGATTATACATCTGGAGTTAAAAGGGATCTCAGCAGCCATCTAGTTCAAACTTTTCATTTCAAAAATTGATAAACTGAGGCCAATGAAGTTAAGTGACTTACCAAAGGTCCTGCATGTAGTAAGTGTCAGAGGCAGGGTATGAACCCAGCTCCTCCAGAGAAAAGGCTTTCCCCTCTGTTTCATTCTGCCTCCTAGGCATGATAGACAAGCACCATTATTAACTATCATCAGGAGGGTGGGATATGATTCATCTTCCCATCCTCCCACTGGTTGATAATATAACCCTTGGGAATCTGGGCATGACCCTAGATTACACTTTGGAGACCACTGTCTTATGATATTAGTGCTATCCAATAATGGAATGGGCCACCTTTTGAGGTAGCGAGATCTTCCTCATTGTAAGTCTTCGAGAAAAGGCTGGATGACCACCTAGGTTTGCAATTCTTGTTCAGAAATAAGTTGGAATTGAAGGCCTCAGAAGTCCCTTACTATTGTAACAACAATGTTACTAGCAGGTGCTGTACAGGTGTAAGATCAACAACAAGACCAACAATACCAGCACACAGGAGGGATGCTAGCACAGGTTCTTTGATCTGCTTTTCCAAAGGAAAGCAACTTTAAAGGGTTAACAATCTTACTTTAATTAAACATACATATATCATTCACCTAGCTCAGGGCAAAAATCTGGCACCCTGGACTTCAGAGAGAACACAAACAGAAATTATAAACAGAGAAAATAACACAAATCAACAGACAGGCCTCTGTCTGACCATATCAATATATACATAGTTACCAGAAAGAAAGGCACAAACATCTAGGTTTTCAAAGCCAGCAGTGGCGGGGAGGGGGCTCCTTGATGGCTACCCAGAGTCTCCACATGAATACTCTTCCAATGAGTAAGCCCCCAAAGCAAAATGCTAACCTCCCAGTATATATATATGTATATATATATATATATATATATATTTCTTCAGGGTCAGAGGGCATCACAACCACGTGACTCAAACTTATGTGACTTAGGCTTTCTTGTGACTTACGTAGGTCATCAAAGACTCTTGATTCAATCAAAGACTCAATTGAAGGCACTTGATTGCCTTAGTGCTGAGAAGCACTTGAAAAGAAAAAAACAGCAAAAAGTCCCACTTTGCTTGCCATTATGCTACTCAAAAGTTCTGTAATCATTTGTTGTCTGTGTTTCTGTAGGACTAATTACTGGGAGAGTAGGTCATGCATAGTGCAGCTAGGTGGCACAGTGGATAGAGTGCCAGGCCTGGAGTCAGGAAGACCTGAATTGAAATCTGACCTCAGATACTTATGAGCTGTGTGACCCTGGTCAAGTCACATAATCCTGTTTGCCTTGGTTTCCTCAACTGTAACATGAGGTGGAGAAAGAAATGTCAAACCCCTCCAGTATCTTTGCCAAGAAAACTCCAAATGGGATCATGAAGAGATATATATGGCTGATGTGATTGAGTAACAACAAGAAGAAGATCATGAATTGGTGTCATCCTCTGAAGTACAACATTTTCCTCACAAAACAAGGGAAATGCCATCACTTTCAGGATCTGCAGGGATCATGGCTCCTAAAAAACTCAGTACATCAAAACTATCCCCTGTACTGCCACCTCCGCATATAGCAAGCACAAGGCTAGCATTTCCTATTTAAATAAAATGTTCCTGCTGATTACAGAGGAGCTAAGAGACCACAGCCATGATGGAGAGATTGAAGTCTGCTATTTAAATATCATCTGCTCCTTGTGTAAGCATAGTTTTCTAGGATTCCTTGGGCAACCAGGCTAACCTTGAGGCCTTAGCTCTATTCCTGAAGTGACTAAGGAATAACTCAGTGATAGAATTGTAATGGGGAGCATGACATTAATGTACCTCATCCTATGGGAACCCCAGCCACCCCTCGCCCATGCAGTTCAGTATAGTAAAAAAAGGGCTGAATTTGGAGGATCTGAGTTTGAATGCTACCTCTGTGACTTACCTCATAACCCTGAACAGGGCGCAACCTCCCTGGGCCTCAGCATCCTTGTGGGTTCAGACTGCAGTACTTGATGGCCCCTAAGATACCTTCAACTGTAAATATATGATCCTATAGTCTAAGGAAATCCTCTCAACTTTTAAAATCACATACCCCATTAAAAAGTTACGAGTCTATATATCCACATATGTATATTTATGTATTTATAAATTATATATATGCATATGTGTGTATATATACAAATACATATATAGGTACTATTCTACTAACAGTTATGGAAATTATGAAACTTACACAAAATAGATATTAAAAAGGATGAAATAAAGATAAAATAATATTTATCATAGAGTCAACAGGGAGACATTTGAGTAGACCGAATGAGTAAGAGGTGACATCGTCGGGCCTATCCTTCAGGGAAATCACTTGGGTAGCTGTATGAAAGATGTTGTGAAGACAGAAATAAAATGATTTAGCGATTGGTCAGATATGTGCAGTGAGGGAGAGTGAAAGGATGAAGATGAAACTGAGATTGTGAGCCCAGGTGACTAGAAGGATAGGAGCACTCTCAAAGGCAATAGGGAATTTTGGAAGAGGGGTGGCTCTAGGGGAGAAAGATAATACATGATACACTTACTTTTGCAACTCATCTATGACTATTCATCTTGTGATGTTTACTCTGTCCCATGGAAAATGACAAAGAGGTATGGGGCTTTTACCGATCTGTGCCCTGAGCACAGAGCCTTGGGTACCTGTAGCAGCCACTGGGTGATTTGGGAAGAAGGGAGTGGGTATCCTGGGGGTGAGGTTTCCTCAATGACACCAGTTCAGTAAGTGTCTCCATAGCAGTTAAATGCCCTGAGGAGCCTAGATCTGACAAGGAGGCAAGGAATTTGGTGGCTTTGACTGATGTGGAATAGTTGAGATAGAGGGAAAATAGTCAAAGATAAAGTAGGAGTAGTTGCATCATGGACAAGTCCATAGTCGGCTTCCTTGGGAAGTATGGCATTCAACCTATCTTTCCACCTCGTGATTGGTTGATCACATACCCCTCAGGGTCAGGTCTATCACTACCCTTATGGAGACCTCTAATATAAGGCAACAGCAATCAGGAGTAATTCAACAAATCATTCATCCAGCAAGCATTTATTAATTGCATTTTATGTGCAGTTTCAATAAGACAGTATCTGCTTTCATGGAGCTTAGTTCTTGCAGGAAAATAAGACAAATACAAGTAACTATAATATACAATGTTATATGATACGTGCATTGAAGAGATGTAAAACATACTCTGTGAGATCTGAGGGGGAAGGTGAGTACTGACTTTGCAGAATATCTTTCCCCCATATAACAAACGGCTGTGGTGAAGTGGAGGCCTGGGAATGAAATATGCATTCTGGGCTCAGCTCTGCCACTAACTCACTGTGTAAGCTTGCCTAAGTCACTTTCTTTCCATGAGTCTTAGTTTCCTCCTCCATAAATGAAGATGTGCCAGATGGTCTCTAAACACTCATAGCTCTGACAAGTTAAGCTTCTAGGCCACAAGAAGTCTAGAGAAATTAAAAGAATTTCTCCAGCCTTGACCATCAGACAGGAAAAAGGACCAGACCATGTACCCCACCCCACCACATCTTTCTCAGGGATTGATAATGAGGTCAATGTGAGCATTGCTGTGAAGGGCATGACAATATACTACCCTCTGGCTCTACTCAGAATCCCTATAATTCCAAGATGTAGGATTATCTAGGCTGAAGCTCCCTGATCTCTCATACCCATCCATGTCAGTTCTGGCCTACCATGTCCCTAAGCTTCCTCTTCCCTATCCTTCCATTGTGCCCTCTAGAGCTCCTGATCCATTGTTAACAAATTACTCTCTGTATTAAACCTGCACCTTTTCTATTAGCAAACTGCCCTCTATAATAGATCCCAAGAAATTACAGTGCGTATATTTTCTATTTACTTACGTTGGTACATATTGTTTACCCCCAATAAATGTAAGTTACTTGTGGGCAGGGACAATTTTGTTTTATCTTTGCATTCTTAGCACCTAGCATAGAGCCTTGTGTACCAGTAAGTACCTAACAAATGTTAATTGAATTGAATGGGCTGATGTAGTATACATTGTTTTAAGTAAGATGAAGTGGACATTGCTAAACTTAATGGCCAGTCCTGACTGCATTTGCACATCTCAAGCAATGCCTTCCATTGGTCCATTGACAGGATACCTTGACCAGCTTGGACCCAAGTGCTGCATTGCAGACACAGAGCTGCTTGGGTCACAGAAACAATGAAGAGAAGGCTAGCAAAGGACTGAGATGAGAAATGGTTCCTCACTTCACTGGAGCATTATTAACTAATTAATTAAATTCACCAATTAAGGAGAGGATAATTTCTTCTTCCTCCCTCTCTCTCTACCCCCAATTCACACCTTAATTGGTCCTTGTCTGAGTTTGCTTTTGCAAGAAAACAAGTAGATGTCAGGAACTGACTTTAAAGAAAACAGAATATCAGAGCTGTCTAGGCCTTTAGAGATTGTCTAGTCAAATGCCCCTTTGTTTTATAAATGTAAAACTGAGGCCGAGAAAGTGAAAATGACATACACAGCGAGTTAGTGGCAGAGTCTTGACAAGAACAAAGGTCTCTCAACTCCAACATTCTTCCCATTGCCCCAGACTGCCCCTAAGCACAGATTCAGCATAAAAGGCTGCATTTTATTTTCTTGTGTAAGCCACATCCACAGATCCATGTGAGTACATTTTGTATTTATTTATTTGCTCTTTCTTCTCAGTAGAATGTAAGCTCTTTGAGGGTAAGAACCACTTCATTTTTGGTTTTGTCCCTAGCCCAGGGCCTGACACAAAGAAGAAAATTAATACAGGTTTGCTGAATTGAATTGCTTCCCCAGGTTTGGACAATGATAATCAGTGTTCAGAATAGAGGCCATCAAGGCCTACCTGATCTTTGGTTAACAAAGAAAGTTTCCCTGAAGATTTAACTCCAGCACCCCAGAGCTAAGTCCTGAATCCTGATCCCTTAAGACCCTAGCACCCTGAGCCTTAACCCAAGCCTATCCTTAGAAAAGATGATTCTGACATCCATCTTCCTAAAGACAAGGGCTGGCCTGTTGGATGGTCTCCTAAGATCCCTATTGACTCTAAGAAATATTCAAGTCTGCCCATTAAAAGTGGGTCAAACTGAGTGCTGTTTTCACTAAAAGCTAGTTTGGACATCTTAATTCTTTTTCTTCTACAGCATTTAGGTGCCCGGAAGACATTGTCTGAGATGGGCAAGTCAGTCTGATTTTCAAAGAAGGGAAGAGTATCAAGTTTGAAGCTTATGGGCTGATGAGTTTGATTTCAATTCCTGGGAAAATTGTAGAAAGAATTACTAAAAGGATGGTTTCTGAGCCTTTAGAAAAGTGGGACATTAAGAATAAATCATGTCACATTAACTTCATATCCTCTTTTGATAGGCTTACTAGACTGGTGGATTGGGAAATGCCAAAGACATAGTATACAAAGTTTATTTTCAGATAGGTATTTGATAGTCTTTCATGCTATCTTTGCAGAAAAGACAGCAAAGTATGGGTAAGAGATTTAGCCTAGGTGATAATGGTTAGATGGACTTAGAATAGGTCAGATGACCATATTCAAAGGATAGTGGTTATAAGGTATATTCCAACTTGGAGGCATCTCATGTAGAATGATCCAGGGAACTAACCTAGGCCTATGCTAGTCAACCTTTTTATCAGAGGCATGGTAAAAGGTATAGGTGCATTCTGGTCATATTTTCAGATGATATGAAACTAGGAGGACTAGTTAACATTTTGGATGACTGAAGTCACTGAGTCATTACCCTCAAAAGGTCTCGACAGACAAGAACAATAGGCCAAATCAAATATGAGATTCAACAGGGGTAAATACCGATAGAATGTTTCAAGACCTAGAAGACCTTTCTTGAATCGGGTAGATAACCAGTGGAGGATTTATGGAAATATATGGATAAAAGTTGCATGGAAATGTGGTAAGAGCAATATTTTAACCCTTCTTCCCAATGAGATTAGATTAGTTTTTTCCTTAAAGGTGTTGAGACATTCCTTGAAGCTTGGTTGGTTCAGGGGACAAAGGGCTCATCTTGTTGAAGATAAAAGTTACAAGAACCTAGGGGTCACGGACCTCTGGTGAGGTTTGGCTAGTAGATCACAGTAAGACAGGCAAGGGAATTTCATTCTACTGCACCAACTCAAGGTATCTTCAATACCTCTCCTCATTAAATATCCTTCTCTTACTTTGGAGACTAAGTCAATCTCCTTTTGTTAATTGTTGAATGACTTACAAGTATCTTATATTGACTCCACACTGCCAATGGACTGACCTGAGTCCGGCCCAAACTAGAGCAAGAATTCATGGTTGGCTTAGGATCTGTACTGTTACAGGGCATGCCTGAAGTGGGGAGATCATGGATTCATTGATACATAAATAGATTCTACCCTTGGGTTCAAAGAATTAACGCATAAGTATAAGGTGGTGGAGTCATACCTAAATGATAGCTCACGTGAAAAAATAGGGGAGATTTATTAGAGTACAAACTTCATATAAACC
The DNA here is from genome assembly GCF_011100635.1 of Trichosurus vulpecula. NCBI lineage: Eukaryota > Metazoa > Chordata > Mammalia > Diprotodontia > Phalangeridae > Trichosurus > Trichosurus vulpecula. The sequence goes on along the minus strand of NC_050575.1, from coordinate 135,856,614 downwards.
AACTTCTTAACACAGTGGACTAAAAACAAATCAAAAAAACCAATGTAATGTGTTTTCTGTCTCCAGCCAGACCTGTGATTTTATCAGTATTGGGAACTCCTGGTGTGGAAACTCCCTTTAGCAACACAGACTGGCAACCCATCTATACCTTTTAGTCTTTGGGAGGCTAAATGACTTGTTTGTGGCCACACACCTAGAATGTGTCAGTGGCAGGACTAGAAGCCAAGTCTTCCTTATCTCAAAGCTGGCTCCTGATCCCTTCATTGAGAGCACCCTCTTAAGGTGCTTGTAGGCTTCATTAATGAGACACAGTACACAGAAGAAGGGAGGAGGTCTCCCACTGAACTCTGCCCTGGTCAAACCACACCTGGAATATTGCATTCAGTTATGAGAACCATGTTTTTGGGTTTTTTTAAATTGTTTTTAAGTTACTGCTGCATTTTAATTACAAGTTACATAAAACTTTATACTAATCTGCATCGAGCAGACATTTCAACGAAGCAATTAAAGTTTCACACAAGCTTTGACTTAGGATTGGTGTTTAATGGTCTTGCCAAATATATTTCTACGTGTAGTCAGCAACATAACATCTTTGTGTTCCTAAGTACCTGCTATATCCTATCCTAGTAAATGATTTATTTAGCAAACCTAATTTTACCACAGCCTAGGCAAGGTCTAGCATTTCCTGTCTTCTTCCTTCCTTCCTTCCTTCCTTTCTTTCTTTCTTTCTTTCTTTCTTTCTTTCTTCCTTCCTTCCCTCCTTCCTTTCTTGCTTTCTTTCTTCCTTTCCTCCTTCTTTTCTTTCTTTTTGGAGGGGGGAAGGCAGGGCAATTGGGGTTAAGTGACTTGCCCAAGGTCACACAGTTAGTGAGTATGTCAAGTGTCTGAGGCCAGATTTGAACTCAGGTCCTCCTGACTCCAGGACTGGTGCTCTACTCACTGTGCCACCTAGCTGCTCCATTTCCTATTTTTTTCACTCTTTGTATCTTCCTGTTTGTTCAAATCATCACCTTTCTGGTGGACTCTTCCCCACCCCCACCCCCCATAATATCCCCAGTGATAGGAAATTGTCCCGAAAGTCAACAGGGACTCTTTTATCATGTTGCCACAACTTCTTTGGAAGCTCAGTGATGCAGTGGATAGGGTGGGGTCACATCCAGCCTCAGACACTTACAAGCTATGTGACCTTGGACAAGACACTTAACCTTTGCTGCCTCAGTTTCCTTACCTCTAAAATGGGGATAATAATAGCACCTACCTCACAAAACTGTTGCGAGGGTCAAATGGGATACTTGTCAGGTGTTTTGTAAACCTTAGAGTGCTGTAGAAAAGCTAGTTATTATTGTAAGTATTATTATTATTTATTAACAATTATTTATTGACAGTCACATTGCCCAAGTACTCCAATATGCCTCTCTTGATCATTTCATCTATCGTGTTCTTTGGAACGAGGTTTAAAGTGCCACTTCCTTGTGAGTTACCACCAAATTCTTGGACATGGAACGTGACATCCAACCAATCGTTGAATGCTTCCTGAGATTTCCACAGGATCCTCAAGCTGCTACAAGAACAATGCCTTTCAACATGTTCACAGCCTCTAGAGCTGTGTCTAATGAGCTGGTAAATATGTGATCACTCCACCCTGAGCACCACTGTTAGAAAGCTCTTTGTCAAGTTACGTCTTTGTCACAGCCACTATGGTGAGAGGACTGCCCACCATGTCTTACAAAGAATGGTTAAAGTCATACATTTACCCAAGGGAAAAGAAGACTTGGGGGGGGGGCGGTGCAGAGAGGATGACTGCCTTCAAGTATCTGAAGTCTTCTTCGCAATGTGGAAAAGGATTAGATTTACTCTGTTGACCCTAGAGGGCTAAAGTGGGAGCAATGGGTAAAAGTTGTATAGCTACAGGGTTTGGTTTGATGTAAAGAACAACTTTCAAACAATTAGAGAATACAGAAGTGGAGTAGAGTGCCTGGGAAGGCAATAGGGTCCTTTCCCCTGGACAATCGGTCAGGAGGTTATAGACCATATTTCTTTTCAGGGTCCCTGAGATTTGATGATTGCTTCACTTACAGACATTTCAAACACATTTTAAATTTTAGAATGCTCTGTTCCAGGCTGGGTTATTTGTGTAGATGTAGAGCTGGTGACATCCCCAAATCGCTGTGACCCCACTCTTTGAAAAGTTGGTGCTTCCAGCTCTTCCAAGGGGAAAGTCTGGCAAGGCAGGCCCAGATTTGCGGTTCAGATCAGAAATGAGAAATTCTCAAGTTTGGCATCTTGGCCTTTGCCCTGACCTGAGAATTGTACCTGCTCATGGAGCTATGTCTATTGTGACACTGGCAGGTGACAAGGCATGAGTTGCTTGCTACCCATCTCCATGAAAACGAGAAGCGAGGCTATCTTTACTCTTATTCAAGCAGTCTAGCAAACAGCAAGGGATGACATGAGAAATGATGGAAGGGCTCCTTTCTTCAAAGGTAGCCTCCACTATACTCTTGTGGCAACTGAAACTTTACCATTAGAGAGCCATTCCTTTGAATTCAAAGACTTTGGGAAGTTTCTGGAATTATTCATTTAATAAACATTTAGTAAGTGCCTATTACATGCAAGGCATCGTGCTAAGCATTAGAAATACAAATTTTAAAAATAATGTGGTCCCTGACCACAAAAGCCCACATGCTGCTGGAGAGGGGTATATGGCATACGCATATAGGGAGTGATGATGGGCAAAGGAGAGAAGCAAAATGCTTTCAGAAAATTCAGGGAGGTTCAGAGGAATTATGGAAGAATTAATAGAAGAGGTGATGCCTGAACTTTTGAGTCTTGAAGGAAAGTAGGGAGTTCATTCAGCCAAGGCAGGGAGACTTACTAGTATGCACAAAGATGGACAAGGACATGTCAAGTTTGGAGAGCAACGGAATCTGTATCCCAGAGACATCCAAAAAGTGGGGAAAGGACCTATTTGTACAAAAATATTTCTATCAGCTCTTCTTTTGTGATGGCTAAGAATTGGGAGTCAAGAGGATGCCCATCAATTGCAGAATGGCTGAACAAGTTGTAGTAGATTGTGATGGAATATTATTGTGCTATAAGAAATGACAAGCAGGATCATTTCATAAAAGTCTAGAAAGACTTGCATGAACTGATGCTGAGTGAAATGAGCAGAACCAGGAGAATGCTGTACACAGTAACAGCAATATTGTCCAATGAAGAACTGTGAATTACTTAGCTATTCTCAAAAATACAATGATCTGAGACAATCCCAAAGGACTAATGATGACACATACTATCCATTTCCAGAAAAAGAAACAATATTGTTTAATACAGACTGAAGCATGTTATTTTCGCTTTCATTCTTTTTTGTTTTTATTTGAGTTTTCTTGTACAAAATGACTAATATGGAAATGTTTTGCATGATTGCACATGTCTAACCCATATCTGATTGCTTATTATCTCAGGGAGGGAGAAGAGAGGGAGGAATAGAATTTGGAATTTAAATTGTTTTAACATTTAATTGGGGGGTGGAAAATAAAATATATTAAATAAGTTTGGGGAGCAGCAGTCCAGTTTGGCTGATACCTAGAGTGTGTAAAAGAGAATAATGTGAAATAAGATGGTTTGCAGTAAGATTGCGGCTAAAGCACAGCCAAGGTGAACAAATTCTATTTGATCCTGAAGGCAATAGGGGACTACAGAAAGTTTTTGAACAGGGAGATAACAGTCAGACCTGGGTCTTAAGAAGATAATTTTGGCAGCTCTATAAACAAAGGATTGGGGGAGGGCTGTGTGAAATGGAAATAGGAGGTCATCAAAGACAAATTTCCCCTCCTTTCTAATGGGACTGCCTTTGGTCTGCCTACAAAGAGGCCAAGCTATAGTTCCTGAATGCCTTCAGTGTGCAATGGATCTCCAAAGGATTTCCATCCAGGCTTATTTTAAATTGCTCTCCTTCCCAGGTTCTTTGTTCATGCCAGCCTAATTGTACAACTAACTCACCCTCCATTTCATCCTGCGCTCCCCTGCCTCTGGGATTTGTGCAGGCCCTTCTCCATACCTGGTACACACTCCCTCCTCATCTCCACCTCCTTCCTGAAATCCTTCTTCTTCAAGGTTCCATGAAACCATTTCTGACTCCCACCTGATAAAAGGATCTCTCCTTAAATTTTCCTAATGTCTGGATCTCTTGTTTATCTCTCTCATACTCTACCTAGCTTCATACCTTTTTGTGTGCATATCACTGATGTCCCTTTTCCTCACTCCCCAGTAGACTACAAGCTTCCTGGGGGCAGAAACTGTTTAGTTTTTGCATTGTACAGGATTTTACACATAGTAAGCACTTAATTGTCTGCTGAATGGTATTGAGTCCACCCACAGGGCCACATCTGTGCATAAGAATCTCTGGGGCATGACCTGAGAGGGGTCAGAGCTCTATCAGGACAGAGGCATTTTACAGAAAGCAGGGAAATATCCAATTAAAAAGGTCCTGGGCCCCAGGAGTAGAAGAATTCAGAAGGATCTGATTTCCGTGCAAATGCCTATAATAATAGAGTACAAGACAGAAAGCAGATAGCAAAATGGATTAAGTTTCATCCAAATTGTCCGTAAATTCAGCCCCTTGTTTGAAAGGGTGTATAGGATTTCATTGTTGCTTTCATATGTGTGTAAGTTGTTAGAAAGGGATCTTTTAATTATGCTTTTCACTCTTTGGCTGTGGATAGAGAGACCAGCCTTGGCAGAGGTGACATTGTGGACATCCCTAGAAGGCTAGGACGGGGAAGAGGGGAGGGCTAGAAAAAAAGTGTAACCCCATGTATCTTGGGAGATACTTTCCCCAGATGACCTTGGGAAATGTCTACAAATCTATGTTCAGTCCTAGAATAGGATCCAAGAAGTCTTCCCTGCCTAAACTATCTTCTCTTGACTGTCACTGTGCCTGGAATTCTGCCATTAGTTTGAAATGGATTTGGAGTCAGAGGTCCTTGGATTCAAATCATGGTTCTGTTTCTTCTTACCTCTGTATTTTTGGGGAAGTCACAACCTTTCTGTGCCTCAGTTTCTTCAGCTGCAAAGTGAGAGGATTGGACTCAATGAGCTCTGAGGTCCCTTCCACATTTAAACCTGTGATCCTATGCGTAAGGCTTTGACAATCCCTGTTAGATGTAGACTTAGGAGGGGCCATAGGGTAATCCTTTTGCTGTTGTTATTGGTGTCGTTCAGTCATTTTCAGTCTGTCCTTTATTGACTCTTAATACCTTTGCCCAGCATCTCAGCTCCCTAAAACACAATTAGGAAAACTCCCTATGAAGGCTTTTCCAGCAACTAAATCACTTTGCAGTGATCATTCTGGAATGACCTTGGATAAAAGGTCAGGATGAGGCACTGCTTCTCAGACTTTTTCTTTCCTAATCTCAGGACCCCTTTACTCTCTTAAAAATTATTGAGGATCTCAAAGAACTTTTGTTTATGTTGCTTATACCTATAAATGTTTACCATGTTATAAGTTAAAATAGATAATTTAAAATATATGTTAATTTACTTAAAAATAACATACCCACTGTGTATCAATAAATGTTTTAATGAAAAATAACTATATTTTCCAAAACAAAAATATTTGGCAAGAAGAGTGGCACTCTTTTAAATATTTTTGTAAATAATTTTAATGTCTGGCTTAAGAGAATACGAATAGATTCTCATACCTGCGTCTGCATTAGAGGAAGTTAGGTGGCATAGAGTAAGTAATGCTTCAGTTGAAATCTGGCCTCAGATACTAGCCATGTGACTTTGGACAAGTCTCTTAACTTCTGTTTGCTTCAGTTTCCTCAACTGGAAAATGGAGATCACTATAGTACCTGCCTTCTAGGATTGCTGTGATGATCAAATGAGATGAGATCTGTAAAGTGCCAGCACAGTACCTGGCCAGTAGTAGTACGTTCTGTATAAATGCTAGCTATTATTATTGTACTCTATCTGTTGTGATGTTGTTTTGGTTGAAGCATATGAAGAAAATACAGCCTCGTGCAGATATATAGTTGGAAAAGGGAGGAGTATTTTAATAGGCAAATAACATCTTAGTATTATTAGGAAAATAGTTTTGTCCTGGCAGATCCCCAAAAAGGGGCGGGGTCCAAGGATCACACTTTGAGAATCACTGCATCAGAGGATTCCACTGGGCAATTCCAGAGGTTCAAGGAAGGCTTCAGAAGCTTGCAGTACTGATTCCCACACAATAATCCCCTCTCCACATGAGCAGATGGCTGGGCTATGGCAAACTTTATTACAGACTAGAGCAATGACAACAAAAGGACCATCAAAGTCAGTCTAACAGCTGGTTGAACTGAACTGATTTTTGACTGAATGGATGTGTCAACCCAATGGAATCAGTCAAGTCCACTATGAAGGCACATGGTCACTTTCTAGATCACCCTCAGTCCTGGCAGCAACACAGTCTTCTATTCTGTCATTCTGCAGATTGTCTGTGACCCTGTGGAAAGGACAGCACAGGCAAGCCTTCTCTAGGAGGGAGGACAGTCGCCAGAAAGAACAGGAAATGCAATTAAAACCCGAGACGACTGCTCCCAGGGGTCATTTTGGCTGGAGATCCTAAATATCATAAGGGGTCTGAATATGTTGAATTTATTATTTTCACCATGGAGACATCCAACAAAACTGACCTTTTCAGTTCCAATAAAAGTGGATTTTCCTGTCGGCCCTCTGACAGCTGCCTCAATATGGAGCCAAGCTGGAGCCCGATATTAAAAGCTAAACAGCCCAAGTCGAAAGCCTCCCTCCAGCCCCAGGAAAGGTTTGATTGACATCAGTTTGCAATTAGATAGTGTGGAATTTTGTAAGTAGCTGGAGCATCTGCTTGGAGCTGAGAGGTTTATTGGTTCTTCTCGGACAATTCTTTTTCTGGCCAGGATTGAAAGCTGCCTATGCTCTATGTGTCCTGTTCACCCAGCCTGCTCTTTTAATTCTATGACATTAGAGTGATAGTCTGGATGCTTAAAATATCTCCAATAAAACAGAACAATGGAAAAGCCTTCAGTGAATTGACAGATACAGCAACCGGGCCTGACAGTATGTACAATATTCTGTCCCCATGGTCCCTCACCAATCTATCAAAAAGAAGGAGGTGAGTTTCATCATTTGTCCTCCAGGACCAAGATTGGGTCTCTGACAAATTAAATGGAATGACCAGTCTTGGTTTTGGAGGACAGTTGATGAAACTTATTTCCCTCCTTTTGATAGATTCGTGTGGGACTATGGGTACAGAATGTTGCATGCACTGTCAGACTTGGTTGCTGAATCTGTCAATTTTACTTGTTTTTCTTTGTTGCAAAGGTATGGTCTATGGGGAGAGGATACATAAGGAAACGGCCATGGTGTAAAAAACAAAATATGTCAATAAAACTTTCCTAAAAAAATAAATAGTAAGTGCCCAGTAACTTCTGGATCCACACATGACCATGCATATTCATGAATTTGATTTGCATATGTGTAGCAATTGGTATAAAAAAACTGGAATGTCAAGGTTGCTCTTCGTGCCAGCTATTTCTGCCTCCATGGTATTGGTCTTATGACATAAGCAGGGTCCTTTCTCCACTAAATGGGAAGATCAGAAACATCAGCCCAATTGGGTTTAGCTCACTGTTTCCAATCAGCAGCAGTGAAGGCTCCTGGTGTCTACTGAAGCCCTCTGTATATTCCCCAAAACTATGATATTTGCATTGAGTCTGAATGAATGAATGAATGAATGAAAAAGCACTTATTAAGCAACTCTATGTTTTAAGAACTATGCTAAGCACTACAGATGCTAAGCACTACTCTGTACACACTACAAATAGAAAAACAAGATTGTCCCTATTTTTAAGGAATTTGCATTTTAATTGTGGGAGACAACACATATGAGAAAATTCTGCTGCAGGGAAGATGACAAGACCCAGTGGTCATTATAGTGTATTAGAAAATTAGATGGCAAAGTCTAGGAGCCATTGTCTGGACAGAGGTGTCAACATACAACTCCATGATCTCTCATGTGTAAACTGAAACCAGATTTAATTGTAATTGAGAAATATTTAACAAAATAAATAAAAATACAATAGAATAATAGACAATGTTAATGTGTGGTTTTCTAAGCCAATCTGCACCCGCTGCCCCCATCCTTATATAAGGTTTAGTGGACCAGATTCTATGGTTTGACACCACTCCTCTAGAAGTTCAGGAATCCACAGAGGCAGGTAGGTGCCATTGCCTAGGGTTCTGGAGAATATAGTAGCAGGGCAGATACTAAGCCCTGATGTTCTTTAGGGTGCAGTAGCAGGGCAGATGGTAAAACTCAGTAGTCTTCTCAACTTTCTGGAAGGATTATAATAGATGATTTTCTGTTCCTCCAAGCAGTGCAAATGGCCACGTCTTCCCAATCCTTTATGTGTATATGCAGGGCAGGAGGAGGAACCGGAAGTGCCTGAGCCATGACCATTGGAAAATAAAAACAGTTCCAAGGGGTGGAGCCAAGATGGCGGCTGGAAAGCAGGGATTTGTGTGAGCTCCCCACCAGGTCCCTCCAAAAACCTATAAAAATGGCTCTGAACAAATTCTAGAACTGCAGACCCACAAAATAGCAGAGGGAAGCAGGACTCCATCCCAGGACAGCCTGGATGGTTGCTGGGTGAGGCCTATCACGCACAGAACTGGGAACGGAGGGGAGTGGAGCCCAGCGTGAGCGGCAGCAGGACCAACCAGACCAGGAGCCTGGCAGAACAGGCCCTAGTGCCCTGAATCAGTGAGTTGTGGCAGTTACCAGACTTCTCAACCCACAAACACCAAAGACAACACAGAAGGTTAGTGGGAAAAGCTGCAGGGGGACAGAGTGAAAGTTCGTGGTTCAGCCACCATCCTGGGGGCAGCAGAGGTGGTGTAGCTACATAACTACAGCTGCAGTTGCTTCCAGCCTCAGGCCCACATGGTGGGAGGAATTAAGTGGCAGATCAGAGCAGGAGTGCAGAGCCTGCTTAAGATCTGAGTCAGGTCCGGGTTGGCCTTTCTTGGGGAAGGAGGAGTGCTGGTGTGGCAGAGCTGGCTGTATAGAAATAGCTCTGAAATCAATGGCACATCCCCTCAAGCTTGGAACAAAGTACTCTTTACTCTACAAGCAGTCATACCCTGATGAAAAACTCAAGGGTCAAGTAAGTTGACTGGGAACATGGCCAGGCAGCAAAAATGCACTCAGATTCAGTCTCAGACTTTGGAATCTTTCTTCGGTGATGAAGAAGACCAAACCATACAGCCAGAAGAAGTCAACAAAGTCAAAGAGCCTATATCAAAAGCCTTCAATAAAAACATTAACTCGTCTCAGGCCATGGAAGAGTTCAAAAAGCAAGTTAGAGAAGTAGAGGAAAAATTGGGAAGAGAAATGAGAAGGATGCGAGAAAACCATGAAAAACAGGTCAATGACTTGCTAAAGGAGACCCCCCAAAAATACTGAAAAATATACTGAAGAAAACAACACCTTAAAAAATAGACTAAATCAAATGGCAAAAGAGCTCCAAAAAGCCAATGAGGAGAAGAATGCCTTGAAAGGCAGAATTAGCCAAATGGAAAAGGAGGTCCAAAAGACCACTGAAGAAAATACTACCTTAAAAATTAGATTGGAGCAAGTGGAAGCTAGTGACTTGATGAGAAATCAAGATATTATAAAATAGAACCAAAGGAATGAAAAAGTGGAAGACGATGTGAAATATCTCATTCGAAAAACCACTGACCTGGAAAATAGATCCAGGAGAGATCATTTAAAGATTATTGGACTACCTGAAAGCCATGATCAAAAAAAGAGCCTAGATATCATCTTTCAAGAAATTATCAAGAACTGCCCTGATATTCTAGAGCCACAGGGTAAAATAGAAATTGAAAGAATTCACAGATTGCCTCTTCAAAAAGATCCCAAAAAGAAAACTCCTAGGAATATTGTTGCCAAATTCCAGAGCTCCCAGATCAAGGAGAAAATACTGTAAGCAGCCAAAAAGAAAGAATTTGAGTATTGTAGAAACACAGTCAGGATAATACAAGATCTAGCAGCTTCTACATTAAGGGAATCGAAGGGCTTGGAATATGATATTCCAGAGGTCGATGGAGCTAGGATTAAAACCAAGAATCACCTACTCAGCAAAACTGAGTATCATGCTCCAAGGCAAAATATGGATTTCCAATAAAATAGAGGACATTCAAGCTTTCTCAGTTAAAAGACCAGAGCCGAATAGAAAATTTGACTTTCAAATACAAGAATCAAGAGAAGCATGAAAAGGTAAACAAGAGAAATCATAAGGGACTTACTGAAGTTGAACTGTTTTGTTTACATTCCTACATGGAAAGATGATGTGTATAATCCATGAGACCTCAGTATTAGGGTAGCTGAACAGAATATACATATATATATATATACATATACATATGTGTATATATACATATGTGTGTGTGTGTGTGTGTGTGTATATATATATATATATATATATATATATATATATACACATATATACAGAAGGCACAGGGTGAGTTGAACATGAAGGGATGATATCTAAAAAAAATAAAATCAAATTAAGGGATGAGAGAGGAATATATTGAGAGAGGGAGAAAGGGAGAGATAGAATGGGGTAAATTATCTCACATAAAAGTGGCAAGAAAAAGCAGTTCTGTAGGAAGAGAAGAGAAGGCAGGTGAGGGGGAATGAGTAAATCTTGCTCTCATCAGATTTGACCTGAGGGAATACCATACACACTTGATTGGGTATCTTACCCCACAGGAAAGAAGGAGGAAGAAGATAAAAAAGTGGGGATGATAGAAGGGAGGGCAGATAGGGGGAGGAGGTAATCAAAAACAAACACTTGAAAAGGGACAGGGTCAAGGGAGAAAACTGGATAAAGGGGGATAGGTTAGGAAGGAGCAAAATATAGTTAGTCTTTCTCAACATGAGTATTGTGGAAGGGTTTTACATAATGATACGCATGTGGCCTGTGTTGAATTGCTTGCCTTCTTAGGGAGGGTGGGTGGGGAGGGAAGAGGGGAGAGAATTTGGAACTCAAAGTTTTAAAAACAAATGTTCAAAAACAAAAAAAAAAGTTTTTGCATGCAACTGGGAAACAAGATACACAGGCAATGGGGTGTAGAAATTTATCTTGCCCTACAAGAAAGGAAGGGAAAAGGGGATGGGAGGGGAGTGGGGTGACAGAAGGGAGGGCTGACTGGGGAATGGGGCAACCAGAATATACGCCAGGAGTGGGCGGGAGGGTAGAAATGGGGAGAAAATTCGTAATTCAAACTCTTGTGAAAACCAATGCTGAAAACTAAATATATTAAATAAATTAAATAAATAAATTTTTAAAAAAAAAAATGAGTAGTTCCAAGGGTCAGAGTGGGAGCAGAGATTCTGGATACCCTCCCTCAAAGTGGGGGAAGGGGAGTTAGTGCCCATCTAGGAGGGAGACCAGGGAAGAGGGCATGGGTAGGAAAGTTAGGAGTGAATGGTTCTCCTTATTATTGATGGGCACATTGGTGCTGGGTGGTAGATAGGCTTGGGGGATGGGGAATGGTAGAGTGGAAGTTCTCTTATGGTACCAGGTCCTGCTGACATAAGAATCTTTGTGACATAACAGTGTTATGTGCCTTAACATTCAGGCTATTCATGTTGTGAACAAACATAGACCCACTCTTTGCCTGCCCCATTGTTTATGGCCTCTTAATGTAACCTAAGTGTAAGGTTTCAACCATCAAGGGTAGACTTTGATGGAGATGGTTCCAATATCCTGGGGAATCCCAAAGACTCAAGATCTGAGGGAGGCAGATCCTTTGCTATCTGTGACAACTATTGCTTTCCTTCTTCCTGTGATGTGCCACTGCTCCATCCTGACCTTAAGGGACCAGCAATCTTTTCCGAGATGTGACCAGCTCCCAACATTAGGATCACATATGAATACTGTAAGATGTGGAAAGGGATTTAATTCTATGCTTTGTATGTATCATGACCCAAAAATGAAACAGGAGAATGCTGATGACAGGGAGAAACCTTAGTGAATTCACTGTTTGGAATATTGTTGTTAAGGATAATCATTAGTGGCTTTCATGAGATCTTCTTCCCTCATTATAAGAATTAGCATCCATGAACGAGTAAAAATGTTTAAGTTTCCTTAAGTCTGATTTGTAGATCTTGTACTTTGTAATAGTGATTCAGGCTCTTAATTCTAGTGCCTTCCTTTTGTTAATTTTTCCTATTAATCTATATATAGGCTGTTTGTACATATTTGTTTATTTGCTGCCTCTCCATTACATTGTGAGGTCCTTGAGAGCAGGGACTGTTTTTTGCCCTCTCTTTGTGTCCTCAGCACTTAGTACAGTGCCTGACAGATAGAAGATGCTTAAAAAATGCTTATTGACTGGCTGACTGACTTAACATTTTCATGGATTAAGTCATTCAACACATAAGGTCTCACCTATACTAATACATAATGATTATTCTTCACAGTAGAAATATATATATATATGTATATATACATACACACACATACATAAACATATCTCCATTCACCAAGTTGCTAATTGTTCATCCATGTCCTGCTGTTTCACTCATAGTAAAATGTATATTTTTTTGGTGTGTCTGTGGCCCTGATGTTGGTTTCTAGGGTGCAAGGACTACATCTAAACACACGACCGAGTACCAAACATGATGTTCTAGCACATGATTTCACCAGCAGCTATACATGAAGGTGAAAAGTATGGTAGTGGAAAAGGCCTTATACCAATGCTCACCTTAACTAGTACAGCTAGAAACATACATATGGCGTAGGAAGCACAGATAGCTTTCTCTGTATCTCTCCTGTCAGGGCCCTAGATCAAGGGGCCCCTTAGTTTATCCCAGGAGTTGGAGCACTAGGGCACACTGGCTTTCTCTAAGTGTCTAGGGATCCCTTCCCCACCTCCTAATAGCTCTGGCTAGGACTGTGTTGCCAGATGATTCTCTATATTTCTCTTCCTCTTCCTGTTAATGATGAATTAATGTTTTGGGTTTTGTTGTTGTTAAGCTTCTGCTCCGTAGGTCAACAGAACTTTACCTAGTGTCAAAGTTAGTAGAGAGGAACAGCAAAGTCATTTGCCTTTCAGCTTATGGTTATGCTGACCTGGCACTTACATGCCAAATTATATCTTCTAATGCACAGCCTCTTTTCAGAAAGCCTTTCCAGGAAATGACTAGGTCTACTCAAAGCCATGACAACCCATACCTTTATCTGCCTTCGAGGAAATCTGTTTCAGCAACAACATCCCCCTCTGAAGAGTTAAGGGCTTGATTTAAGTTTGGACTCTTACAGGTGAGTCAAGCCAGGGGTGACTCCGGCCTTCACTGCTTATCATACTCAGGCCTCCATATTCAGGGAGTTATAGGAAGATAGGATTGGGAGGGTGATCTTTGCTTGCAATTTGGCAAAACCTCAGGCTCAGTACATGCCTGGGGGCTGAGTGATGTGGTGAATAACAAACAGCTGAGGGAGACGGCCTTCCTCCTCTACCTCTCCCCCTCCCTTCTCCCACAAGCTTATTTACTGATTCCTGAGCTGTGACAGGCTGCTAATTGCTCCAAGGGGAACAAAAAGCACATCTATGAGACAGAACTCTCTCTACTTTCCTGATGTGAGTCCTGACTGCCTAGGGCCTAGGTCATTATGAAGACCACTGGTCTAGAAGTCGGTTAGAGGCTACTTACAGACTCTTTTCTTGCCCTTTGAGAAAATAGAGAATTGACATTCCCACTCCTGATTTGCATCCATTGAGTTCAAAAAAGGTACCAAGGGAAGTCTGTTTCTTATCTAACAGGGATATTTCTCCTACGCCCTCTTCCCTACTCCCCTCCCACCCTCAGTATATATGAAGGTAAACAGACCACTACACTAAAGGAACCCTAGAATCTCTTTTGTCAGGGCTTACAGCAAAAGGCTCACTAGCTAGGTCACTGAGACCCTGTGAGTGGGGGTGTTGACTTTGGATGTTTTCTGAATGCCTGAGAACCCCTTCAGATATAAATTCCACTTTGGCAAAGGCACCATTATTATCATATGCTCATTTCACTTCCTCTTCTTGCTCAATAAGGAAAATCTGTCAAAAAATACCCCCCAAAACCAAAACAGTTGCATGTTAGAGCCATAAGTGGTTCTGTGTTCCTGAATCTTATTCCTGAATGTTTCACAAATTTCATCTCTCTTCCATAGCATCACAGTCCTATCTACCTAATATTAGCCAAGGTGGCCTTCCTCCCACTTATCCACTTGCTTTTCCTGGAAGTAAAAGGGAAAATGCATTAAGCCATGAATCTCTTTCACCCATCCCCTGGGATGGATGCTAAAGGAACCAGTTAGTCACTTGACCATTTTAATAACAGAGATAAGTCATTAAAAAAACTCCTCTTTCTCAAGCAGCTGATCACCACTAACACTACCACCATTGCTTTCTGGCAGCAATCTTGGTGGTTTGTGCTATTATCATTATCTTTGAGAAAGAAATTGTAGGCTTTCCCCACCTTGTCATTAATTAATTTAATTCAAAAAATATTTAAGAGAATTACTATATGAAAGGCTTTGTATGTATGTAGAGAAAATAGAGATGAAGAAGACATAACCCTTGCCCTTAGACTGCTTACAATCTAATAGGGAAGATGAAATACATGTACAAATAGCTGTAATGCAAGATATTTGTGACACTATCCTGATTCTTCTCCTTTCTGTCTGACTACTTTTTCTCAGTCTCATTTACTGGATCTTCATCTCCATCCTGTCCATTCACTAAGCATGTCCCCCAATACTCTTTCATAGGCCCTTTTCTGCCCTTATACTGTTTTACATGGTGAACTCATCAGCTCCCATACCTGTGTTGTTACACATTCAAAGATCTTTATAAGCTGGTTTCTTTCTAGTCTTTTTATAGCTTACTCTCCCCACCGTGTACTCTGCAATCCAGTGACACTGGTCTCTCCTGTTCGTCATATATGAAACTCCATGTTCCAACTCTGCATTTTCACTGACCATCCTCCATGCTCCCTCCTCACCTCTATTTCCTGGCCTCTCTTGTTTCCTTCAGGTCCCAGATATATAATCCCACCTTTTACAAGAAACATTTTTGATCACCCTTAATAGTAGTGCCTTCCTTTGTTTTTTGCCTCCAAATTATCACATATGTATATGTGTGTGTCTTGTTTGTATATAGTTGTTTGCATGTTGTCTGCCCCATTAGACAATGAGCTCTTTGTGAACTGTTTCTTGGCCTATCTTTGTATCCTCAGCGCTTAGTAAGTGCCTGACACATAGTGAGTGCTTAATAAATGTTTGCTGACTGACTGACTGATAGGAGATGTACAAACAAGGTGTGATGGCAATTTTGGAAAAGGGAAAAATCACATCCAGGGGAAGGGATTAGGGAATGCCGCTTAGAGAAGGTAGCTGTTGAAATTTGCCATCAATGTCTATGAAATCATTCATTGGAAGGAAGAAGGAAGAAACAAGTATTTGTTAGGTACCTACTATATGCCAGGCACTGTGCTAGGCACTTTGCAAATATTTGATCATAGCCACTCCTTTCATTAGCCTAACATACCAGTAATTCTCCCCCTACCAAAAACTTCAATACCTGGTTCAGCAGCAGTATGTGTAATCCCTCCTGATTCTGCAAGAGGGAGGCTGCTGGTGCTAATTGTTTTGGAAGCTACATAGCTTCATTAAGGAGAGTTCCCCCCAATAAACCACTACCTCAGTCATTTCAAACAGCATCTGCTGAACAGAAAGTCAGCCCTATGCCAAAGTGAGCCACACATTTATGAAATGTAACATAGAGTCAATCCCTACTGAGCTAGGCAAACAAAGCCAAAAAGGCTCACTTGGAAGCAAATATCTTAGTTGTTAACTTGAGTAAATGGGCCCAATTTCCCAAGATTCCTTCCCCACTCCTGCCTGACTTGGTGCACAGAGGGAATTTTTACCATAGGGTCAGAGTTCTAAACTCTTGTCCTCTCTTTAATTCACCCAAAGTCCTGCTCCAAATTCCTTGGGGATACTGATCTATAGTTTTACTTTTATTGGCACAGAGGTTTTTTTTTTCATGCCCCACAAAACACTCCCATGTGAAGAAAGGGCATTCTCATTTTCCATGGACAAAAAAATTGTTCACAAAGTAGACAGGCCATACTATAATATTACTAGCAAGCCACTTCATCACTAAACTTCTATCTCGGTCCCCAGTGTCCATTAGTGACCCAGACTGGATCAATTTGTTATAACAACTTAGATCATTTAAGTTCCACATATTGTTCTACAACAGATCCAAGTGTTGTATGAAGCCCTTCTCAACACTAATCAGTAGTGACTACGATTGACTACCCACTGACCCTGAGGGTAAGGTTGTTTGTGCTCAAAACTCTGCCCAAGAATCGATAGTTAGAGACACATTTGTACGCTCTCCATACCACATCTGATCTGTGACATTTTTGTGGCTGGGCATATAATGGCCCATAAAAACTAGCTTTCAGCCCAGAAAGGACTGTAGGCACCTGACCTTCACTATAATTCACCCTCTATGTCTGTAATATTTCCTGAACTCTCTTTTCCTATTTCTACCAGACCTTCTTTTCCATCACACAATCAATCAATTGACAAATGCTTACCAAACATCCATCATTTGCCTAGTCCTGTTTTAAATCTGGGGCCCAGCAGAGTGAAACATTCCTTGAGCACTAAGCAACCTGCTTTAGTTTGGGGTGTGAGAACAAAGAAAGGTGGTCACCTTAGCAGATTTAGAGATTAAGGTTCACACTGTACTAGTACCATGGACAGCAACAATCAGAGTGCTCTGCTGGTTACTGCTAGATTTGAAATGTACTTCCAGAGCTATTCCTGGAGTAGTATTGTATTAGGAATTCCAGGCCAGCCATTTAGGAAGCGCATAGAAGCAGCAGTAGCAAGTAAGTAAAAGGTAGTCAAAACCCCTGAATAAAAAAAAGAGAAAGCACAGAAATAGCCGTAGCAACAGCAGCAAGGAGGAAGGTCGTTTTCCCATGCAGTCCTGTTGTAAGTGACTCCTGGACAGGTGCCATGACTCAGGGTCAGTAAAATATTCTTCTCCTTTTTCTGAACCAAAGAAAATTGAACCAGTTCAATAAAGAAATATCCCCTTCCTTCCATCCACCTCTACAGAAGAACCTGGGTGACCAGGCTACCAATTCCTAGAAAAGGGAGGCCTTTTGAGTTTTGGTTTGGGAACTTCATTGATCTCATGTCTTGTCACTTACTCATGTTTATTAATGGAGAAAGCCCAGTCATACAGTTCAAAATTCGCCAGGAGCTGAAGTAGTCAACAGAGTCCCAAGCTTTTCTCCCCCACTATCTAATGCTCCTTTGCTTCCTTTGGCCTATGATTCCTCATGAGATATTTAGATTAAAGATCTATCTCTCCCTGAAGTGAGAAGGAAATTCAATTGAAAGTCAAGTCCTTTTAACCACAAGCATCTGTTACAACAGAAAAGGCAATAAAACACCCTTGCTTGGCCTCAGCCTTCTAAAAATTCTTTGCTTCCAACAAGGGCTCTCAAATAAAAGGGAGAGAACAGAAAATAAACTTTAAAAAATTTACCTTACCATTGAATAGATAGATCAAAAGAAGTAAGAACCCAACATTTCAGAGTCCATTGGATGCTGCCCTCATTCCTAAGTCATTCTAGCTATGTATCATAGTAATAGTAGAGGCCATGCATCTTTGTTAAAATGGACAAATTCTCCTTATCTCTGAGGAGACAAGACCATCCCTGCTCCTTTCCCCTGCAGTGCCCCCAGCTTCAAAAGGTGGACTTCTAACCCCTTAATAATGTGTTGTTGATTCATGACAGTAGATTCAGAGCTCTGCAATTATCAGAGAAAGCCACTGTTACTGCCCAGAAGCCCCTGGACCAAGTGAGGGGCAGAAGGTAGCATAAATGTATGCCCTGCTCCCACTGCCCAAGATAATAATGAATGCTTTAATTAATCACTGAACAAGTCAGATTTTCCTAAATTATGTTTCCTCCCTTTGCTCCTGAGCTTCCCTCTCTGGGGGCCATGGTGTCTCCTCTCTGATAGCTGCCTGCTCCTTATGATGAGCAGTGACTTTGCTTCAGAGCCTGCAGTGGAGGCCAGGAGCAATGTCAATTCCACTCTTCATGTGTTTGCATGTACTACACTTTCCATGAATAAAGTCCATTAGAAATCAGAGCAAATGGAGCACAGCATTTAATTAACAGAGCCTGATTTTGAACATTAGGCTGATGCAACTGATAACTTTCCTTAGCTCTACAGATAATCACAATTTAATGTTGGGGGCAAAGGAAAGGAGGGAACTAGATCAAAGGAGATAACATTAGGAGTTTATGTATTCCATGCATTCCCCTTTGGCTCTACAGTAGATCCCTTCTAAACTGGCTGTCACCCATGCATGAATTATTGCATCAAGCCCAGCGGGCTGTGGAAATAGACAAGACATATACCCGCACACCCAGCGCACACACGAGCCTGACACATAATTCTTTCTTACACTGCTAAAGTGGAGAGTGCCTGATAGCAAAGAAAGATGTGACCCTTGTGATGTAGTTGAAGAAAAAAAGTGGGGGAGGGAAGGCGGGGGACAAAAAATAAATAACAAGGCAGGAAGATATTTACATAGTCAGGGAAAGCCTTTGAGCCTGCCACACAGCCGCCACCACAGCAGTAGTGCTTGGGATGTCAATAACAACTCGAGGTTTGGAATAAAGAGATTCCATCCACAAGTACAAACTCTAGAGAAAATGTCAATTGTGTGCCCTCTTCTTTGTTTTCAAACATTCTTCTAGATGGGAAATGGATCACAGAGATCCACATTAAAAGGAACCAGAGAAGAAACTGTGGGGGAAGGTAGGAGTGTCCCTATGATGACTCAATTACATTTGCTATGAGGAGATTAATTAAAATTGAATTTTCTATTGATGCACAAATCTCCATCTTGCCTGCTGTTGGTATTACTGTTACCCATTTTCTATTACGAGGTATTATACTATATAATGAAATGAAGTTAGCTGTTCCTGGGAGACTTTTTTTTAATGGTTTACTGTATTTAAGCTGGTAGCAAGGACGGTTACCAAGGGAAGACAGATTTAATTTTTTTTAACAAGGGAGCTTCTATCAACCTTCTGGAAATCATTAGGTTGTTTTAAAAGGTCAGACACTTCAATAATCAACTCACCTTGAATAAAATTGTTGTCATTGAAAAGTCCAACCTGTTCCCCTTTTCTTTTAAGCAATAGGGCTGGATGGATTTTTGAGAGGTGTGTGTGACCAGACCAGAGTCTGGTTCTCTGTCTAGGGAATTCCCAGTGTGGAAACTTCCCTCAATGATGGAGATTTACAAATCTGTAACTTGTGATCTTAGAATTTCCTGGGGGCATCAATAGGCTAAGTGACTTCTCCATAGTCTTTTAGCCAGTATGTGTCAAAAGCAGGACTTGAATGCAGGTCTTCCTGACACCGTGTTCAGCACTCTTTCCCCTACGCCACATTGCCTCTTGTCATGATGGATAGATTAATAGAGGGAAAAATGTCTCTCCCTCTGGAAAGCTGAGGGGACCTTTTGCCTTTCTGAGGAAGTAGGTACGGCTTAGTTTGGGATCAAAATAAATGAATTTGCACTCAAGCCTGTAGCTTACTAACTGGGACCAACACATAGCAACCAAAGAGCAAATGTGGTTCCAGAGCCCAGGGAGAAATGACAAATGTGCTGTTTATCACCTAGTATTCATCTCTTATGAAATGTCTCTCATGAATTAGGGGATGCATAATTCAGGAACAGATTGAGCTTGGGAGCTTAAGATACCTTTGTCACTTGGGGGTTAATAACTCAGATTTTCTGGCTTCTCATCTGTCAAATGGGGCTAACTGCAGCCTATTTCACAGGGTTGGGGGGCAAAGAACACTCTGTAAGTACGAATGCTTCATCATAATTTGTCTTAATAGGACATCCCCCAAATGTGTCTGATTTCCCGGCCTCCAAAGATGAAAGAAGCATCATATTTGCATACATTTGGGATGTCAATGCCATCTCATGTCCTAGTATCTGTTTGGGGGATAGACCAAGTGGCTCTCTGCACTTTTCCCTTCCTCCACAATCTAATCCTAGAATCTCAGGTGGGAAACATGAGTGGTTATTATGCTGTGCTGACACCAAGGTGCCAGCTTTTGTTATTTTTCTTTCATATTTTTAAATCCATGTACTGTGAAGACTGAAATATAGAAGTCAACTCTCTATTGGAACAGCTTCCAGAAGGTATTTTTCCCTAGGCAAGTGAAAGATGGGGACTGACAGTGCCCCATTCACTTGAGGGGATGCCAAAACTTTGGCTCAGAAGGAAAACGAAATGATGATCCAGTCCTCTGTGTCCTCCTACTCACCCCCTCTCCCAGCTGCCTCCTCCCCCACTTTCCTTTTGGAAACTTAAGGCATCCCTTGCAGATGGAAAGTGGTCCACCGAGGAGTTTTTTGCCACCACCTTGTTAATCAAGGCCAGATGGCAAAACTGATGAAAACCAAAGGTCCTCTAGGAAATGACCTTGGAGATCCACAGAAATAAGAAAGAAGAGGCAGAACCTGAATTCCGGAAGGATCTCTGTTGAGTGGGAAGAAGTAACATTGCTCCAGCAGTGAGAAGGTTGTTTTATATAGGACAAAAACCACACATTTCCCAGTTGACAAGACATCTGCCATGATATTCCACAATCTCCAATTAAACAGTAACACATGAGTCAGTTTCCAGGCAAGGTTCTGTCAGCAGTGTTTGCCACATTAACTGTTCTCATTGGACAGATAAAATGGGGAAGAGTTCTTCCTATTTTAGGAAACATTACAAAAACTTTCAGAGGTGATGCTAAGGAGAAGGGGGCCAAGTCCCCTACTCAGGGAAATGTTTAGGAATTCTTCATGGATAGGACTGCTTTCCTATACACAGACACATATTCAGATACATGTGTGTATACACACACACACACACACACACACACACTCACAGAGCCAATGGCAAAATCAAGATTTGAGTAGGGGCTATGGCCCCCAGGTCAGAAAACTAAATCTTTGAAAAAGGAAAAGGAAAACCAAAGGGTAAAGAGACATGAGAAAAAAAGAAAAAAATTGACTGCTCCAAAGGACATAAAAATTTATATTCTGCATCAGGCCCACAGACCTCCAACCCTTGTATTCTGTGCCTGAGGGATAGTTTTGTGGAGGACCCAAATGTCCTTCCTGACATAACCTCACAGGTTAGAGATATCCTTGAATGTGGTCTCCCCTCAATTACCCACTATGACACTTTCATCCAGGGTTTTGAATATAGTAAATGTATTAAACATCTACTATGTGCAAAGCATGGAGTTAAATAAAGGTGGTGGAGCGCTTGAAATCTTCAGACTGAGTTCTACCTATAAGGTTGTCCCGTGTCCCAGAAAATAACATCAGAGCAAAGCTTTTCTCATTATTTAGTGTCCCCTGCTGCTTGAGTGCCAAAGATCACTTCTCTCCCTACCCTCTGAGGTCCTAGAATGGGAAGCAGACATGAGCATATGTACCAAAGGTCAGGCTAGCACAAGCCCAAACCTCCCAGTCCCTGAGAAAGGAGAGACAAAACTATTCAGTCTCAACAAAGAGTTAGTTATTAAGTGCCTATTGTGTACAAGGCCCAGGAGAGTTCTAGAGCCATCCCTGACTGGCTCAGGTGTAGATTGTTAAATTTTCATTTACATTTACATGTGAGCATTTATATTTAGAGTATTTACATCTCAGAAATAAGCAAAAGCTGTGGATTAGGGCTTGATGCATTGTTTTGCTGATTGTCTAGACTTAAGAAAGTGATGGGGGAAATGTTAATAATGAAGGTTAAATTTCTAAGTGTGTCCTGAATTAATTTTTTTGAGAGTCAGTTGTTAAACCAGCATAACCCTACAAGGCCCCATGTTCAACCGGGAATACAGAGGCAAAATAAGATACAGATGTTACCTTCACAAAGCTTACAATCTAATAGTTTTCAAGAGACTTGTTTTCTGAAAAGGAGGATTTATTGGGCTTGGAGGTGACCTTTACAGTAAAAGAGAGCCTCTGGGCCTAGGAGGGGAAGAACACAGTTGAATGGGGAAATTTGTGAGAGAATCAAGGTCTAGGCATGTGGCATTTAGACAAGGGGCTCCCTGAGCAATTTAGCTTGAGAGAAGGGAGATGTGGACAGAGAATAGGGATAGGATTAAGGATCATTCAGTGCCAGAGGCATGGAGGAGTTTGACTGGGGTCTATCAGCCTGGTGCTATCATTATGGGATTTTTTTTTCTTAAAGTGTCAAGAAGGAATAAAAAAAATAAAACCACAAACTTTAAACATCTACTGATGGCTAGATGTCCCTGGAAATGCAGCCAACTGGAAGGTGACTGTCTCACTGTTTCCATAGCTACCGACAGTGTTCATTGGGCAGAGCTCTGAGGCCAGTGGCACCCTGGGTTCTGAGCAGAGAATAAAGTTTGCAGACCCTTTGAGAACCCAGTGAAAGGCTGACATTGGATTGTCTTGGCTTCCATACAAAGTTCCTCACATTTCTGGTTACGCTACAAATGAGATATTTTCTCAGGTTCTGCCTTTGTACCTTAGCTTTTAAATTTTCTTTTTAAAAGGACAAAGAACTAAAGTTCAGTTGTTGTTTTTTTTCTCCTGAGATCTGTAAGGGCTTACCTTCTGGATCCCTCTTCTCCAGAGAAATCTCACTGGTTTCAGGCGTTTTCACTTTCATAAAATCTTCCTTGCTCCTGCCCCAGCTAGAGTTCTCTATTCTCACTGCCTGGCCCTCTCCCAGAATCCCTTTTGTTCCCAAAGCATACTGACCTTTCCCAAAGTTACAGAATAGCTGGTAGTTAAGCATGAGAAGAAATTTTACTGTCAGGAGACTCATGGGGTTTGTGGATTGGTTTCTGGGTTGTCACAATCAAACTAGGAAGATTCTGAAAAAAATTGGGTACTAAATGTTATTCTATTTTTCTGGCTACTCATTTCAGGCTAAAAGAAAGTTACAAAGTAAAGAATCTCCCTTCTTCACTTTCCTGGTCTCATTGCATTGAAGCATCTTCAAAGATCAAAACATCTGTAAGGAATGGGCAGAACCTGGGCATCAGTGATTTAGCATTGGATCCCCATTCAGAGGAAATCTCTTCTGTCCTGAAGGTCTCCAACAGGGATAGTGACTCTAATGCTTTTTACTGGCTCCTTAGCTGCTCTAATGGACTATATGATTCTAGATTTAGAACTGAATTTTCTAAACATCAAGTTTTCTTCTTGATCAATTCAATTCACTTTTAAAGTCTCTGCTTGGAGAGACTCACACTTTTGTGCTTTGTGTGGGCAAGATAGAGCAAAAAAGTGACAAGTTTAAGACTGATCTAGGGAAGTCCAAGATGTGTCCAATACTCCTTCCTTTGTTATCTATTAAGATATGGCACGAGAGATTCTGTACAATGTAAATTGAGCTCCTACAGCATCCATAGAAATGATCTTCCTGTTTAAAAAGAAAATAGATGGGCATTTCTCACTTATGTTTCTTGGGCATCTACATTCTTATGAGAAATATCCCTTCTGAACAGATCTACAGCAGATAATTCAACTGAGTGAGGGGGCGGGGTTGGCCTCCTATAAATGGAGGCATTTTCCACTAGAGACTGTGTGAGACACTCACCGACACTTTGCTATGCTCCCTTCCACCTGTTCTACTCCAGGCTGACCTCCCACTCAGTATGGCTTTGCATAGCTTCTTCTTCCCTTTCATGACTCCTACCTTGCCTCCTGGATTTATTCCTCCAGATGAACTATTTAGCTTGACTATAATAGACAATGCTAAATATTCTTTTTTTTTGGATGGGGGAGGGCAGGGCAATTGGGGTTAAGTGACTTGTCCAAGCTCACACAGTTAGTAAGTGTGTCAAGTGTCTGAGGCCGGATTTGAACTCAGGTCCTCCTGATTCCAGGGCTGGTGCTCTACTCACAGCGCCACCTAGTTGCCCCAACAATGCTAAATATTCTTGAGCCTTGTTTTGGACCTTACCCACTCCCCATCCAGAGGAGCTTGTTAATTGCCTTTGGTCATCAGTACCCATCAACCTCAGCCCACAAAACCAAAGCATCTCAGAGGCAGGAGAGATTTCAGAGGTCATCCAATCCAACCCATTTCAAAATAGGAAGTCTTTAACCAGCATATTCAACAAGTAATCATGCATTGTTTCTTTGAAGGCCTCTAGTGAGGCAGTACCTAGTGAGGCAGTCACTTTTGTCTAGCTTTGATCCTTAGGAAACCCTTCCTTACACTGAGCCCAAATGCAGCTTCCTGCATTGCTCCTAGTTCTTCTATCCAGGGACAAACAGATCGAGTTCAATAACTCTTCTATGACCTGTTCTAATATTTGTTCTGTGTGTTAAGCTTTCAGATACTTGAAGACAGATATTCTATGTCCCCTAAGTCTTTCTTCCCTAGGCTAAATATGATCCATTCCTTCATTTATGTGTCAAATGTCATGATCTCAAGGATCTTACCATCCTAGTTGTCCTCTCCAGCTGATCTGACCAGGTCAGAGTGCATGAGTCTATCATTTCTCTTGGCCACAATGCCTGTCTCAGTGTAACTTAATATTACATTAACTTTGTTTTGGTTGACACCACACTGTAGACTTATATTTAGCTTAGAGCCTAGATGTCAAACTCAAATGGAAAAGGATCCCTCCAGGCTACGTATTGACTTAGAAAATAACAAACATCATCTATGTTGTATTGTATTTTTATTTATTTTGTTAGACATTTCCCAATTAAATTTTAATCTGGTTCTGGTCACATTGGAGTTTCATAGACTATGGATTTGACACCTCTGGCTTAGAGCACACTAAAACCACTAGATTCTTTTCAAGCAAATTGTTATCTAGTCATGCTTCGCCCACCCCCATCTTCTTGTGAACTTGGCTTTTTGAACCCAAGTATAAGACTTTACGTTTATCTCTAATAAATTGAATATCACTAGATTGAGTTTAACATTCCAGTCTGTTGAGATATTTTTGGATTTTTAATCTGTCTTCCAATGTGGTAACAATTCTTTCTAGCATGTTTTTGGCTATCTCAAAATTTGATAAAGTGCCTTCTCTGTCTTTATCCAAGTTATCGATAAAAATAGCACAGTGCCAAGCACTGATCCCTGGGGCATTCTATTCCGGAGGTGTCAAACTTGCATGGGCTGTGAAACTCAACCCGATTAAAATAAAATTTGAAAATGTTTGACAAAAAAATAAAAATACCACGTAGATAATGTTAATATGTGGTTTTTGAAGTCAATATTCTGCCCACAGGGATCTGTTTCTATTTCAATTTGATACTACTAGTCTACTCAATACAACTTTCCTTGTCAACATCAAACTCTTAATTACTATTTCTTGAATTTGGTAAGTCAACGAGTTCTAAATCCACCTAGCTATAGCATTACCTAATAATTACCTAATTACCTTCTCTGAAAAAAGTTTTATAGAATTTTCTAACATCAGTTAAATTACAACTACAGATTTCTCTTGATCTGCCAATCTATTAGCTCTCTAAAACAAGCAAACAACAAAAACCCCACAAAGTAAATGAGATTAGTGAATGTGAATTGTCCCTGATGAAGTCATGCTCCCTTATCACCAATTCCTTTTGTGAATGCTCACTAACCATCCTTTTAATGATAAATTCTAGAGGTCTGCCAGCAAAGTCAAGCTCACTGGCCTATAATGTGCAAACTCCACTCTTTCCTTTTGTGAAAATTGGGTCAACATTTACTCATCTCCAGTCCTCAGGCATCTCTGCTGTGCTTTCAATGTTGTGGGATGCAGTTTATTTGGGTTAATGACTTTGAACTCATCAAGGGCAGCTAGATACTCTCTTCCTACTTATTTAGGGTCTCAACTCCCTTTTCACCGTGTTCGTTCTTTCCCTTCCAGTTCAAAGGTCATTTTGCTTGGCAGAGAAAACAGAAACAAAATAAAACGTGAGAATTTATTTCAGTTTTTGGTCATCTTTCTGTCCAGTCTTAGTAGTGCTCCTATCTGTTCTTTAACACTCTTTCTTTAACACTTTAACACTCCTCCTTTAACATTCTTTAACACTCTTCTTTCCCCCAATATAGATTTTAAAAATAATTTTGTTTTCATTTTCTAGCTGGCTTCAGCTCATTTTGAGCTTTAACACACTTTACACAATTCTTACAAGACATTCTGATCCAGGCCTGACCCAAGTCAGTCCTATGATTGAGGATCAAGCTTGGAATTAAATGAGAGACTCATAAGCCATCTGACACTTAACAAAAAATTTACTTAAATAATATTGTTAACAACACACGTTGACAATAGCATTGAAAGGTTATTCAGCAAACATATAGCACTAATTCAGGCAGACATATATCCCCTAGATTTCATACAGAAATGCATCCAGTCAGAAGACCATATTTAGTCAGAAGGGTACATTGACTGGAAAGACAATGGGACATCTGTGATGTCTGAGAGACACTAACTCTTCATGGGCTGGTCTTTTTATGCCCTAGGCAAGTAGGAAACCCATCAATGGTTCCAGCCTTAGACCACTGGACCAATCAAGTCTTGGGGACATCTTCCCTACCTTTTAGGAAGGACCAGCTTATAAAACAGAGACCCAATTAGATGTTGCTTCTACCACATAGGACCTTGCCATTCTCTTTTTTCTTCCTTGGTTGATTGCCTTTGCCCCCATTTTCTGTGCATGTCTTTTCAAACCTAAGTTGGTCAATGAGCTCCTTGTGCAGTCACATTGGTCCTTTAGACAATTCCCCTTTTCCCACCTCTTTTGAATTACTTCTCCTTTTTTGTCTTCAGAATTTTATACTTAAGAACTTCCCAATATTCTTGGCCTCTATAGAATTTTAGACTCTGGGATCCTACCAAGCATTTCTCTGAACTCTTTGAAATCTTCTTTCCCAAAATATAAATTATAAGAAGGTTTTCTTCTCTACTATAAATACTAAGGTGAAGTCAGGACTTGCCCCTTAGGGTTCCCATCATTTCTACCCAAGCTTTCTGTTCCTTATACTGCACTCCCACTCAGAATCAAGATGCCCTGAGATATACATAAATCATTTGATGAACACTTTGGGAAGGTTTATTAGTTGAAAAAATTTCACTTGTTTATATACATTCTCTTCTCTTTAGAATTCCTAAATATAGTTCTTAATTTTGAGCACTATATTCTTAAAAACAAAACAAAGCTCTCTCTTACTTTCTCTTACCTTAGGAACTTTCCAAGATAGTTTAAAAATGCTTTAATTTCTTTTTTTATTTTTGTAGCAAAACTCAGACTGATTGATAATCTTTGATGTGTATGGAAAGCTTTGAAAATATAAATTGGGAAATTAAAATACTGCTCTCCTATGGCCACACTTTCATTGGCAATCAACCTATACTCTGCAGAGACAAAAAAAGACATGAAAAGACTATATGTAATAAGAAAGTCCTAAGGCAGGAAGGCCCCACCTATGCATCAATAATGACAGGCCTCAATGATCTAGAGAAAAAGGTAAAAAGGGACCATGGAAATTAATGAAAAATAAAAATTAGAGAATATTTTCAAAGGAATGTCATTTTATTAATTTCAAAGAAATATCGTAGTCCGCACTGCCAGGCCAGCTTTAATGAATAGTTAAGTCACTTTTCATGAGCACATTAATTGTTTATATGCAAGTGGATGCATACAAAATACTAAGGGGGTTTAGTTCAGTGGAAACAGTTCTGGCTTCTCAAAGGACAGGGGTTTGAATCCTAGCTCTGCTGTGTGACCTTGGGCAAGTCATTTAACATCTATAGGCCTTGGTTCCTTTATCTATAAAATTAGTGGAACAAATTAGATGGGCCCTAGAGTCCGTTTCTAGTCTTTGATGCAAAGGATAGTGAAAAGTTTACTTGGAGAAAATCTCAGGGTAGTAGGAAGATCCTGGCATTCATAGCCCAGCCCTACTTACTTTCTGTGCCACCCTAATCAAGTCACTTCACCACAGTGAGACTCAGTTTCCTCATCTGTAAAATGAAGAGTCAATGCAATCCAACAAACATTTATTAAGCACCTACAATATGCCAGGCACTGTTCTAGCTAGAGAGACAAAGACCAAAAAGAAACAGTCTCTTCCCTCAGAGATTTACATTGTACTGGAGGGGGAAGGGGAGGAAGGATATAATAAATGCACAAAAAGATAAATACAAAGTATATGCAAGGTAATGCAAATCAATTTTAAGAAGTTAAAAATGCTAACAATTAGAGGGATGAGGAAAGGTCTCATGTGGACACTTGAGTTGCACCTTGAAGGAAGCTGCCAGGCAGAGGGAATGGAAGAGTAAATCCCAGACTTGGGGGTTCCACTCATGCAAAGACAGGGTGGGGATAGAATATTTGGAAAAAATGTAATTTCTGTTTTGGACATGTTAAATTTCATATGCTAGCAGGATGTTGGTGTCCAGTAAGTAGGCAGTTCAGGAAAAAGATTTGGGGTGGATATGTAGATCTAGGAGTCTGTATGGAAAGGATAATTGAACTTGTGGAGGCTTCTACGGTTATTGAAAGACAATGCAGAGAAAGGAAAGAAATGGGTCCAGGACAAACAAATGGGTCCAGGAGGGAGAAGCATCATGATCCCACTAAGGAGACTGACAAGGACTAGTCAGACAATTAGGTGGAGAACTGAGAGACAGCAGGATCCTAGAATTCTAGGGAAAGTCTGGTAAGCGGGACCTCTATCCTAGGAATAAGCAATAGCAGGACAAGTGGATTGGAGCGGAGAGTATAAAATAAGCCTAAAACTGTAGCCAAGCTTCAGAGGACCTTAAATACCAAGTTGAAGATTTCATCTTTTGTTCTTGATGCATTAGGGGGTCACTGAAAGATTTTTTTAAAGCAGGATCATAGGACCATAGATCTAGAGTTAAAAGGGAGTTTATAGGTGAACTCATCCAATTTTATTATTTGACAGAGGATAAAGGGAAGGTTTGGAGGGATCAAGTCACTTGCTCAAGGTCACAGAGAGAGTAAGTAGCAAGGCTGGGCTATGAATACCAGGATCTTTCCACTGCCTCAGATCCTCTTACCCTGGCTCCTTGCTGTTTCTCACACAAACACTTCATCTCTTGACTCTGAGCGTTTTGATTGGCTGTTTTTCATGTCTGGGACTCCCTTCCTCATCATCTCCACCTCCTAGCTTCCCTGGCTTCTTTCAAGTCTCAGCTTACATCTCACTTTTTTGGGGGTGATTTCTAATGTAATATTTTATTTTTCCTCAATTACATGTAAAAATAACTTTTTCATCCTTTTTTTTCAAATTTTGAGTTCCAAATTCTCTCCCTCCCCCCCTTTGAGAAGGCAAGCAATTTGACATAGTTTATACATGTGTAGTCATGAAGAATACATTTCCATGTAAGTTATGCTGTGAAATAAAACATAATATGTCTCACTTGCCACAGGAAGCCTGTTCTAGTCTTCCTTAATCATGCCTCCCCTCTGAGATCACCCCCACGTTATCCTGTATATATCTTATTTGTATGTAGTTGTTTGCATGCTATGTCCCCCATGGGACAGTGAGGTGCTTGAGAACAAGAACTTTCTTTTTCCTTTCTTAGTATCCCTGATGCTTAGCACAGTGCCTGGCGTATAGTAGGCACCTAATAAATGCTAGGTGACCTCCTGTCTCCAAGTAAACTTCTTTTCTGGGGTGGGGGGGGATTTGGGGGGCAATTGGGAAGGTCACACAGCTAGTAAGTGTTTCAAGTGACTGAGGCCAGATTTGAACTCAGGTCCTCCTGACTGGGCCTGGCGCTCTACTCACTGCACCACCTAGCTGCCCCCAAGTAAACTTCTTTTAAGCATTCTTTGGTGCTAATGCTGGGAAAGGACCTTGGAGCTTATCTAGGTCACTTCCTTCATTTAACAGATGAGGAAAACAAGGCCTAGAAAGGTTAAGTGACTTGCCCAATGTCATGTGGATAGTAAGTGGCACTCAAACCTATGTCCTCTGAAGAACTAAGACTCTTTGCATGGGATCAAAGTAAGTGGCAGAGCAAGGATTTGAACTCAGGTCCTGTGGCTCAAGGTTTGTTACTTTTTCTACCCCATCAGTAACCTCTTTACTATGTGGTAACAAGGGTCAGCTACGTAGTACAGTGGATAGAATACCAGGCCTGGAGTCAGAAAGACTTCTCTTCCTGAGTTCAAACTTGACCTCAGATACTTACTAGTTGTACGACCCTAGGCAAGTAACTTAACCCCATTTGCCTCAGTTTCCTCATCTGTAAAGTGAGCTGGAGAAAGAAATGGCAAACCACTCCAGTATCTTTGTCAAGAAAACCTCAAATGGAGTCATGAAGAATCAGAAATGACTGAATAACAACAAAAACACTGTCACATCTATATTAAGCATATCAATTTGATGACTGGAGGATAGATTGGAGTGGAAAAAGCATGTAAGCAAGGAATGCCAATTAAGAAGATATTGAAGAAAAAGAAGATATTTCAATAGTCTAGGCAGGAAGTGATGAGGAAGCAAACTAGGATAGAGGTTGTACGGATGAAGTGAAGGGGATGGTACTAAAGACATTGTACAGGAAGGAGCTATGAGAATTAGAAACTGATTGGATGTGGAAGATGAGTTAGGGGTAAGAGTCAAGGATGCCTCTGAGTTTTCAAACCTGGGTGCCTCGAAGGATGGTGGTATACTTCACAGAAACAGGAAAAATTAGAACAGAAGTGGGTCTGGGAAAAACCGTGATTTTGGTTTTGGACATGTTGAATTTCAGATGCTAGCAGGACGTTGGTGTCCAGTAAGTAGGCAGTTGGTGGTATAGAAATGCAGTTCAGGAAGAAGATTTGGACTGGATATGTAGATCTAGGAGTCTGTATGGAAAGGATAATTGAAACTGTGGAAGCTTCTAAGGTTATTGAGAGAATGTGTAGAGAAAGAAAAGAAATGGGTCCAGGACAGCAAGCTTAACAGGAGGGAGAAGTATCACGAGCCAGCTAAGGAGACTGACAAGGACTAGTCAGACAATTAGGTGGAGAATTGAGAGAGAGAGCAGGATCCTGGAAGTCCAGGGATTAGCCAAGTGTTTTGCACTACCTATCCCACAAGGTTGCAGTGAAGATCAAATGAGATGTACGTGTGTAAAAACCTTTGCATGTAAAGCACTTTGTAATCCTTAAAAGTCTGTATAAATGTAAGGTATTATTCTTCTTGTACCATAGATGGCTCATTTCCCCATCACCCCCTTTACTCCATCAGTTTCCTTAGTAATGCTCTTTCTTACCCGGAGGCCAAAGGTAAATTAGCCCAGCCTTCGGGAATGGCAATTCGATTCAATTCCATTCATCAAACATTTATTAAATGCCTACTACGTGCCAGCTATTGCACTAGTGCTACATGATAGCTTGTGAATGAATTGAGTCTAGATGAAGCTTTTTCTACAGAAAAGAAATTCCCAGGGGTCTGTTTTCTTCCTTTTACTCCTCCTCTCAGCTATATGAAAGTCACAGTTTTCTTTCACCCAAAGAAAGGATAGACTAGATAGGGTCTGATTGTTAGCCTCGGTTTGTCACACTACATGGCCATTTGATTTCATGGTCCCTCCCCATCACCTCCTAAAAGTCACTCAGTCAGTCAGGATATATTCAATTCTATTCAATTCAACAAGCATTATTAAGTGTCTTGCTAGCCGAGCTCTGTTCTAAAGCAGGGGGATGATACTCCCACTGGAGCTCACAGGCTAACAAAGTACATGAGTGTCTACCATGTGACCAGCACCATCCTGCTTTTGTTTAGGTTTTCTTGTTATCCTTTTTAACAAAAGTGAATTCAGTTTTGTTTTCTTCTGAGGACCTTCTTAGGATTCTGTTCCCCCTTTGTGATATTTAGAGACTCTCTGAGGAATCAAGATGGCACAGTGGATAGAATGCTGGACTTAGAGTCAGAAAGTCCTGAGTTCAAACCCATTCTCAGATACTAACTGTGTGACCATGGGCAAGTCACTTAACCCCTGTCTGCTTCTGTTTCTTTATCTATAAAGTTGGGTTGGATTTGATGATCTCTAAAATCCCTTCCAGGTCTAAACCTATGATCCTACAGCTTTGCAGGGATGAAAGCTGAGAACACTGGGTCTATACTTGACTAGTGGTTGAGCATTAGAGTTTCAACAGATTGGAGGGCAGTTTTTTTGCTGCACCTCCATTGTGTAAATGGCTTTTTCCAAAGGTGTCTCCATAGGCCAGATCTCCACTTGTTTTAGCGTCATAATTGTCACAGTTGTTATTAGGCCATAGGGAAGAACAGAATGGGACTCAGGAAATGTGGGTAACCAGAACAAGGTAGGGGAACACTGAACTCCTGGCACTGGGATGGAGGGGGAGTGGCAACAGTAAAAAACATTTTGACCCTTGGGCCTATGGCCTGGCACTCTGCAAACAGCCCTGTGTGGTTGTAGAAAGAGTTTCTTTGCCTAGTGTAGACCCAGATATAGGGTCATATTTGGGAGTATGGGTCAATGGTGGGGGTAGGAAGACCCACTAGGTTAAAAAGCCCGGATGGACTTAGCTTTGCCATCAACTTGTTCTGGGATGTTGGGCAAGCCTCATCTTCATTTGCGTCCTTCAGTTTACCTCTCTGGTGAAACTAAATAATCTCTAAGGCTCCCTCTAGCCCTGATAATTCAGACATGCTAATATCTATGATTCACTTTGAAAATCAACTATTCAGGAAACATTTATAAAAACACCTACTATGTGCCACTACACCATATTCTAGGGATACAAAGACAAAAATGAAAGGATCCTTCCCTCAAAGCACTTAGGATCTGCAAATTAATTTATGTATATATTGTTTGATCTTCAAAACGACCAGCTGAAATAGGTGCTATTTTCATCCTCAAGATGGGGAAAACAAGTATTGAGAGGTTAAATAACTCACCCAGGATCACACAGCTAGTAAATGTTTGAGACAGGATTTGAATTCGAGTCTCCCTGATCCTGAGTCTAGCAGTCTGTTTATGATCCATATAAAGTTATTTTTAGGGTTCATACTGGCAGCTGGAGGGGTCAGGAAAGGAGATCAAAGAAAAGGGCACTGGAGCTGAGCTTTGAAGGAAATAGGGATCCTAAGAGGCAGAGGCTATGAGGAAATGCCTTCCAGGAAAGGGAGGCAGCTTGGGCAAAAACATAGAGGTGAGAGATGGAGCATCATATGGGAGAGGCCAGTCAAGGAGAATGTAAAAGGATTCCATGTATGATAAGGCTGTTAAGGCAGGTCGGAGCCAGGTTATGAAGACCTTCCAATGTCCAATAGAAGAATCTGTCTCTGATTCCAGAGGTAATAAGGAGCTGAAAGCCCTTCTTGAGCAGGCAGGTTACACGGTCACAACTGTGTTTAAGAAAAATCCCTTTGGTAGTGGTGCAGAGGAGAGATTGGAATAGGGAGAAACTAGAGGCAGAGACTAATTAGGAGGCTATTTTAAGAGTTCATGCTAGAGATGGTGAAGGTGTCAACACTGTGAGTACATCTGAGAAAGGAACAGGTGTGAGAGAAGTTAAAGTGGTAGAATTGACAGGACTTGGCAACTAATGGGAAACGTTCAGTGAGGGAGATTGAAGAGTTGAGTATGACTTCAAGTCAACAAGAGACATTTATCTTTTACTTTCCCTTGTCCTTTTTCAGGGCTGCTCCCTCATGATCTCCCTCCCCTGTCTTGGTTCCTTGATTCCTTGTCAAAACAAATTTACAATACAGTGTTAGTGAATGATATTGGCTTCCTTCTGTTTACCCCTCCCAGGGGTAGGATTTCAGGCAGTACACCAAGATGAAGCACACCCCAGCAAAGATATTTGGCCCTGCTGCTGCGAAGTGAAATCAGAGTACATTCCCGAAGGGAGATTCTGCAGCATTTGTTAGCAAATAGAGATTCTATTTGCTAACACAGACTTGTTTCCCAGTGGAATGGGTGACTGACTGCATGAAGTACTCAGGGGCACCATGGAGGAAGTAAACAAGGGATACCTGTTGCCCACAGGGACAGAAGGAGCTCCACTTCACCCTCTGTGAGGTGAAGATTTGCTCACCTCCAGCTTCCTTCCACAGCAACAGTCCCACCAGAGAACCCCAGATTGTAGCTAAAGGACACAGTGATTTATGCCCCATCTTGGAAATAAGCACAAGCCTGCTCGCCCATGCCAGGAGCCATTTATTCTTGGCAGAGCACAAGAGAAGCTACATCTTTTAGTCACTTAATCTCTGCAAAGGAGGGCACCCACTTAAAATGCCTTTGGGGTCCAGTCAGTGGACTTGTAGGAGTTTGGAAACCTGGCTCCTAAACTTCCTTAGAGATTTCTGCCCCAAAGAATTTTATCAGCTGATCCTTCACCTTACAAATAAAAATGACCTCAGTGTGGCTGAAAATCAGCACTACCACCAGAGAAACCAAGGGAGGCTCAGGAGGGCTTGTGGGCCTTCTGACATCTGACATCTCACACTCCCAGGCTACAGACACCATTTCCTCATTACTAAGGGCAGACCTGCTGTAAGACTCACTTGGGGAAGTTTACCAGTCCAGAAAAAACAATTGGCTACGTTTGTAGAGTGCTTCCTGGTTACAGAGAGACAATGTTACCCAGTGGGTAGAGAATCAGGGAGCCCTACATTCAGATTTCACCTCTGACATGCAGGGGTTACGTGACCCTCTTAGTGCTCTAGGCAACTTTCTTGGGACAAAGCAGCGCACAAAGCAGGGTACCTGTCTATATTGCTAGGAGTTTCCTCACCAAGGTCTTCTCTATAATCCCAGGTCTCATCCCTCTCTCTTCCTAGTTATATAGCACTTTTCCTATCTATTCTCTCATTTAATCATCACCATTTCTCTCTGTGAGGTAGGCGTAACAGCAACCACACTGGCACACCCAGGATGGCTGCTAGTGCAGATTCTTTTATCTGCTTTACTAAGGAAAGATAGCTGTTTCAGAGGTCAACAATCTTTCTTTTTTTAATCACATAAAATACAAACATAGGAAATACAGAAAAGAGAAATAAAGACCAGCAGACAGGGCTCTACTGCCCAAATCAAAGCTTTACATCCACCGCTGAACCAAGAGAGCCTTTACCTCTGAGGAGTCGGGGAGCTCTGAACCTATGGCCACTCAGTCTCCACCAGGGAAGCACAACATCTTTCTCATAAGCAAGCCCCCAAAGCAAAAGCTCACCTCTCAGAATATATCCTCTTTAGGCTCAGTTGCCTAATTAGAAATTAACAAAAGGTGTGTAAACTTTCCTACAAGCCAGCAAGCTTCCCTTAATGGGCTCCACATGAGGCCTACTGATGGGTGGGGAAGATCTTATTCCCCATTAATCTTACAGTAGGTGAGGCAGACATTATTATCCCCATTTTGCATATGAGAAATAGGGAGCCCAGAGAAGGAGAGTAACTTGCCTGAAGGTCATATAGCTGATAAATGGCAGAGCTGGGACTCCTAGTCTATCACTTTTTCCACTGTAACACTATGACCTCCACAGAAGAGAGGAATGGAGAGGAGGAGGGGAGTCCTGCCCAGATTATTGGAAATTGAAAGTAGGGTACTTTGAAAATACATAAAGCTTTATTGCTTTCACATCCTGAACTTGATGTAATTCAAGACACGAAGGCCTACCAACAACCACCGTGAAATTGCTTAATGGAAAGGCCCCCTTCCCAACAGACCAGTTACATAAAGATGTGAGGTTTTTATTTCTAACATGTTTTCTTTTCTTCTTTTATTAAGAACTTATCTTGTTACTACCTTTTGTCATTACTTCTTTGAAAGCTTGCCCCTGTCCTGCACTCCGACTGGGATTCTGATGACAGTAACTCCCAAAAGGTTCCCCAATACTTTATTCCTCTCCCAATCACATCTTCATCCATTCAGCACTACCCTTACTTTAACGGTGCAGGAGCTAGGGATGAGCCACAGAGTGGTGGATTTATCCCATAGGCTTCAGTTAATAAAGAAATAACCCAGATTTTTAAGTAGCCCACCTGGTACCCCCCAGACTGCTGCATCTAGAATTGAAATCTCCCCTCTCCTCACTCTCCCTTCAGATTGACAAAAAAAAGTGCCTCCTGTCCAAGTGGTAACTTTGACCTTTCCAGATGGATCTTTATCCCAATAGGTCTCTTAGTCTTGGGCCACAAGGAGAGAGAGCACTTGGTTTTCTAGCTCTGGGACTGTGGCCAGAGCTCAGGTGGGACCCATTTCAGGGAAATTCAATTTGCAAACATCCAAATTTACAAAGCAGATAAAATTAGATGAGGGAGATAATTTATCATTTAGCAAAAAAAAAAAAAAAAAAAAAAAAGATATCTCCCTATGGTTCTTTTAAAATAGCCAGCCTCTCCCCTAACGCTCTTAAACCAAAGCTCAATTTGCGAAATTTCAATTTCTACGTAACTTTCTGGGCAAGGAGAGTGAGACGTTGTCTAGCCCTGCAGAGGATCAGGGCCATCTCTTAAGATGGGGAAGTTCATGAGGGCAGGGTCTGTATCTTCTTCATTTTCCCATAAAGGCTGAGTAGAACCTCCATGACCCAGATACTCTCAGCGCTAAAGTTACACTCCTGGGATGAGAAAGGCAAGTATGTCTAAAGCAGTATTAACTCCTATTAACTCCACACTGGTTTCTGACCTGCTAAAAGAAGTCCTGCCTCAGTGTACTAAATGACACAGAAGTTACCATAAATGCAGCCAGAGAGGTCAGCTGGTCAATAAGCACCATACTAGGTGCTAGGGAAACAAAGACCAAAATGAAAAAGTCCCTGACCTCAAGGAACCTTCATAAAGCTTTCTCATATTTAGAGAGCATTTTAAAGCTTCCAAAGTACTTTGTATGCATCACATAATTTATTTTTCACAACAACCCTGTGAGGCAGGTACTATTATTGTCACCTCCATTTTGCAGATGAGAAAAGTAAGCCTGAGAAAGGGCAAGTGACATGCAGGGGCAGGCGGGTGGGGAGACACAACTAGGATCATAATTTGAACTCAGGCGTCCCTAAATGCAACTTCAGTACTTCCTCAGAGTTTCTAAATACCACAAAGGAAGAACAGAACTCTAAGAAAATGCTCAGACGAAAATGAATTCATTTTGGTTCAAAACAATACCCTCCCTGCATCCTGCTCTGCCAAGGATAAATGGTTACTTGCATGGGTAAGCAACACCGAGCTTATTTCCAAGGTTGGCCATTTCTTTTAATTGGACAGTTAGAGAGACATGCATATTCTGTATGAGTTTCAGTTGCAGTGGAAAGGAATGGGGCCAGTCATTAGAGAGCATTTCTCATCCATAAAGAGTACCTAGCCCCACACATTATCTGTGGAGGTGGTAAAATCACCTAAATTGGAGGCCTTAAAAAACAAGCCCACATAGTGGATGTGGAAAGAGATGTGGGGAAGAGGCCTGAGACACTGGGTATACCCCCATTTCTGGTCCTATGCCAGATACTAATTGGCAATGGTGACTTAAAGTTTTTTATTTTTTATTTTTAACATTCACTTTTTTAAATTCTGAGTTCCAAATTCTCTCTCTTCCTCCAACCCTTATCCCTCGAGGAGGCAAACAATATGCCGTTAATTATACATGCAAAGTCATGTAAAACATATTTCCATATTAACTGAAGTAAGGAAAAATTTTAAAATGAAAAAAGTTTGCTTCAATCTGCACTCAGAGCTCATCAGTTCTCTCTTTGGAGGTGGATAGCATTATCCATCCTGAATCCTTTGGAATTGTCTTGGACCATTGTACTGATTAGAGCAGCTAAGTATTTCACAGTTAATCATTGTTATAATATTGCTGTTACTGTGTAGGATATTCTCCCAGTTCTACTGACTTCACTTTGCATCAGTTCATATAAGCCTTCCCAAATTTTTCTGAAACCATTCATATAAGACATTTCTTATAGCCCAATAGTATTGCATCACAATCATGTCCTGGCTGTGTGACTTTAAAGAGGTCATTTAACTATCTTTTCTGCCTCAGTTTCACCACCTTTCAAGTGGAGACAATAGTCCCTGCTCAGCCTTTCTCACTGGTTGAGGAGATGAATTTAATATGATTTGACAAATACTTAAATAATATTTCCTAGATACAAGGCATTCTTCTAGGCAATGGGGACATGAAGACAAGGAGGAAACAGCATCTGACTTCAAGAAGCTTATCTTCTACCAGGAGGAGGTGAAATGAACCTTGAAGGAGGCTAAAGATTCTGAAAGGTGGTGATAAGAAGGGAGCAAGTTATAGGCATGGATAGTGTGCAAATGCAGAGACAAGAAATGGCATGTTGAGTTTAGGCCTTCAAAACCACTCACCTAGATTACTACAATGGCCTCCTAATTGGTCTCCTTGCTTCCAGATCTTCTCCTCTCCAATCCATTCTTTGAGTAACTGATAAATTGGTTTTCCTAAAGCACCAGTCTAACAATGTCACTGTCTAAATGAAGGAGATTCAGTGGCTCCCAATTGCTTCTAGGTTAAGATAGAGACTCCTCTATTTGGTCTTTGAAGCCATTTATGATCTGACTCCAACATGCCTTTTTGGGTATATTGTCCTGTACCCTCATTCACATAGTCTCCATTTCAGGCAAACTGGCCCACTTATTCCCTGTATGGAATACTCAATTTTCCATTTCCATGCCATCACATTGCCCATAAATCCCTCTTTCCTCACTTAGGCCTCTTAAAATCCCTAGTTTTCTGCTACTCTTAGCCTCTTTCTACATGAAATCCTTCTGGGTCTCTCCAGCTGCTAAGTGCCTCCTCCCTCAAATCACTGTAAATGTGTTTGTCTGTTCCTATACAAGTATTAGACAAAGTAGATGGGCTAATTCCTTTTGCCCTGAAACTGATCCCTCTTCTTCCTTGGCAAGATTGTAAACTCCTTAAGGGCAAAAGCTGTTTCTCTTGTATTTGTTTCCCTTATGCCTGGCACATAGTAGGTATTTAACAAATGTTTGTGAGTTGATTAATGATATTACATCCCCTACCTCCTTGTCTTTGCATAGACTATCTGCCACGACTAGAATGCATTCTGTCCTTACTTTTGTTCTTAAAATATTAGCCTCTTGTCTCTTAGCTTCCTTTCTTCTTTTTAAGGCTCAATTCAAGTGTTACTTTCTACGAGGTATAGACATACCTCATATAGAAATTTGGAGACATACTTGAAATTGCCAATATCCTCTTTTTGCCCTTAGAAATTAATTTCTATTTATTTTTGTAACAACAATGTTGCCTAGCGGCTGTTGTGGGGGTGAAAGACCAACAACAAAAGCACATAGGAAGGCTGCTAGCACATGTTCTTTGATCCTCTTTTCTAAGGAAAGCAACTTTAAGGAGTTAATCTCAGTTTAATTAAACATACATATATCATTCATTTAGTTCAGGGGAAAAAGCCAGCACCCTGAACTTCAGAGCAAATGCAAATAGAAATTACAAACATACATTATATAAACAGAGCAAATAACACACAGAGATCAACAGACAGGCCTCTATCTGTCTGACCAGGGAATTACACAGTTATCAGAGAGAGAGAGAGAGGCACCAACATTTGGGTTTTCAAAGCAGGTGGGTGAGTCTCTAAACAGTTACCCAGAGTGTTGTCTGGCCAAATCACCAACACTCTTCCAATGAATGTGCCCTCAAAGGCAAAACACTAACCTCTGAGTTTATATACACTTCTTCAGGGTCAAAGGGCATCACAACCATTTGACTCAAACCCATTTGAACTAGGCTTTCTTCTTTCTTAAGCAGGTCAAAGACTCTTGAAGAAACAAAAGACAACAAAAAGTCCACTTTGCTTGGAAGGCAAGACTCATCAAAGCTACTTGATTACCTTAGCATTCTAAAAGAGAAAACAAAAAAGTCCCACCCTAATTACCATAACAAATTTGAATATATTAGGGAAGTTTGGAGGATTGGTGGATTTAGGGGGAAGATGGTGGGTTACCTATTGGATTTGTTAAGTGTGGAGTTCCAATAGGATATCTAAGTGGAATTGCCAAGCAAGCAACGGGCAATGCAGGACTGGAGTTCTGTGAGTAATCTGCATAGTAATTATAATTGGACATATTATTGTCGTTAGAGGTCATCAAGGGGAGAAAGTATATTAAGAGAAGGCCTAAGATGGGGCCTTGGAGGACACCATACTTAGGTGATGGAAGATGTTTGATAATCCAGCAAAGGAGACTGAGGAGAAGCAGACAGGTGGAATGTTAAGCAGGGTGGGACTTTTTTACTGTTTTCTCTTTTGGAGCACTTATGCAATCAAATGTCTTTGATGAATCTCGCCTTTGTTTCTTTGATTAAATAGGGAATCTTTGATGACCTGCTTACCTCAAGGGAAAGCCTAGTTTACATGGGTTTGAGTCACATGGTTGTGATACCCTTTGACCCTGAACAGGGTATATAAACTCTGAGGTTAGCGTTTTGTTTGGGGCTCTCACTCATTGGAAGAGTGTTGGTGTGGAGACTCTGGGTAGCCATTAAGGAGCCCCCTGGCTTTGAAGACACCCAGATGCTGGTGCTTCTCTGGTAACTATGTATTGTTATGGATAGACTGGTTTGTGTTATTTGCTCTGTTTATATAATGTATGTTTGTAATTTCTGTTTGCATTTGCTCTGAAGTTCAGGGTGCTGGCTTTTTCCCCTGAACTAAGTGAATGATATATGTATGTTTGATTAAAGTGAGATTGTTAACCCATTAAAGTTGCTTTCCTTAGAAAAGCAGATCAAAGAATCTGTTCTAGCAGCTCTTGTTGTTGGTCTTGTTGGGTCTCATACCTCAGCAGCAGCTTCAAGCAGCATTGTTGTTACAAAACACTGTCCAGTCTGTACAAAGGCAGTTTTCTGCTCCTGCCTCAAGCCTCCACATACAATACGAGCTGAGGACATCCACCCCTTCAGCACAGTCCAGAGTCAGGCTAATCCACTCAAGCCCTGACTCTGGCCATCCCTACTTCCGGCAAGCCTCTGCCTGTTTTCATCCCACAGCTGCTGCTCCAGCCTGTCTCCCCCAGAGTGCTAGTGGGGTAGGGAGGGGGAAAGAGAGGTTATCTCCCAGGTCCCCTGCTCTAGACACCTGGGAAACCATTCCCGTCACTGCTACTTGCCTGTTTTTCTTCAGGCCTCTGGGGCTCCACAGATATCCATCACAAGTATAAAGAGCAACCCAATAACTGGGACACATCCAACCACTATCTCAGTACCCCAAAACTCTATTCTTTCCTTTTAATCTGCAGATCCTGCTGACTATGCCATTTTGTAGCAACAATGCTGCTTGCAGCTGCTGCTGAGGTGTAAGACCCAACAAGACCAGCAACAAGAGCTGCCAGCACAGATTCTTTGATCTGCTTTTCTAAGGAAAGCAACTTCAAGGGGTTAACAATCTCACTTTAATTAAACATACATATATCATTCATTTAGTTCAGTGGAAAAAGCCAGCACCCTGAACTTCAGAGCAAATACAAACAGAAATTACAAACATACATTATATAAACAGAGCAATTAACATAAACCAGTCTATCTATAGCAATACATAGTTACCAGAGAAGCACCAACATCTGGGTGTCTTCAAAGCCAGGGGGCTCCTTGATGGCTACCCAGAGTCTCCACACCAACACTCTTCCAATGAGTGAGAGCCCCAAACAAAACACTAACGTCTGAGTTTATATACCCTGTTCAGGGTCAAAGGGTGTCACAACCATGTGACTTAAACCCATGTAAACCGAGGCTTTCCCTTGAGGTAAGCAGATCATCAAAGACTCCCAATTTAATGAAAGAAACAAAAGTCAGACTCATCAAAGGCACTTGATTACATATGCTCCAAAAGAGAAAACAGTAAAAAAAAAAAGGCTCACCCTGCTTAACATTACAACAGGCCAGAGAAAAATATGGAGAAAAATGTAGCGGAAAAGGCATGGAAGCCAAGGGAGGTAGGGTCCAATGGAGGGAGGAGGGGTGATAGAACAGCCAAAGAGGAAAATTGAGAAAAGGCCATTCAATTTTGTAATTAAGAGATTATCAGTGAGTAGCTTCAGGAGAGTAGTAGGATCAGAAGCCAGATTTCAAGGGGTTGAGGAGTGAGTGATGAAAAAGTAAAGACTATGAGGAGATAGACTCTTTCTAGGAATCTAGCAGTGGACTGGGAGATGACTCTAGGATAAATCTTTACCTGGATTTTACCTTAGGTAGGTATTTTTATTAAGATGAAGAAGAAAAGCATTCTTGTGAGCATCAGGGAAAGCTCCAATAGTTCGGAAGAGATTGAAGATGAGATAAAGAAAGAATGATCAATGGGGAAAGCTGGAGGAAACAAGAGAGGATAGTAACATGGGTACAAGTGGGGAAATTAGTCTTAGCAAGGA
This sequence comes from Trichosurus vulpecula, assembly GCF_011100635.1. Classification (NCBI taxonomy): domain Eukaryota; kingdom Metazoa; phylum Chordata; class Mammalia; order Diprotodontia; family Phalangeridae; genus Trichosurus; species Trichosurus vulpecula. The sequence goes on along the minus strand of NC_050575.1, from coordinate 135,814,069 downwards.
AAAAGACCACCTCTTCCTCAGATACCAAGGCGAAGGAGAGGATGGATGATGATGCAGAGAGGTTCTGAAATGCAGAATCAGGGAGACAAAGAAGCTCTAGATAGATGGCTTAAATTTTCTCAAGGAAGTAGGGGGCTAGGTCATGTGCTGAAAGATTCAGGGTAGTGTTGGGGCTTGAGGAGATGGTTTAGAAAAGCTGCTTCAGGGAATTTTCTTAAATAAGGGAAGAGTAAAAAGGATAATTCTGTAGCACTAAGGGCCCAGTTGAGATTAGATGTCATAAATTTGTAATGGACCAAGTCAGCATAGTTGCATGACTTCCTCAGTGGCATTCAGCAGTTCAGAATAGAAACAGAGAAAGCAGATGGTTGGGGTGGCTCAAGGTTGAGGACTGACAGGGCAGAGAAGGTAGAAGGACAAAGAAGCAAGAAAGTTAAAACTGGAAGATAATGCATAATTGAGCTGGTTAACTATAGGGTCAATATTGTGAAAAGAGTGAAGTGAATCCATTACATGGGTACTGAACACCTAAGAGAATAGGGAGTAAGAGGGGTACTGAAGGTCATGGCAAGGATGAAGAAAAGATTTAGGAGTGAGGCAGAGGGAGAGCTGGCAGGACAGGAGATTGTGATTATAGAGATATTTCTGGTTCAGTTCCAGACTACCACAATAAAGTGAATATTACAATGAAGTGAGTCACGCAAAGTTCTTAGTTTCTCAGTGTACATTTACACTATACTGTTGTCTATTAAGTGCCCAATAGCATTATGTCTAAAAATATGTACATACCTTAATTAAAAAATACTTTATTGCTAAAAATGCTAACCAACACCTGAGCCTTCAGCAAGTGGTAATCTTTTTGCTGGTGAAGGGTCTTGCCTCAATGTTGATGGCTGCTGACTGATCAGGGTGGTAGTTACAGAAGATTGGGGTGGCAATAGCAATTTCCTGCCTCTATTGACTCTTCTTTTTACTTGAACACTTAGAGGCCATTGTAGGGTTATTAATTGACCTAATTTCAATATTGTTGTGTCTCAGGGAATAGGGATGCCACAGGAAAGGGAAAGAGATGGGAAACAGAGGGTTGGTAGAGCATTCAGAACACACACATTTATTGATTAAATTTGCCATCTTCTATGGGTGAGGTTGGTGGCATCCTAAAAAATTACAATAGTAACATCAAAGATCACTGATCATAGATCACCATAACAGATATAATAATAATGAAAAAGTTTTAAATATTGTGAAAATTACCAAAATATAACATAGAGACACAATATGAGCATATATTGTTGGAAAAATGGAGCCCATAGACTTGCTTGATGAAGGGTTGACCCAAGCATTCAATTTGTAAAACAAATGCAAGATCTGCAAAGTGCAATAAAACAATAAAACCTAGGTAAATAGGGAGTTTGCTAATGACAGATCAGAGGTTCCAAAGGGAATAGTCAGTCAATTGACAATCATTTATCAAGCACCTACTATAGTAGTGCCAGGGCACTATGCTAAACACCAAGGATACAAAGAAAGGGAAAAAAAACCTAGTCTCTATCCTCAAAGAGCTCACAGTCTAATGGAGGAGACAACACGTAAACAACTATGTATAAACAAGATTTATACAGGGTAATTTGGGGGTAATCTCAGAGGGAAGGTATAAAGATTAAGGAGGACTGGGAAGGCATTCTTTTTTTTAAAAAAAATATTTTTCCCAATTGCAAGTAAAAACAATCTTTAACATTCTTTAAAAAAAATTTTTGTTCCAAATTCTCTCCATACCTCTTCCTCTTCCCTCCCACCCTGAGATGGTAAGCAATTTAATATAAATTATACATATGCAATCATGCAAAACATTTCCATATTAGTAATGTAAAGAAAACAGACTAAAAATGAAAAAAAAGTGAAAAATAAGATGCTTTGATCTGCATTTATGTGCTATCAGTTCTTTCTCTAGAGGTGGATAGCATTTTTCATCATGAGTCCTTTGGAATTGTCTTGAATCATTCTATTGTTGAGAATACCCAAGTCATTCATAGTTGATCATTGTACAATATACTGTTACTATGTACAATGTCCTCCTGGTTCTGCTCACTTCATTTTGTATCAGTTTATGTATGTCTTTCCAGGTTTTTCTGAAAGCATTCTACCTGTCATTTCTCATAGCACAATAGTATTCCATTGCATTCATATACCACAACTTGTTCAGCCATTCCCCAATTGATGAACATCTAGGAAGAGATGGGATCTTGCAAGAGGTGGGATTTTAGCTGAGGCTTGAAGGAAGCCAGGGGAGGTGAAGGGATGGAAATGAAGCAGGGCATTGCATGCACAGGGAAAATGCTTAGACTTGGGAGATAGAGGGTCTTATTTAAGGAACAGCAAAGAGATCATAGAGTACATGGAGAGGAGTAAGGTGTAAGAAAATTGGGAAGGTACGAAAGGGTCAGGTTATCTAAAGAGCTTTGAAAGACAGAGGATTTTGTATTTGATCCTGGAGATAACAGAGAAACTGGAATTTTTTGAATAGGGGATTGATATGGTCAGACCTGTGCTTTAGGAAGATCAATTTGACAGGACCAAATGGAATGGTGAGAGACTTGTAGCAGAGAGACCAACTAACAGGCTATTGCAATAGTCCAGGTGGTGATGAGGACTTGGATAAGAGTGGTGGCAGTGTCAGATGAGAGAAAGAGACATATATGAGAGATATTATCAAGATGGAAATTACAGGAATTGACCAATGATTGGACACGGGAGGGGGTGAGAGAGAGAAGTCAAAGATGATACCTAAGTTAAGAGCCTGGGTAATGGTACCCTTAACAGTAAAAAAGAAGTTATGAAGAGGAGAAGTTTGGCGGGATAGATAACAAGGTCAATTTTGGACACAATGAGCTTAAGACATCTATGGAACACCCAATTTGAGATGTGTACTAGGAAGTTGGAGAACTGAACCTGGAAGTTGATTTTAATCCCATTTCCTTTGACCTCTGGCCTATCATATTCCAAGATCTCTGATTCCTTAGTGTAGAAGCTGCTAAATCTTGTATTATCCAGATTGTGTTTCCACAATAGTTGAATTGTTTTTCTGGCTGCTTGTAATATTTTCTCCTTGACCTGGGAACTCTGGAATTTGGCTATAATATTCCTAGGAGTTTTCCTTTTAGGCTCTCTTTCAGGAGGTGACCAGTGGATTCTTTCCATTTCTATTTTATCCTCTGGTCCTAGAATAGCAGGGCAATTTTCCTTGATAATTTCTTGAAAGATGATGTCTAAACTCTTTTTTTGATCATGGTTTTCAGGTAGTCCAATAATTTTTAAATTCTCTCTCCTGGATCTATTTTCCAGGTTAGTTGTTTTTCCAATGAGATATTTCACATTGTCTTCTATTTTTTTCATTCTTTTGATTTTGTTTTATAATTTCTTGATTTCTCATAAAGTCATTAGCTTCCATTTGCTCTATTCTAATTTTTAAGGAATTATTTTCTTCAGTGAGCTTTTGGACCTCTTTTTCCATTTGGCCAATTCTGCTTTTCAAGGCATTCTTCTCCTCATTGACTTTTTGGACCTCTTTTGCCAACTGGATAAGTCTATTTTTAAAGGTATTATTTTCTTTAGCATTTTTTGGGTCTCTTTTAGTAAGCTGTTGACTCGTTTTTCATGATTTTCTTGTATCACTCTCATTTCTCTTCCCAATTTTTCCTCTACTTCTCTTACTTGATTTTCAAAATCCTTTTTGAGCTCTTCCATGGCCTGAGACCATTTCATATTTTTCTTGGAGGCTTTGGGTGTAGGAGCCTTGACCTTGTTGTCTTCCTCTGGCTGCATGTCTTGATCTTCCTCATCAGTAAGTGTATAAGAAAACATCTTTTCACCAAGAAAGTAATCTTCTATAGTCTTATTCTTTTTCCTGTTTGCTCATTTTCCCAGCCAATAACTTGACTTTTGAGCTCTTTGTTAAGTGGAGGCTGTGCTGCCCCAAGTTTTAGGGGTTTTGTACAGCTGTTTTCGGAGATATCTCTAGGGACCTGTAAATTCTCAATTCCTCCAAAGTGGTATGATTAAAAGAGAGGTGTTTACTCCTCTCCTAGTCTGCGCTCTCATCCATGAGCAACCATAAGCACTCTTTTCTACCCTGGAACTGCAAGGAGAGCTCCCTCTCCACAGCCACCACCAGCTCTGCCCTGCCAGAGCTCCTCTTTACCCCAGGACCACCACCCAGGACTGCGACCCAGATCAGCTGCTTGGTCCCCAGAAGCAGCCACCACTGAAGCAGTGGCTGCTGCTGACCTGAGGCTGGGGCTGTGGCTGGACTAGGCTCTCCTCTCACCCAGGTGAGAGGGATTTCCCACTGCCCTTTGAAGCTATCTTTGGCATTTGTGGGTTGAGAAGCCTAGAAACTGCCTCAGCTGCCAGTGATTCAGTGCCCTGAGCACAGTGCCACCCAGGTGGGGCTGTGCTCTGCTCTGAGCACAGTGCAATAGACCCTTCCTGTCAGCCTTCCAGATTGTCTTGGGCTGGAAATCTGCCTCACTCTGTCATTTTGTGGCTTCTGCTGCTCTAAAATCTGTTTAAAGTCATTTTTACAGGTATTTCAAGGGTTTGGGGAGAGAACTCAATCAGGTCCCTGCTTCTACTCTGCCATCTTGGCTCCGCCCTGAACCTGGAAGTTGGGAGAGAGATTATGACCATACAAGTAGATCTGAGGGTCATTTGCAGACATAACTGAAACCATGGCAGCCAATGAGGTTACCACATGAAATGGTGTAGAGGTAGAAGAGAAGATAGCCCAGGAAAGAGCCTTGAGGGATCTCCACTGATATCATGTTAAGATGGATAAAGATCCAGCAAAAGAAACACAGAAAGGAATGGTCATATAAGTAGGAGAACTAAGAGAGAGCATTGTCACAAAGAGAAGAGGGTGATCAATCAATAGTATAAAAGGCTTTAGAGAAGGTCAAAAAGGATGAGGATTAGAAAAAGTAATTAATTAGGATTAGTTTTGGCAATCAAAAGGTCATTAATAACTTTAGAGAGAGTAGTTTCTATTGAATGATGAGATTGTAAGCCAGACTGCAAAGAGTTAAGAAGAGAGTAAGAGGAAAGAAAGTAGAGGGAAGAAAAGGGTGGAACTGAGGATATATAATACTGATCCAGATACAGATGAAAGTTCAAGAAGAGGCAGCAAGAGAAAGGCTGAAGATGGCAATTCAGGGATTTGGGGACCAAGAGGTAAGAGGTTGCCAGTCATTGGACAGGAAAAGTACTAGTTGATTGGAGTGGACTGGAAGTCTGAGTCAATAGTGGTTGGGAAAGTGAAGGAGGTCTTTTATTCTGGAAGGGGAAAGTGGCCAGTTTACTTTTTATTTTCTCTCCATCACTTATCATCCTGAAGGTAGATAGTATTGTAGATGTAATATTATAGATGGTAATAATACTAGCTAGCATTTATATAGACTTTAGGATTTGCAAAACACTTTACATACATTAACTCATCTGATCTTCACAACAACCCTGTGAAGGAAGTGCTGTTATCTCCATTTTACAGATGGGGAAACTGAGGCTGAGAGGTTAAGTAACTTGCCCAGGGTCACACAGGTCACACAAATCTGAAGCAGGTTTGGAACTCAGTTCTTCCTGACTCCAAGTTCAGCGCTCTATTCACTATGCCACCTAGCTGCAAAGGCAACCTAGAAGGCATTTAGTCCCAGGCTGAACTCGGAGCAGCCTCTCTTCCTTCTTCCATCAGACCCCAAATGTGATCACTCTTTGAAAAGTACAATGCACCAAACAGGATTATAATTACAAAGTTGTAGCTTATGATGCAGGCATAGTCTAGGCTGGAGAGTGACTGGTCCCCCAAAGGGAAATTTTTAAACATTTCCTAATGAACTTTTTCTACTCTTTCCCACAAACACAGGGACTTTCTTGTCCTGTGGTTCAGGTCTTATTAACCACCCAGTCAGTCTACAAGATCTCAGACAGGCCTTGAGTCCTGGGGATTGGCACTGAGAGGCAGGACCATTTTGGTTCACTCTTGGAACCCTGCCCATTCCTCTGGTGCTGGGAGCAGGGAAGTTAGAGGATAGTCAGCAGATGTCCCCTATCTCCAGTTAAGGCCTGAGCAGAGCATACTCCTTGACTGGCAGTGAAGCCAAGTCTCGAGGCTATGTCACCGAAGGATAGTGGCCAAAGTTAGGGCTGGTGGCTAGGGGTAAGGGTGGTTTAGGACATGACATTTTTTGGGATCAGGAGGGCACAGATCAGGACCTTAGGTAACCTCTTCCAGCTTGTGCCTTCAGGAGCCTGTTGTTTCAGGCAATTCCATAGGGGCTGCTCTTCTCGAACAAGGGCCTGAAAGTTGAAACCCCAAGGGAAAGAGGGGCCAAGCAGAGGACATTCTGCTTTTGGGATCGGTGGCCTCGATCCCGGATCGTACCACTCCCTCACTTCCTATCTGCTTTGCCTTGCCCCAAAGCCCACCCAACTCCATCCCTCCCCACTTTGCCCAGCCTCAAATCCTAACCTTGCCCCGAAGTCCGCTTGGGATTCTCGGACTACGTCCCTTTTAGGAACGCAGGCGCTGACTCCGAGATTCCGAAAGCCAGGCGCCAGCGTCGCGCCCGGAAGCCCGCACCTTCCCCGCGCAGCGCACCTAGGCACACCCCAGGGCTGCGGCCAGGAGCGAGCCTCTGGACTCCCCAGAGGCAAAAGCAAAGACTAGGAAACCCAACGCTGGTGGGCCGGCCCTTCCCTCCTCTCCTTTGCAGGGCTTGGAAGAAGGAGGGAGGGAGATAAGGAGGCAGCAGCAGGCTGGAGCTGGGCGGAGTGTCCCTGGGCCCCCTCCTCCCAGGGATGGGCGGGGGCGCTATTCCCAGCCGCTTCTCGAGGCAACAGCATCACTTTGCTGGGAGTCTTCCCAGCTAAGGAACCGGGCCGGCGGCAGTGGCGGCGAGAGAGAGCGAGCAGAGGGGTGGAAGGAAAAAAGGTGGGTGGGAGGAAGAGGGAGAAGGAGGAAGGAAGAAAAGGAGAGAGGAAGGACAGGAGAGAAATAGAGGGAAGCAGCAACCTCTTCCCCCGGATTGCCTGTCCCACTTTCCTCCTCCCCAGCCGAGTTTGTTCCTGTTGGTCTGAAGCCGGGAGCCAGGAGCTGGGCGCAGGGCTGAGCTGTTTGAGTCCAAGCCGGAACCGAGCAGGAGCAGGAGCAGAAGCTGAGGAGAGCTGAGGGCTGGGCTGCGCTCGCTCGAATCGGTTGCACCAGCTGGGCTAGGCTAGGCTAGGCTGGGCTGGGCTGGGCTGGGCTGGGCAGGGCAGGGCTGGGCTGGGTTGGGTTAGGCTGGTGGACGCTCCCGGCTGCCCCGAGAGGAGTGAGCCGGCCCGGGGCAGGAGCGGGCGCCGCTCGGGCTCTGAAAAGAGGGGACGCAGTCGCCGAGGACAGCTCCTGGAGTCCCCCTGGGCTGGAGGCGCTGACTGCTCTGGGACTTCACTGCCTACCGCCGCCGCCGCCGCCTCTACTGCTGCTACTCGCTACCACGGCTCGGTCAGGTGAGTGAGTAGCTGCGCGTCCTAACGCCGCACGGCTCTCCTTGCGCCCCCTGCCCTCCTCCTCCAGCCTGGGGTAGGGCCGCGGCGCCCTAGGCAGCCGGAGGAGGAGGTATGTGGCTGGCCGGGATGCGCGAGTTTCCTTCCCTCCAGCCCAGCCTTCTCTCCAGCTCAGTCGGTTTGCCGCCCTCTCTCTGCCCCCAAGGGGCCCGCTGAGGCTTTTCGTGACGCTAGCTTGGCACTTTGGGGAAAGAAGGGGCGCCCGGGCTGCGGGAACTTTAAATAAAATGAAAACTCATTAAAGTGCAGATAGGTGGACGAGCGCTGCCTTCCTCCGGGCTGGGTCGAGCATCCCCGGAACACACACGCCTCTCTCAGCAAGAGCTGGGGTCGGGGGTGGGTGAGTGGAAGGAAGGGGGGGAAGGAAGGTATACAGCGAACAGGGTTTGGGGGGAAAAGGGGTGTGCCATGCTGGAGCCAAAGCTGGGTGGGCTTTCATCACCTCTTCGATATAAGAGTTGGAAGCAGAGAGGGGAGAATATGTCCCTTATTTCCGAGTGTTTATAATCCTGTAAGAAACTGCTTTCGGGGGACTGAAGCCTCCGGACGCACTCGTAAGCCAGGTGTTTGTCGAGGTTTTGATTTGCTTGTTTTATGTGGGTTCTTTCTTTCTTTCAGGGAATGTGTGGTGTGGTTGGCGATGTCTTTGTAATGCCAGAATTTTATTTAGAGGTGGTTGGAGGTGGAAGAGAATATTCAATAAGTTGAAAACTACTGGGATTATTTTCATTCTGTATTTTTTCTGTACTTAGCAATTTGAGCTTTACTTACAAAATGCTAATTGTTGTCGCCCCCATTCCTTTCCCATCCCTAAAAATTTGCCTTTTTCAGGGGACCTCTAGCTGGTTTGGTGCACGTTTGTTTCTAAATGAATTTGGTTTGAATTCAGGAGGGGGTTCCCTTGCTCCCCCTCTTGGTTGGGTGGGGATAGCTCAGTGAAGTAGGACCTCCGTGTTCAGGAAAGAGGCACAGCCATTTGGGCATATCTCTAGCGCTCCTTGGGAATTCCTGGCCCTTGATCTTGAGGACAAGACCCACAGAATAGGGAAGTGAGTTCGGTTTATACCTCTGATTCCTGCGACGGTGAGCTTCAGACACTGGCGGGGTCTGGAGTCTTCTGTTCTACTATAGGCTGATCTTATAGCGAAGTGGAAGTTCAAGGTTAGTGCGCTTGAAGCCATGCTTAAAAAAAATGCCCATTTTGGGGCATACTTCTACTTTCCCCAGAAATGCTCTCTCTTTTTTCTTGAAACACTTTTTTTCTCTAACTGTATCTTTTCCTCACCACATCCTCCTTCTTTAACTAGGTCCCCCTTAAGTAGCTGTTGTTACCAGGGTACAGACAAGAGCCTTCAGTGAGAGGGGCTCCTTCTCTCTCGTCTTCCATCTCACTTATTCCGATCAGAAGAGCTAGACTTCTCTCCTTCAGATCCTGTCATTTGAAGGCTGAGCTGGGGTGGGACTTTCAGGCTGTAAAGGGGATCTGGGGATCAGAGCTTCTTTTGCGAAGTGCAGACTCACTCACTCTTCTTCCAGTATGGCCCCTTGAGTGCCTGCTAGAAGTTTTCGGATTAGTCTCCACCATGAACAGTGATATATTGGAAAGAATACAAGAGTGGCAGTTAGGAAACTCCAATAGTTTTATTACTATAAACTCAACATGCAGTGAGGCCCTAAAGAGGAAAGGATTTGCAAATCCTTCTTCAGAGCCTCATTTGACAGTCCTTTAGGCCTCTTCCAGGTCTGATAGTGACAGGGAATTGGTGCCCTAGCCTCAAAGTCCTTGTAGCTGAGGAACCAACAGCTGATATTGTCTGTCTCTAGAACTGTATGTTTTCTTGGCCTCTAAAACTTGAATGGAAGGCCTATCTATTTGGGTTTTCCCAGATGTTTCGGTTTCTCCAAATAGAAATGGTTAGTGCAGTTAGAGAACAAAGGGAGAGCTGCTCTTTGGTTTTGGAATTGTCTGGCCCCTTTGGGGGTTAGATGTGCCTTAACAGAGAGTCTAGAATCTAGACCTTACAACCTTTTCCAGACTCCCCACTAAGTAGCAGCGACATGGTGCAGTAGGGGAGAGAGGAACAAGGCAGTTGGAAGGGAAGTGCTGGATTTGAAATCAGAGGACATAGATTATCCATAGTTTATCCCAGGTAAATCCATTTACCATCTGGGTGGCCTTGATCAAGTCACTTAACCTCTGTTAAACGAGGGAGTTAGACTACATGACCTCTAAGATCCATTCCTTCCAGCTCTGAATCTAGGATCCTGATGATCCTTGAGGACCCTTAACAACCCCCAAGGTTCTGTGCTTTCACAAGTCCCCAGGGTGGGTGGAGGCAGAGACACTGAGAAATAGCATAACCACTTTTCCCTTCTCTGGGTGATACCCTGAAAGCAAAGTGTCCTTTGCTTCACCTTGTACTAATGCTAGTGGGGAAGAGGGGGACCGAAGATACCTTTTCATAATTTGCTGTTCAGCGCTTTCCTGGTAGCAGCTTTGTGAGGTAGGGAGGATAAACACCCAGCTCCTCTTTTGAATTCATGAGCTTCTAAATTAAACTTTTACCTACACCTGCTCCCTCCACCCAGCCAAAGAGAATGGGTGCCTGGAGTTCTCAGATTGAGGAAGGTGTATTTGTAGAATGACTGAGGGATGGAAGGTGAATGGAAGTTGCAGCCTGAGCTGGGAGCCTACTCTGTCATTTGGCTACATAATGCTATCAGGAGCTCCAATTTAGATCTGATGCCCAGAGAATAACCAATCAGGAACAACCAAAACCCAGCCCCTGAGAAGTGAATAATCAATAATTGATTAACACAAAACACTTCCTGGATGATAAATGCCCCTCCTTTCCCATCGCCCAGGCTATACCCCCTTCGTTGTGCCATGTTGTGTAGTGGCTTACACTCCAAACCCAGGCCATCCTGCCCTGATGCCTCGACAGGATATTTATTTACCCGGGACCCAGACTGTGTGAGAGTGAATTATGTTTCCTCAGCATTGATTTTTTTAAAAGACCCCAAATTAAAAAGTCAAGGCTTTCTTAGCGTAAGGTCAAGGATTAATTATTTACATGGAGACATCAATCAGCAAGTGTGGATGACTTATTTATAAATCATCCAGGCTGCAGAAGGCAAGGCTCCTTCTGATTTCCTGTCACTGCCAAAACATGGAAGATCCAAGCTGGGCCCGTGTGACCTTTGGGTTTGGGGAAGTTTCCTTTCTGCTGGCATCTGGAGGAAGATGCTTTGTAACTTGAGTTGCTTTCTGATGTGCCTTTTTAATCTTGTAAGCAGAATGTCACTTGGGAAATTTCATGCATATTTGCTGTGTTTCAGTAATGAACATTTACTGATTACAGGGCATCCAGGGAATTTAGCTTTTTAAACATTTATTCAAATCTCTGTTTATGTAAGCTAATAAGTCTGGAAAAGTTCACGAACTCACTTTTTTGGGCCACATGATTATTTAAAAAGTGTTTGGGGGGGCTCATCTCAGTCTTTGTCTCTTTTTTTGAGAACAGCAACATGAGATATCTGGTCCTGCATGAAAACTTTGTGAAGATGCATCGTATTGCTCTCACTCACAATTAATGCCAGAAATCAATTGCCTTCCATGCTTTTTATGACTTTGCTGATCACAGACAGGATGGCACTGTAAAAGCTTTTATTGCTATGTGTTGATTACTTCTGTGGTGGGAAGGAGACAGCTGAGGAAGTTTGCTGGAATATGTTGGTCCTTGAGAATCAAATCACAAAGAGAGCACTTCTAGGGGCAGGAACTTTCTCAGAGCTTCTTTGAGGTCTTACTGTAGTGCTTGATCTAATGTAGTCTCTGTCTGGACTATTGGCTGGGCACCAGAGGTGCTACCTATCTATACATGCTGCATGCATCTGTTTCTAATTTGGAAAAACATACAACCCAGCCTCTACCTCCCCAGCTCCTTCTCTGGCTTCACTGTTGCAGAAATCTTAAAACTTTTCCATCAAGAGGACATGATAACATAGCCTGGACAGTAATGTGGGTAAAAGAATTCACTTTCTGAATGAATAATGAATGCCATTAGAATCAGTAAACATTGTAGAAGGGAATTAGCCAAACCATTAGTACATAACAAGTTACACACTCAAGGTTAATGTAGTGGTTTAAGAAGACAGTGGCTTTGTCTGTGGGGTCTGCCTTATAATGATCAGTTAAAGACTTTGTGCCAGTATACATGGATCACTGTGACTTTTTGCTTATAAATGGAAATCCTTTCGGTTCAAGAGTGTCAGGATGCCTAAGTGCTAGGGAGGTCTGTGCTGAGAGAGCAAACTACACCACAGGAGTCCCATTACAGGAGTCCGAGCAGAGGGACTCTGTACAAACCCTCTAGCCAGGCTATTGTTGTTATTTAGTCATTCTGTCCTGTCTAACTATTTGTGACCCCATAGCATGCCAGGCCCTTCTGTACAACTTCTGATTTGAGGGGCTCTTCTTCCAATGTCATATCTTTTAGCATTTTAATACTGTCCATGGGGTTTTCTTGGCAAAGATACTGGAGTACTTTGCCATTTTCTTCTCTAGGGGAATACCTTTTGTCAGAACCCTCCACTATGATCTGTCATCTTGGGTAACTCTGCATGGCATAGCTCATAGTTTCATTGAGCTATGAAAGCCCTCAGCCACAACAAGGCAATGATCCAGGAGGGGCAGGCTACAGAAGGGCTATTTTTGTATCATGTCACACAAAGGGGGCCAAAAGAAACCCATGGGTACCAACTAAAGGGGCTAAAGGAGTACTCTCTCAAGCTTCCATTCTTTTAAAATTTCTTGTCACAGACAAGAAATTGACCTCAAGATTGACCTTGAGCTGGAAGAAACCTTCAAGGTCACCTAGTCTAGTAAAACTAAACCAGACATAACAATCCCTGTAGGTCACATATTGATTTAGTTTTAAAAAATAATGCTATCTCTGTTTTATTAGATTTTTTATTTGTTTTGTTAAATATTTCCCAATTACATTTTTGAGGCAGAGAATGTTTGACACCTGATGGTCCAACCCTCTCATTCTACATAGGAGAAATCTGAGGCACAGGAACGTAGCTGGGTTTCTTACTGGATAGAGTCCTGGACCTGGAGTCAAATAGATCTGAGTTCAAATCCTGCATCAGACACTTAATAGCTATGTGCCCCTGGGCAAGTCACTTAACTTCTGTCTGTTTCCTCAACTGTAAAATGATGGATAATGATATCTACCTCCCAGAGTTGTTGTGAGAATCAAAGTAGATAATATGATGTGTCCTAACTTAGTGCAGTTTTAAGCTTTAATGGTTTAAAACTGCACTAAGACTTGGAACACCTATTTGTAAAGCACTTTGCAAACCTGTCATTTGTCACTATACAAATGCTAGCTGCTAGTATTGTTATCATTATTCAAGGTCACACTGATGGAGAGTGTCAGAACCCAGATTTGAACCTGTATTGTTTGACGCTGAACACTGTTAGTAGGAAAAATATGGATTGCTAGCATCAGGAGGGAGGGAAATGGCCTGTGAGAGGCTTTGCTGGTTTAACAATGTTCTTAGGTTGGTTAAAAATTCAACTTTAGTCCCAGGCTTGGGCAGGAGGGGGGATGCCTGTGTTCACATCAGTTGACAAGAAGAAACAATATTGATTCTCTCTCAAAAGCAACCTTTTGGAAAGTCACGGTTTGCACATACACATTCCTGGGGGTCTGGGCTTTGCACGTGTGGGATCATACTAAGGCAGCTTCCCAGTTTCACTCTCTCCTTCCTCATCTCTGTCTCCTGGTTTCCCTGGCTTCTTTCAGCTAAAATCCCACTGTCTTCAAGAAACCTTTCCCACTCCCCTTTACTGCTAGTGGGAGGCTAGTGCCTTCCCTCTGAGATTAGCTCTTTTTTTTCTTGCGTGTAGTTTATTCGTACGAGGTTGTTTGCATGTTGTCTCCTCCATTCGACTGTGAGCTCTTTGAGAGCATGGACCATTTTTTTTTGACCTTTGTATCTCCAGCAGTTATCACAGTGTCTAGTGCATAGTAAGTGCTTAGTAAATGCTTCTTAACTTAGGTGTATGTCTGATCTTACAAGCATTTATTTATCTACTGTGTTGAAGACACTGTCCCAAGGTAGGATGAAGGTAGGACAAGGGTGGGGTAGAACACATATAGACTGGTTCAGGGTAAATGAACAAGGCAGCTGATGAAGGCCATGCTGGAGTGGGTTGGATGTTACTGCTGAGGTATTACAAGATTGCCAGTGTTGGAGCCAGAAGTAGATCTTCAGCTGATTCTCTAACTCTGCTCAGTGCCTTAATCTCCTCTTCCCTAGGACTGGAATGTTCTTTTCTCTGGGGACCTGGGAAGCTTGCTTCAGAGAGTTTGTCTGATTGTTTTAGTTAAGATTGTTTAGTTAAGACTGTTTTAGTTAAGATTTAGTTCAGATTCAGTAATGTGATGAGCATGCGTATGAAGAACAGTCCCCTGTCTGACAATCTCTTTCTCTGCCCCACCCCCCTGTCCTTTAAGGACAAGTATCACCATTGCATTTCTCAGTTGTGTAGCACCTAGGAGGAAGGGAACAAACATTTATTACGTGCTAGGAACTGTACTAAGTTATTTACAAATATCTCTTTTGAACCTCATAGCAACCCTTTATTATTGATGGTATTATTATAGGTGTTTATATTATCATCCCCATTTTACAGATGAGGAAACAAGGCACCCAGGAGTTAAATGACTTGCCCAGGGTCACACAGCTAGTTAGTATCTGAAGTCAGATTTGAATTTGTGTCTTCCTGATTCCCAGCTCTCTGTCCACTGTGCCACCCAACAGGTACTCTTTAAGGTACTCTTTAAGTGATGTCCCAAGTATCTTTATATTGCATTAAATTGGACTGGGATCAGGCACATATTTTTGACAGAGAACAGTGTCTTTTCCTGGCCACCTCACACATTCCTTGGTAAGTCTTTATTTTTAAAGGCACAGAAGACTGTGCCTAGCTAGAGGACTGGATGTGGAGTCAGGAAGGCCTGAGTCTGAATCCTGCCTCAGACACTTAGTAGCTTCATGACCCTGTGCAGGTAGGTCTCAGCCTCAGTTTCCTTATGTGCAATTATACCTACCTCACTGGGTGGTTGTAAGGCTTAAATTAGATAACATCTATAAAGCACTTAACTAAACTTGGACTGCTATATGAATATCAGTCATTATTATTATTTATCATGACTTGCAAACTGGGCTTCCTGGGGACTTGCTCTCATGAGAGAAATAGGCAGTGGCATGCAGGTAAATGTTTAACCATCAGCTCTTCAAATATATATGTAATACTTTAAAGTTTAATTAGAATTATTAACATATTCTGTATCACCTTCTATTCTAGACAATCAACAAAACAGTAAGTCAAGCCCTGAGTTGTAGAATATCAATTTCCAAGGTGTAAATCTTCATCCTAAAAATTTAACAGTTGACTCTAGGTTTGAGCCACCTCCAGCACACCACTGGTAATGGAGGATTAGATGCAAGCAATGCTGGAAAGGCAGTATCCTAATCCTGATAGAGTATTCCGCTACAGGTCCCTCAAATCCAGCAGCTCTCCAAGGTGCTGACTCTGTCTTTTAACCTCTTATAGCCCCCCCCACCCCCCACCCCCACCCCAGCAATGCAGAATGCAGATGTTGACTGGTTACATGGACTTCATTCTTGTCATGAACAGCAGAGTGGTATTATTGAAAGGACCCTGGATGTGGAGTCAGGAGACCTGGATTTAATTTTCTGACTCAGCTCCTTACTAGCTGTGTGACCTCAGGCAAGTCAGTTTTTCTCTCTGGACCTCAGTTATGCCATCTATCAAATGAGAAAGTTAAATTAGATAAAGATGAAAATACCTTTCAGCTCTAAGGCCATATAATTTAGTTCTGTCCCTTGTATCCATGTTCTCTCAATATTTTGTTAAATTTTCTGGCTTCTGTAACCCCCATGTTTCATATGCCTCATGTTTCATTCCCTCATCATGGCTCCCTGATTTGCAATACATGATCTGGCATGACATCCTGGGCACAGAAGAGTCAAAGGTGAACTGGTGGTCTTTCTTTGCTTTTTCCTTGATATACTCCTTTCCCCTCATTTCTACCTCCTTCATCCCCTGCACCCCTCCCCCATGTATTAATAAGTATAGTGTGTAGCTTGAGGAAGGTGATAGTGCTACTGTTCTCTGTCCTCTTCAGAATACATCAGAACACACAAGAACATTGTTCAGTTTTAGATACCACATTTAGATACCCCACACATAAGAGCATTGTTCAGTTTTAGATACCACATTTTAGGAAACAAAGAGACTCCTTCCCTTCCCTTCCCTTCCCTTCCCTTCCCTTCCCTTCCCTTCCCTTCCCTTCCCTTCCCTTCCCTTCCCTGTCCTGCCCTGCCTCCTGTCCCCTTTCTTTCCTTTCCTTTCCTTTCTTCCTTCCTTTTGCATCTTAAATGCTTGTCTCTGGATCTTGCTTTGACTATATCACTCACAGGCTGATCCCAGCAGTGATCCACATTGGAGTTTTTGTTCTGCCGTATCTGGACCTGGGCTGATTCCTACCTCCTAGAAACAATTAGGTGGCACAGTGGATGAAGTGCTATACCTGGTCAGGAAGAATCAAATCCTGCCTCAGACACTTAGTAGTTGTGTGACCCTGGGCAAGTCACTGAACTTCCATCTGCCTCAGTTTCCTCATTTGTAAAATGGGAATGATAATAATAGCACCTACCTCCTAGTGCAGATAAAGTGAGATAATATTTGTAAAGTACTTTGCAAAAGTACCGTATAAATGCTAGTGATGCAATGATGATGTTGATGATGGTGATGATGCACCCTGATTTTCTTCTCTCTTCCGGGGTTAACGGTATTGGTGTCACACGCCTGATCTGCTTAGTACACTGCGGCTGAGAACTCCAAAGCTCAGCAGTCCATCAGCTCCACTGTCCTTGGATCTCAGGTGTAGGCCACCACATCTGGCTAGATAAGTCCTTCTTAAACTGGAGTGTGTCTAAAGAAGGATGAACAAGATGGTAAGGAGACTGGAGACCCTACCATACAAGAATCATTTGAAAGAACTGGGGTTGTTTAGCTTGGAGAAAAAAGACTTGTAGAGAAGCAGGGAACCTGATTGCTATCTTCACATCTTTGAAGGATTTGAAGGGCTGTCATGTGGAGAAGGGAATAGACTTTCCACTTGGCCCCAGAAAGCAGCTTTAGGAACATGGGATAGACACCGAAGAGAAGAAGACTCCAACATTTCTAACTGCCTAACATTTAGAACTGTTCTAAAACAGAATCAGTTGGTTTAAAAAGTGGTCATTTTGGATCACTACAGGTTTTCAAGTAAAGCCTAGAGAACCACCACTTGTCAGGGATGTTATAGAGGGGATCCTTGACTAGGTCAGGTTGCCCTCTGAGGTGGATTCCAAAATAGTGAGATCTGTGATTGTTCTTTTCTTCCTTCCCTTTTGCCTTTCTCCCTTGCCTGGACCCCATTCCCACCTATTACCCTATGACCATTCTATGTCTCCCCCTCTTCCCTTCCCCCACCCCACCTTCCACACTCTGGTGTCTCTTATGGCTAAAGAGGTTGCTTGGCTGTGAGCTCATTAAATTTCCCTTCATTTCTGCTCCTTATTTCTGAAACATTCAATTCTTCCTAACCCAGCTCACGTTTTAGCTCACCTTCTTCTGCTCTGGTCTCTGGGTTCTTGGGCAGACAGACTGATGAGTCACCCTGCCCTATTCCCACCACATCCCTATTCCTGGCTGGGTGTTTTGAGAAGAGGAGGCTCAGAGAGACATTGAGAGTGCATGTCATGTGGTCCAGGTCACAACGACCTTGTCCTGTCACTCATCACAGTTCTGGGCAGGTTCCATGGGCAAGATGAATGCAGGTCTGGCCATTCCTCATCCTCAAATCAGGGCTGGGAAAAATGTGGGGCCACTTTGTAACTGAAAAGGAAAGGTGAACCAGGAGAGGCTGAGCTGATAGACTGAGAAATCTTCACCCTCTTTCAGCCTTTTGTGTAACCTTGGTCCTCATTAGCAGAATCATAGGCTCATAGATCTAGAAGTGGAAGGAACTTCAGAGGTCATCTTGTCCAGATACAGGTGAGAAAATTGAGATCCAGGGAAGTGCAACGATTTGCCCAATTCACCAGGAGAGTAAGTACCAGAGGTGAGATTCGAACCCAGGTCCTCTGATGCCAGAGTCAATGCTTTTTTCACTATAGTGTTCCTATGCCCTAGGAGTTTGGTCTAAGCTGGGCTTTCCCCTAGTTTGACTAGACAGATGTTCTTTTAACAGTCTTGGGTGTGACTACTGAGGCCTTTTGGATGTTACTCCTTGGCTTGGTATGTATGTATTGGATGTTAGGGTGAGGGTGAGGGGCTGAGGATTACCTTGTGTGAGTGGGACCAGGGGTAGATTGAGGTTTAGCAGCCTGGTCTGCTTTGGGGGGGGCTATAGTCTACTGTTTTCTTCTTAGCCCTAAAAATGTAAGGATATTTTCAATATTTTCAACGATGTAGTATTTAAAATAAAAGCTTCCCATCAGATTATTTAAAGACCCGCAAAGCACCATACTAGGCACCTCAGAGAGCTTTCCTCAGCCTACTAGGAATATTATCAAGGAAACAAAGGACATTGGATGACTCAGACCACCATAAACAATTTATCAGAAGGGTTGAAATCCCAAATGCAAACTGACACTCTAAATCAGGGCCCTAGTAAGACATGTGACCTCAGTTAGAAAACCTTTGCATAAAAAACTCTCACCATTTGGTTGAATTAATTAATATTATATGGACAGCCTACCCTGATTGAATTACCTGGATAATCCAGTCTGGCCATTCTTATCATAGCTTTTCCATTCTCTTTCATGCCTTCATGTCTTTGTACATGCTATTCCCTTTCCCCTGAGGTACTTGCCCCCATACTTGTGCCCATTCAAATCCAATTTATTCTCCTTTCTGAAATGAATGAGTCCTTGCCCCGCTCACCACCTCCATGTAGCCTCCTATGATTGCTGCACCTATCATTGAGCTTTCCCTTTCCTGACATAGCATTTTTTATTTTTTCCGTATTTTTGGTAGATACCAAAAATCCCTATTTTTCACCTCCTATGGAACCTAGCTCTGGGCACAAGTCAAATACTGACTCCTCTGTTTGGTAGTTAAGACCCTTCACAATCTGATTCCAGCTTCATCACACATTACACCCCTTAGGGTTCTTTATTCTGGTTAAACTGACCTTCTGGCTATTCCTCACACAGGATATGCCATCTCCTGTAGTCTCCCCACCACCCACCACCTTTGCACCAGCTGTTTATCCCCCATGCCTAAAATATAACTTCTCCTTGTCTCTGCCTCCTAGAATCCCTTGCTTCCTTCAAAGCTTAGCTCCCGTCACCTTCACCATGAATCCTTTTCTAATCCCATCCTCCACATCCTCATGCCTCCCCCAATAATTTTTCTTCTATTTAATTTATATATATATATATATATATATATATATATATATATATATAGTCTATAAAATACATTTAATTGGTATCTTTTGTTTTTACATCATCTCCATTTCCTGTTGTATCTTTCCCGCAACCTTTTCCCAGAGAATCTTCTCTTATAATAAAGAATTTTTTTTTTTTAAGAAGGAAAAGCTCAGTAAAACCAACTATGTATTGGAGAAGTCTGATGTTCCATACAGTGTTCTACAGCCATGGTTTCCTAATATTGTACTGCAAAGAAGTGGTTAGGGGACATTTGTTCATATCTGTTCTTCGAGGAAAGCTTGGTCGTTATAACTGTGGCATTCAGTTTCAGTTGTTTATTTTGTTCTTTTCATTTGCATTGTCATAGTCGTTGTGAATATTATTTCCTGGTTCTGTTTATTTTGTATCAGTTATTACAAGGCTTCCCATGCTTCTCTGAATTCTTCACTTTTGTCATTTCTTATGGCACTGTAATATTTCATTAGTTTCATGTGCCACATTTGATTTAACTATCCACCAATCAGTGGGCATCTACCCTTCTCAGTTTTTTGCTACCACAAAAAGTGCTGCTATAATGTCCATTATATATGTAAATTTAGTCTCACTGATAGAACAGGAAAGAAATGTTTCTTTTTTTCTCTTTGTACCCTAGCCTCTAGAATATGTAATAAGTGCTAGTTAGTAGCTCCTGGCATGCAGTAGATGCTCAATAAATACTTGATTGCCTTGAATAGAATAATCCATTTTGCTTGTATGTATAGATATTCCAACTCATTGATATTCAGTGACTGGACAATTGCCTACACCCCCAAACGCATCTCTGGGCATTGCTATTCTCTTGTGCTCTCTGAAAATCCTTTGAGCTCAGATTATTTCCCAAGTATGTGTGAATTTGTATTTCTCCAGGGCAAGTCTCATTTTGCTATTTCCTGCCTGCAGTTCTGGCCTCTTTGCTTGTATTGACATTAATCTTCCTTCTGCCATTATCCACACTACCACTATTCCCACATTTTGGATCCTAGCTATTCTAGCAAGAGCAGTCTCTACAAAGGTGATTCAACTTCTTATGACTCCTGCAGACTCTGAATGAGAACCTTAAGCTCACCCTTAATGCCAGGCCCTACCCCTCACCATAGCTACCACAGCTCTTCCATCTTTGGCTTTCCCATCAACCTTCACTGGACAAAACTTCGTCCTCCAAGCTCCTTGGCCCACCCTTACTATCATTTTTCATCAGAGTGAAAAATGGACTCAAAAAAACAATATGTACAATACCTGCCACTGTCCCCATGAAAACAAGTTTAGATGGTAACAAAATTCATTTAAAAGCGATGGACAACTTTCATGCTAACTTATTAAAGTTGAGGCACACATCCGTTCTATTAACAAATGGTAAAGTTGCATGTACCCTTTTATCCTGGTTTTCCTGCCCGTTTGGAGGATTTAATTGTGTTTGTCAGGGTTTGTATGGTGTGTTAAAATAAAATTGATCAATTTAAAAATAACAACTCCCGTCGCACCTCCACAGAGCTTTAGCAGTTACAAAACACATTTGCATCCATAAGATCATAGATACAGACTTCTAAGTAGAGCCCTGCTAGAGCCAACTCTTACCAAGCCAAATGTTAAATTTTTAGTGCAAACATTTATACCTCACAAACTGGCAATTTCTACAAATCAGGGCTTGATTTATTGTTTTTGTGGATTATCTAGACTTAAGAAAGTAATGGAGAAAATATGAATAGTGCAGATAAAATGTAAAAGTGGGAAGTGCTTACATTCTCTCCCCTCCCCCCTTCCCTAGTAGAGCTTATTGTCAAACATTTACCAGAACAGTGCTGGCCAAAAGGAACAACAGAGGCCACCTAGTCCAGGGGTGGGGAACTTTCCTGCCTCAAGAGAACAAATCCTTTTAGTAAAGGGATTTGTTCTGTGAAGTTTGGATTCAATCTAAGGGCCACACTTGAGGCCCTAGAGGGCCACATGTGGCTTCCAGGCCTCAGGTTCCCCACCCCTGATCTAGTCCAAACTGTCAATTTACAGAAGAGGAAACAGAGACCCAGGGAAGTTAAGTAACTTGTCCAAGGTCACACAGGTAGTGAAGGTCAGAAGCAGGATTTGCCCTATCCTTTGAATCCAGAGCCAATGTTCTTCCATTGTATTTATCTCATATAGTCTTCACAAAATCCCTGTGAGGTCAGTAGGATTATTGTCCCAATTTTAAGGTAAGGAAAGAGGGTCAGAGAGGGGAGGAGATATATGCCTATATCCCATCATCCCTGGGACCCATTAGATCTTGAGCTCACTCAGGGACTATATTGCATCAAGGGCTTCTATCCTGTTTTTGATCATCCTCTGGACTTCTGGAAGTATTTGTCTTGCCACCTCTTTTCTTCCCTGAGACATTTTAAGCCATTTGGAGGCAAAATATTCCACTCACAGAAAACAAAATATCTACTTTAGTCACTACCTCATTGACCCTTGGTCTTTTAGCATTTAAGATGCAAATATTGGGAACCTCATCATATGCTGATGCTTTTGTCTTTTTTTCTTAAAAACTGAAGGCTATAAAAACCAAGGAGCCTTGTTAGTCAGACTCCCAGTTACTGCTGAATCTTCTTTGTCTCTCCCTAAACTTGACATTCCTCTTTTCCTGTGGTCTCTCCCTCCATCACTCCAGAAAGGAGGGAGCCAAGAAAATACACAGTACTTTGCTCCCCATGCAGTGACCTTCCTGCTGATTATAATTCCCTGGGCTGTCTGGGGCTGGTTAACTCCAGCTGGTAAAGTGAAGGAGTGCCAAGGTCATGGGCTTATTCCTGTGTGGGTCAGGTAGCTTTGTTAAGCCCTTAGTAAGAGAGTGGGAATAAATCAGGACAACTTCTCTCCACTAGGAAAAAAAAAACAACTCAAGTTGCATGTCCTTTGAATTGTGGGTCATCTGTGTTCATATATAAAAAGGGAGATTTTTTTGTGTAACAGGAGGGAGGGATAACTGCTGGATGGCCCACAAGTGTTGCATTGGGATGTATGACATATTAAAAGGCCTAGAGGAAGGCCTCTGGAACAGTGTGTAGTAGGTCTTTTGGGAAGGAAGGAAGGAAGGAGGGAAGGAAGGAGAGAAGGAAGGAAGGAAGGAAGGAAGGAAGGAAGGAGGGAAGGAGGGAGATGGAATGCCAAATTCTAGGAATAGCAAGTAGGTGAGAAATGTGAAATAAATCTGAAAAGGTACTCTAGAACTAGATCATGAAAGGTTTCGATATGAAAGGTTTTAAACGTTAGGTTGTAAAATTTGTGTTTTATCCTAGGGACAAT
Organism: Trichosurus vulpecula; assembly: GCF_011100635.1. NCBI lineage: Eukaryota > Metazoa > Chordata > Mammalia > Diprotodontia > Phalangeridae > Trichosurus > Trichosurus vulpecula. Next base: position 135,791,635 of record NC_050575.1, on the reverse strand, counting down.
AGGGAAACATTGATATTTCTTGCACAGGTGAGCCATGTTGTCATATCATGCACGTATTAAGAACATGATTTTGGCAGCTGTGTGGAAGATAGATTGAAGGGACTGGAAACCAGAAGACCAGTTGAAAGGCAATTGTAATAATCCAGGGAAGAGAGAATTACCTAAACCAGGGGAGTAGCCTGGAGAATAGTGAGAAGTGATCCCATATGAGAGACGTTGCAGAAGTGAAAAGTGGCAAGATTTGGCAGCTGGCTTGTGTGTAGGAATGAGAAAGAATGAATGAAGAGTCCAGAGTGATTCTGAGGTTACCCACTAGAATGAGTGAGTGATGCCTTGACCAAAGGAGGGATGTTTGGAGGAGGGTGTTTTGGGGAGAAGATAATGAGTGCTGTTTGACCATGCTGAGTTTGAAATGCCTGTGGGACATCCAAGAGCAGGTGTCCAGCAGGCAGTTGGTAATACAAGGCCAGCTCAGGAGAGAGCTTAGAATTGGCTATATAGACTTGGGAGTCATTTGTATAAAGGTGATAACTGAATCCAAAGGAGCTGATAAGTGCACCAACGGAGAGAGAAAGAACAGAGAACAGAGCCTTGTGACCCAATCATGGCTAGGAGGTAGCAAATGAATGATGATTCAACAAATGAGGTTCATTACAGACATTCACCTCACCTCATGTGCTCTCCCCCCACAATTAGAGAAGGGGAAGCCCCAAGAAGAGACTAAGAAGGAGCAGTCGGACAGGTAGGGAGAGAATCAAAGGAGAGCAATGTCACAGCAGTCAAGGGAGGAGAGAGTATCTACAAGGAAGGGGTGACAGTATCCAAAGCTACAGAGACATTAAAAAGAACAGATTTGACTTGCTCAGAACACTAGGAATAAAGGTCTCATCAAAGTCATGCATTGACAATCCAGGAAGGCTTTCTGGAGAAGGTGAACTATGAGCTAATATTCAAAACCAAACATGGAAAGGAATTTGGACCAGATTGAAATACCTTCGAGAGGATGGGGGTGGGTGGGGAGGGATGCTGGATATGTACAGAGCACCTGGCACTTTCAAACAAGGCCTCCAAGTAAGAGCCATGAAAAATGCCTTTCTGAGGTATGTAGGTGAAGATGAAGAAGCTAAAGAGAGTTTGAAAAAGCAATACTGTCTTTTTGTTTTGTTTTGTTTTGTTTTGAAGACAGATTAGGAAGGTTTGCATTCCTTTTGTGATAACTAATATGAAAGGCTTATCAAAGTTTTTTTTTTTTTTAAGCTCTCAATGCTTTCTCTAGAATTGATTTGAAGACTTGGCAGATTTAAAGAATCATTCAGCAATGTTTTTATGGATCGATGCTAATTTGATGCAACAGACCTGAGCACAGTGCCAATTGACTGTCAAACCAATATTAACTGCATGCTTCTCTCCTAGTCTTTGCGGATGGACAGCTCATAAAGATGCAAACTTGACAATTATTAGGCTTCTCCTTGGCGACTTCATATGAAATGTTTATCAAAAACTACATAAATATCCCTATGCTTTGGATCATCAAGAATCTCTGGGAACTCTGAAGCCTGGCTCCTGGTGCTTAATGTCACTTTGAGCAGCACTTTAATATTACACACACACACACACACACACACACACACACACACACACACACACAGAAAATATGTAGCTTTAGTAATTAGAATCCAAAGTTCACCAACAAAAGGAAAACATACACAGTCCTGCAAGATTGGGAGCCACCTCGGAGGGTAGTTGGTCCCTCTGGATGTTTATTCGAGATGAAGAAACCATCAGAGAGGCCATGCTGTGGAACTCTGGGGCTCGGATTTCTCTGGAGTCATGGGATGCACTTAAGGAAAGATAACAAGCCGTGGCATAATAGATTAAATTGTCAGGAGAGTGCTGGCCAGTTAGCCAGATGCCCCTCTCCTCCCACAAATGTTGGCGTGCCAGTAATCTATTCTTTGCCCTTCCAAACTCTAATGGCTACCTTTGTTTACTTCAAGAAAACAAAGAGCCTGGGTGATGGAAGCTTTTATGGTCTGAGGGGGGAAGGGAAATTATAAAAAAACCTCTTGACCCTTCCCCTTTTTTTCCATCTAGTCTCTGGATTTGATTATTAAATTTTTGCCAGAGGCCAGTAAAATGCTCTCTCTTTTGAAAGATGAAATAACCACAACTAGATTCAGATCACTTCTTGTAATTATCATTGTCTATCATCCCAGCTATGGGTGCTTATCCGGCTCATTCCAAGTCAGGCGGAATAGGGCAAAGTTCATCTTTGGGTTAGATTTAACACAGAGGCATCCAGGTCTTCTCAGTGATTAAAGGGGGTCAGTTACCTTTTTTTTCCAATCAAAGAAGTGTTTGGGCTATATGCCACCCATATGAGATATAGCAAAAGAATGTTCCCATAAGACCACCTTTAACATGCACACAACAAGATCCCTGGAGTACGGAAATCTCTGTTCCACAGGCTCTGCAGAGTTCACTGGGTGATCTGCCCTGATTTACTAGTATAATAATCTATCTCTGGTTGTAAGGGCCTGATATAAGGTCAGTAGGGTTGAAGTATTTTCCAATAAAATGTACATCTTCCCACCCATTTTCTCTTCCCTCTCTGCTCTGGAGAGGAGCCTTCTCCTTTTGGTATTCTTTCCTCATCCTTGGTCTTCCGACCCAAGTGCTCAGGAATGATACTGGAGCTTTCACAGTGGGAACAGGGGAAGAGGACTGGAATGATTCAGAAGAAGGTCTCTTTCTCATGAAGAACTGATGGTACCACAATGAATCTTTACCTTGGAGACAATTTTTCTCCATCCAAATATGGTCAGTGTTCTTCAGTTAAGAAGTTAGAGGGACTTGTAGAAGAGTGTTGAAAAATAAAAATGTCAAAACCCATAATTTCTCCTGTCAGTGAAACCTGGTGATGCTTCTTATTAGGAAGAAGTAAGCTAGTGGAATATATTATTTTATACACCACTCTAATTCCTCAGCTTTCATGATCTCAGTATTAATTACCAGCATTTAAATGAAATATATGGGAGAAGGAAGAAAAAAGTATACCAGACTCTTTAATCACAAAGCTTTGTGGGGCATTTTTCTTTCTTTCTTTCTTTTTTTTTTTGGAGAGAAATTTGATCTTGGGCAAATGTCAGGGCATTTTTTGAAGGCTGTGTTACAATATCAGCTCGTTGCAAGTGAAGAGCTTCATCTGGATTTCATAAATATTGTATGGGGCTCCATCACCATCGCCTTCCTCATCACCATCTCTGGCTAACTCAAGAGCGCGCGCGCACACACACACACACACACACACACACACACACACACACAAATGCAATCCACTGCAGAGTTGTCACGAAAAGCCAATTGGTGATATTTCAATCAGAATGTTCTTATAACAAATTCCATTCAAATTCTCTCTGAAAGGGAGTTAAGGTTTCATCCCGCTGCTTAGAGAGTGATATGCTAAATCCCGCTCCCTGGGACCTGGCAGCCATCCAGAGCTTTGTAATTTATAGTTCTCCTTCCCAATGCTGACGGTGACCTTGGAACCTCACTGCCAGGGAGATTTCTTAAGTTCACAACGCCATCTTCCATTCTCCCTTGTAAAATCCCTATCTATCCCTGAGTGCCCCCCAGAATCCAACTGGTTACAGTACACAATAAAAAAAAGGATGTAAACAGAGTCTGATTAATACATCGGGGGCTGTGTGAAGGGCTCTGTGGCAGGTAATTGGGAGATTGTTTGTTGCTGGTGACCTTTCCTCTAAAATTTATGTTAGCAAGTAAACAGCCAAAAATTGTGTTTAAAGGTGGTTTATATCTGACAGAAACTATTAGTTGGCTCTGGCGTACTCCATATCGCAAGTACTCCCTCAAGGAAGGGAGAGAGGCCCTCCACCACAGTCTGGAGCTATTTCTACCTGAGGAATAAACAAAGTAGCTAAAATTCCTAATTTTGCAGATTCCCATCAGTGGCTATATTGTTGAACACTTAGTAATAACCTATAAAAGAGGTGAATGTGCACAATTATGATCTACGTGGGTCTTTGTGACAGAGTGATGGTGCTCTCTAGAGGAGGACACTGAAGACGTGTAATTGAGGGAAGTTATAGTCTCTTGATGATGGATGTAAACATAAGCGTGAGATAGGGAGCTGTCTTTGGAGTCAAAGCATCAGAGATGCCAGTTTGAGGAGAGCAGAACATCATACCTTGCATCCTCATTGCCAGAGTTTATCAGCCAAGCGTGAGGGGTGTTTGGAAACCACAGAAGAGAGCTCATTCAATAGGTTTCTAAAACCAGAGTTTGTCTCCCTGGTTTTCTGTTTCTTTATTCTGTGCTCAGAATTGACTGGTTTCTGAGGGGCTTATCTTAGGAAGTAACAGGGTACAGATCTCTGGTTTGAAGAGTTGGACATGATGGTCTCTGGGGGTTCCTTCCTGGTCTATAGTTCTATAGTTCTTCTATAGTTCTGGTCCCCTGTGATTTCTAAGAATGGGGGATCTTTTTAGGGAAATAAGGAGGGGAAGAGAAAACAGTGTCCTGAAATTTCTCCCTGTCCTGCTTTAGTTGTAGGGATGAGACCCTCCTGGGATGAGATGATTCATTCTGTGCTTTCTTCGGATACAGTAAAAGTCTGTCTGCTTTGTCAGCTTTCCTAAGAATATGGTATATTGCGTGGAAATTGGATGCTAACAAGATCTGCATGGATAAATTAGACTCTTAACTTTTTATGTTATTACAAAATTGGAATGGACTCTAATGACAGTAAAAATTAATGTTCTGTTTCAGATAAATGGCACCGACGTTGTTGAATTCTCCTGATTAGCCAACAAAAATAAAGCTGTGGCACATACCAGAGGCTCTCACACCTCCATCTCGATGTAAGCAGCTTTGTCTTAAACATGTGAACAGTTTAGAAAAAGAGTGTGTCTGCCTTGAAAGCCATATCATTAAAATGACAAGGGGAAGCGTGTCGCTTCTAAACAGTAGGGAACCAGCATCCTTAGATGAATTTTCTGCCTTACCTTCCTGGCAATTGGGTCCAAAACCAGAACTACCATCTTCAGGAAGCCTTCCCTGACTGTTCTAGCTCGGAGTGATTTCTCTCTCCTGAACATCTAAAGCTGTTATATTCAATACAGTACAATGTAGAACCTGCTTGTAAGAATTTTTGTTCTCTGCCATCTAGCACAGTGCCTGGCACCTAGAAGGCACTTAATAAAGACTTAATAACATATCTGTCTTTCCATCTCTGGGTAAGTGCTGACTCCCAGCCAGACTGTGGTCCTCTCAAGGGACTGTATCTTCTTTTTACTGATCTCCTCTGCTTGACCAGCCAAGAGATTGAGTTTGGGTGGATGAAACAGAGAAAATGGTTGGTTGAGATTGGTAGTCACTGAAGCTGACCCAAAACATTTGACCTGAGGCTCAAGTTGTTCCAGTGGAGGTCCAGTCAGTAACAGTTCAATTCGAGAAGCTTTTATTGAGCACTTACTATGTGTTTGGCCCTATACTGGGTTCTAGGGATACCTAGACAAAGACAAAATTATTTGTTCTTGCCCTCAAGGAGATTACATTCACTAGGGGGATAACAAATCAATTCCCAGTGCCTTAATCTTCTTTCCAGAGCCACATCACAGATTCAGCAGGGGTATGGTCACTCCTTATAGAGAATAAATTGGGTCCCCTCTCTATCTGAGCAAAGCGGGAGCCTAGCCCATGCTCCCTTTAAAGAACCTACTTCTGTTCAATTACATAATGGCTGGAGGTTTGGTCAATGACATCTCTGGCTTTAAATAGTGAGTCAAACTCTGAGAGACTGGTCATCAATGTAATCATTCCATCCCTAAATATCCCTTATTCCATCTGGGGAATTGGGGAAGATGTGTGAGGGAACAGAAGTAGAGTCTATGTATAGACAGATGTTAGCATCTCCCTTAGGGAGAAACCTCCAAAGGTCCCTATAGAGAAAAGGTGGGAGCCAGAGGCATCCTAGAGTGAACCCCCACAGGAGAGACTTCCATCGAGTTTTGAGGGATGGATCAGGCTGCATTATCCTCAGGAGTAATTTGGATTTATTTCCTGAGGCTCCTGTTTGGCTGAAGTCGATCTAACAAACCACCATAGCATTCCTTCTGACCCCGCCAGAACCTGTCAGTTTTTCAATTGAGAACTTTCTTCCTAAATATTTCCCAAAGGAGCTCCAGGTGGTTGCGCCTGAGAATTGTTTTTTCCCTTGCCAACCTGTTCCAAAGTGTAATGGGCTTGGAGTGCTGAATTCAAATTTTTCCTTTGGCATTTAGTTGTCCTACAGTCAGGAGCAAATGACTTTGTCTTTCTGACCCCCTGTTTCCTCTTCTGTAAAATGAGGGAGTTCACTAAGATGACCTTAAAAGTTCCCTTGCAATTTTTCTGTTATTTCTCCTCCCAGTCATTTCCTGTAAGGGATTTTTGATGCCAGGTACCATGAGATTTCTCTGTCCAAATGAGTTATCTCTTTCAGGCCATACCTTCTAAACCCATACAACACCAGTTGAAGCAACTTGTGATGAGAGCCCTGGGAGGTGCCTGGCCATAGATAGCTTGCACCGGACCTTAGGGACATGTAGGTAGAAGTGGGTAAGACCTCAGATTCTTTGGAAGATCTTGACAAGGAGGTACACAAAGTTCTTATTTCTCTGGGACTACCTATTTTGGTATCTCCAAAAGTGAGATTCAGGTGCAATTTGGCATTTTTAGACTGGGGGCCTTAAAGCCTTTTGTGTATGTATCACAGACCCTTTTGGCAGTCTGCTGAAGCCTATGGACCCCCTTTCATAGAAGAATGCTTTTAATCATATAAATAAAATATATTTGGTAAGGTGACAAAGGAAAACAATTGTGTTGAAAGAGCTATCTCAGTGTTTAAAAACAAGAACAACAAAAACCAAGTTCTCAGACTGCAGGCTAAGAACCCCCTGTTTTAGACGGTGACAGTCAGGTTTCATTTTGAGCCTCTCCCTCCTAGCTGTTAAGAAACACTTGGTAAGCCCTTTGCACAAGGTGCTGGGTAAACCTGCAGGAAGAGGAGTGGGCACCTGTGCCCTGAGGGACTGGTGGTGTACTTCTGCAGGAGTCTTTTTTTCTCGAGAAGCTACAGAGAGAATAAACAGCCAGTGCAGAGACTGCTGCCCTTTAGACCACACACACACACACACACACACACACACACACACACACACACTCTTCAATCACTGGGCTGGAGACAGAATTCCTGCTTCCAGGCTCCATTGGTTACCATTGCCTCCCCTCACCACAATCCAGCACACCAGTTGTAGGCTGAGTCAGGCAGAGAATCAATCAGGCTCACTCCCCACAGCATAGGAGCTAAGCAGCTCTAGTGAGGATTCACATGATGTCTCTCCCCAGAAAAGATTCATTAGCACCCCTTCTTGCAGTCCTTTCCAAGAAATCAAACAAGGGGTTTATTTTAAAAGCAAATTTGTTGCCAATTCTCTCCCCTCCCCCGCCCTGCATTTCTAAGGCAGGATATTTTGGGGTTTTCTACTGGGCTAGGCACAGTCCCAGACTCCACGACTCTCCATCTTGGGCTGCATTTTGGTTTTCATTGTTTTCAGTCCTTATGAATTTGTTAAGGAGTGCTGGGCTTGAACTCAGAAAACCTTGGGTTCAAATCCTGTCTCTCACACTTCTTAGTTGTGTGATTCCGGGGAAGTCATGCAGCTTCCGTGGACAGGACATATCTATTCAGTCATAAACAGATTATGATCTGTGCTGAGGGATGGAGTTCCCACGCCAGGAACCCCTCTTGCTCCTATTTCTCATGCGATGATGAATTTACAGCTCCAGGGCAGATTCATGCTTTAATTTCTCAATATCTCAGTAGCACATCATCCCTATTCATGTTGGTGAGATGCCATTATAGGTCAGGGGTAAGAGTGAAGCCCTCCTCCCATCCCAGGACTCTAAGTGACTCTTAGATGACTTTGCATTCCTAAACATGATACTCCCATGGCCTTGGATAGGTCAGTGGCATTGCTGGGCCTGAGCTCACTCAGTGCCTCATAGAAGGTCAACAGCGTTGTCACAATGACCCCCATGGACTCTGCTACTTAATGGCTACATGACCTTGAGCAAGTCATTTAACTTGTCTGGGCCTCAGTTTCTCCATGTAACATGGGGGTGGGTGGACAAAATGATGGCTAAGGTCTCTTCCAGCTCTAAATCTGTGATCCTAGAATTCATATACCAAGTTTAGACAGGTCAGTGGCATTGCTGGGCATACGCTCCCCACCCTCCCACTCTGTTTTTTTTCTCCCCAAACACTAATATCAGACCTGTCCCCACCGCCCCTAGAGATCCATTTATGTGTGATGTTCTTGGTCAGCCTTGGGCAGCTTCAGAAATGAGGGATGGGAAGGAAGGGAATCAGGCAGCTCCACAGAGACCAGACTCATTCAAGGAAGGAGAGCCATGAGTGGCTGGCCCGGGCCAGGGGAGTAATATTCACAGAACGAATAGGGAGGGGAAGCAAAAGGACATAAATACGGTTGAGGGGGATTGGTCTGATGAGAGACACGAGGGACTGCATAGCCTGCCTTGAGTGGAGGAGGTGTGAGTATCTGGGACATAGCAGAGACATGACGATCAGGATTGAAAGGCCTGGGGATTTGGGGAAAAGAACGGAGCATGGAATTTGATTATGAAACAACAATGGGGGTTGAAGATAGGAGCCTGCAATGACTCTGGAGACAGAGGCTGGAGACAGTCATGGACCACGAAGAACATCCATCATCTTGGACTGGCTGGGGCAGGGGCAGAATCTACCGTAGAGTAGCTAAGCTGGTATTAGGTCACTACAGTTTTTATTCCTGAGAAAAGAAGGTAGAAAGAAACTTCCTACAGAAATAGGAAGATTAAAGTATAGAGACTATGAGAAGAAAGAGGAGTATCTGGGGGATAGAGAGGGGTCAGGGTGGGAGAGGGAGAGAGGAGAGATGCCAGGGAGGGATGGGAAGGAAAGAGTTTCAGGAGTGGTTGGGGAGAGGAGGAATTAGGGAAGCTATAAGTAGAGGGGATTGTCAGAGGGACAAAACATGATGGAATGAGGGAGAAGGGGGGCCATGAAAGGGGGAACATTGGCGGTTGAGGAGAGAAGAGGCTTAAGGTGTAGGGGTAAAGGGAGGGGGAAGGGGTACCTGAGGGAATTTGAACAAGGAGGAAGAAGTAGTGTCAGGGAGGTGTGGGAAGAGAGCTTCAGGGAGGGATAGGAGAGAGACAGAGACAGTGAGAAAAACAGAGACAGAGAAGGGGGTGGGGTTTGGAAGGGATGGAGCCCAGAGATAACGGTGAAAGAGAAAGTTAAACACAAATGAAGGAGACAGATCAGAGATAGCTGGGCTGACAGAGGGAAAGTGAGGTGTGTTAGGTTCTGGGTGCTCTAGAGGGGAGTAGGCCCATGTAGTCCTTCAGTATGAACCTGAATGAAGGAACACCAGAGTTGAGCCATGCCCAGAAACAGAATAGCCAAAGGAAGACAGTTCATAGGAGAGAGGCTGTATGGATTCTGCAAAAGTTGTAATCAACAGGAAAGTCTCTAAGACCCCATGCAGCTCTGATATTCAGTGATTCAGTGCAATAAGGAGCTATCCTGATATCAATCCTAGCCTCCCAATCCCACCTCCCCACTCTCCCACCCTGTGCCTGCAGTAGCGGTAGAGAAACTCTCTACTGAGCCATCCTCCCTTGTACCAAAAGGCACATATTTGTGAGAATGTGGCTGGGTCTCACAGTCATTCTGCTGTGAGGGTTCACAGGTGATGTATATCTTCAAGAAGGTGCTGAAGAATGAGCAAAAATATCAGCCGCAACCCTGAGGAATAGGTGCTCTTCAGAACGATATAGTTTTAAATTTCTGGAATCCTCAGATTTTAGACCTTATTTAGCAGGAAGGTCATTCTGTTCCTGCTGACTTGTCTCCTCTGCTCACTGGAGGGGAAGGCCCGGGTACTGCTCTAGCTTTAGGTTGATGCAAACATCCTCTTGGTTGCATCTTCATCCAGCCTTGTCTCTTACACAGGAGATTTTTAAAGTTTGCTTCAGTAAGTATACGTTGATCTGCCCTAGATTGTTCTTTTTTTTTATTTGGTGGGGAGAGGGTGGGCCAAAGAATTCATTTTTCCACTTTTGAATTAGACTTCCGAAAAAAAAAATGGTAAGTTGTGGCAGTTTTCCTCTTGAAAGTCTTTTTGAAAAGAGACCTTAGAAGCAATGGATTTTTAATTTTGGTTGGGGAGGGGAGAAAGGGCATAGAAATTCATTTTTCTCACTCTCAAATTAAACTTCTGAAAGTTTTCCCCTTGAAAATCTTTTTCAAAGGGGACCTTAGAAATAAGGGATTTTTGCCACTCCGCCCCGAGCATGAAGGCCAATAGACACCACGATAATTAGATTAAGTTGACTTGTCCGTGCTATGAGAGCTGGAAGTTCTTAGGTTTCAAAAGGCATTCTCAGCACGTGTCAGTTATGACGGTCAGACCTGACATGTGGCACATTGCTTTCCATGACTATATGCCAACCAAGGGAAACAGGGCATCCATTCCTCTGAGCACTAGTAGGTACAGAACAGGAAAGGACCATCTAATCCAACCCCTTCATTTTATAGATGAGGAAACTGACTCTCGGGGAGTCATTTTGAGTGACTTTCCCTGGTTATAGAGATATTAAGTAGAAGAGATGGAATTTGAACCAGTTTTTCTGACTCCAAACTCAGTGCTTTTTTCCCCTGTGCCACCACCTTAAACAGCAAAATGAGAATGTTTTCTTTTCTTTTAAACCAAGTCTCAAGCCCGCTCATAGTTTACGGATTAGGAATTTAGAATAAGATATTCCTATATTCTCAATGGACTGTTTTTCCATTTCCCTCTCTAGAGCACCCATGACTTGACCTGTCAGATCCTCCATTGAGTGTCTTGGATATTTCTTTAAGGGATGAGGCTTAATTAAGTTCATGAAAGGCTCCATACAAATAAAATAGCCAATTTACAAATAAGTCATACTGAAGACTAAAGTGTTCCTATGGCACATGTGGGCATCAAAATCTATGTATTGACAAAGAGGTTCATAGTTAAGTACAGAGACCATGTTGCTCCTCTCCTCCATGGTTAGTTACTATCTGGGGGCTCAGGCTGTTTTTGTCTTTAGTTTGGGAACATCCCTCGAGAACCTGGAGATCATAAGTGGGTCACTTTGTTAGGAACCAATAATGAAGTAATTTGAGACTGTTGGATAGCCAGTAATCTGTGAGAAGCAATCGCTTTCCTTCCTTCCTTCCTTCCTTCCTTCCTTCCTTCCTTCCTTCCTTCCTTCCTTCCTTCCTTCCTTCCTTTCTCTTTCTTTCTTTCTTTCTTTCTTTCTTTCTTTCTTTCTTTCTTTCTTTCTTCTTTCTTTCTTTCCTTCCTTCCTTCCTTCCTTCCTTCCTTCCTTCCTTCCTTCCTTTCTCTTTCTTTCTTTCTTTCTTTCTTTCTTTCTTTCTTTCTTTCTTCCTTCCTTCCTTCCTTCCTTCCTTCCTTCCTTCCTTCCTTTCTGTCTGTCTACCTCTCATTAAATATTTCCCAATTACGAGTAAAAATTTTTTAACATTGATTTTTAAAAATTGAGAGTTCCAAATTCTATCCCTCCTGCCCTTCCCCCCTCCTTGAGAAAATGCAGCAGTCACTTTTTACTGGAGGGGGAGGGGCAGTTACTTTGGAAGGAGCTGTCAATTGTCTCTGAGACCCTGGGAGAGGGAGAAGCAATTCTTTCATAATAACACTTTGAGAGTTCTGTGATGTGGGTACTCCTTCCAACAGCATATAATCAGTTAATCAATAGGCATTTATTAAGTGCTTACTATTTACCAAGCAGTAAACCATCTATGCCTTCCATTTGTGTCTATGTCCTACCATAGTTCTTCCTTTCAAAATAAGTGCCTAATTATCTGGATCCTCATCTGTTCCATGGACTGCTCACTCCTAAGAGGGCAGCCACAGCTTTTGATCTGAGAAAAAAAAAAGACATCTATAGAAGGCTGCGGCAGTCAACAGTGTGACACGGACTCCCCTCTCCCTTCCCCCCTCCCCCCCAAAAGAGCTAATGTGATCTTTGTCTGAATTAATGAAGGCATTGATAGGGTCTTAGAAGGGCTTTCAGAGAGGCAGAATTTGTCTGGACAAGCAAAAAATGTCCTGCCAACTTTAGGCTGGCCAAAAGTGGAATGAACTGTCTTTAAATGGAAGCTCAATGAGCATTGGTCTGGAGTGCTGTAGAAGGCATACACCATTTAGATACACTGGGCATGTGTTTAGCGTGAGGTGGGGCACCTATGGCCTCGAGGCCACATGTGACCTTCTAGGTCCTTGAGTGCAGCCTTTTGACTGAGTCCAAATTTTACAGAACAAATCCTTTTATTAAGGGGATTTATTCTGTGAAGTTTGGATTCAGTCAAAGGGCCGCACTTGAGGACCTAGAGGGCCTCCAGGCCTCAGGTTCGCCACCCCTGGTCTAGGGGCTGAAATCCTATCCTATAAAGTAAACTCTACAAGTAAGGGAAAGTAGCCACAGAAACCTGGTTGGGAGAGCTCCCATCTTGCTGCTATTTGCTTTGGGCTGTGAAGAAAGTAGATGGAAATAAAGGGTCTGGTGGTATGGCTGTGCTGCTGCTCTGAATTCTCAGAAGCTGGAAGGTCAAGGGAAGATGGGCTCTGAGATGTAGGAGGACAGGGGCTAAGCCTTACCTAGTGCATCTGCAGTGAATTCAGAGACAACATAGAGGGAGTTACAGAGAAAATCCCTGAGGATGTCCCAAGCCAGAGATGGGGAAGATGGATGGGGACTCTGATCTAAAAGAGATGCTAGCATAACTTCCAGCCAAAAAGTCACAAACTCCATCACCACATGTCAGAGCTTCCTTCCTGGCTCTTTCTTGCCCTCCTTAAAAATGCATCATTGATCTACACACAGAACAATATTCTGGGTGCTGGGAGTGATGCAAGGAGAAATCATATAGGTCTTGCCTTCAAAGAATTCACAATCCAAGAGGGGAGATAAAGAAGTAGCTATAATACACATTAGCATGTTAGTGTAATACACTCAAGATGCCATAAAGTTCATATGAGAGGAGAGATCAGGAAAAATGCCTAAGCGCCAATAACATTCGATCCATCCTTAATGGATGATGTATATATGTGTGTGGGGCGGGGGGCGGCAAAGATTCTTTATTTCTATTTTTTTTTCTCAAATATTTGTAGGGGCTAGAGAGAGGGAGGAATCATAGCTTGCAAAATTTATTCTCTTAAATTGAACATTCACTTTGCAAAATGGGAATTGACTGAACACACCCTTATCCTGACTGGTGTGTATGTAAACTTCAAGCCTGCCTAACCGTATCCAGAGTTTGACTCATTAATTCAAGTGACCTTGAAAGCTGGTCCTGTTATGGTCATATTGACCTCTCCCAAAAGTTCAGTCACTGTTCCCTTTTGGCTTCTGCCTCAGCTACATTTTAAAGGAATGTTCTTTTCTCTTAGAAAGGAACTGTGCTGAGTTCTTAGAATCCTTGCTCATTTCTGTAAATTAAGGCACACATGAGGCTGAATTGCCCTCCATTTCTCTTCTTCCATGAGGGTATTTTTAATGGAGCTTATTTGCTCCTTCTCTATCCAATGCGTGCTTTAAAGCAAAATTAAACCATTACACAAAACACAAATGACTAGGCCCCTCTCATAATCACAAACTCTTAATTGGCATCAAAGGACCAGATCTCTCTAATACATACTGGAAAATGTCCCTGGTTTTTTGTGTTGTTTTTTTTTAGGTTTAAAGGTCAATGAGAATATTTTACTTTAATTTGACAGGCACATAAGGAATAATGCAGGACTCCTTTATGCCCAGGTAATTCACAAAGAAATCTATAAATCAAGCTAAGGGGAATATTAGATCATGCTCATATCTGAACCCATCTGGCTTAGTTCACAAAGGGATCAATAGGAGTGAGAGGGCTTAGAAGACCTGGTGATTTATGCCCCTGCATCCAAGGGGAGAAACATTTGTACTTTTTAAAATCACTTCATCTTATTCCAAAACAATAGGGTCTAAAGGAAGTTGGTCTTCACCTCATATACCTTAAACCAGAAATCTGAAGATTGGTTTTTGATTTTCAGTGCCAGGGAAAGGATGATTGATTCCCAAGTCCCATTCGTCTCCATGACTCTGCATTTCCAGATATTGGGTCCAGGGTTTTGAAATCTGCTATGAATGCAGAGGTGTTGTGCAATAGAATTAACCTAAATTGCATCTGAGTGATTGTTGCCAAGGGATGGAAGCCCAGAGCTCTTGGGCATTCGTTCTCCATGCCATACACATCCATTAAAATCCTGTCTTCCTCACAAAAGCCTTGTCTTGTCAAAATCCCCAGGGTAGAGGAATGTACCATCCATCTCTAATCCCACTTGAAGTCAGATCCAACCTTCGGGCTTTGGATGGCTCTCTGAACATCTGGAATTGGCCGGAGGGTGTTTGTGGTGTTCAGTACTCCTTTACCCTCTGAATAACACTCCCAGCAGGTCAGAAAGCCACCCAACTCCTGGATGAAAAGGAGAAAATTGCATTTGATGAATTCTGAGTGTGTCAGGAAGAGCAAGATAGAGCAGAAGGAGAAACCTCGCAGACAGAGCGAGCGGGGACAGTGAAACAAATGCAACCTAGAAGTATCTCTATGTCTTTTCTGGCATCTTTATTTTAGAGAAATACAAACTCTGTGAACCATGATGAGTACAGGAAGTTGGAACTCGGTTTGGTTTCCTGAAATTTGACTTTGAGAATACACTTAGAGCTCAAGTTGCCTCCTCCAGACAGCTGCTACAGAGCCATGCATATGAGATCAATACCCTCCTCTTTGCATGTGGCTTAAATGCTTTCTTCAGAGGGCCATTGATCCAGCTGATGAAAAAGGGGGCCAGAATATAAACAAATGGGCTCTGATTGGGAATAAATGTGAATATTCACTTGGAAAGGATCAATAAGTAAATTAAAATTATCCATTTGTTTACTTGCCTTGGATTCATCAATAATGGAGACCATGCTGCACCAAATATTATTCTTTCCTCTACCTCAGCCTCAGAGAGAACTTGGCTGCTAATTTAGCAGAACCATGCCTTGGGGCTTGGCTCTTCGGGTTCTGTTCTGTTCTGTCTCACCCTGAAGACCCTGGGAGCTTTCTTCTGGCTTGCATTCATTCTTGTGTTAAGACATTCATTTTGAAGGCCCTCATAGTGTTTTCTTTGGTTTTATACTTGACATGCATGATCTAAATTCTTTTTAACAGACCTATCCATTTTGCTCTTTGTTCATACTTGCCATAGCTCTCCCTGCTCCGGTGGAGCTCTGTATGATATATGCAATAGGCCGGAGCTGCTAATAAGGAAACCACTGCGATCTAAAGGCAGCTCCTGAGAAGGAAGTTGCTGGAGTTAACATGGGAGACATGGCTGGTGTGACTTGTAGAATGATAGTATATCAGAGTTGAAAGGGACCTCAGATATCACCACTATCAAACTGGTCCTGATTAGGAACCCCTTCTATTATATGTTCAGCCAGCAATTGCTCATAGACTTTTGAAGAGAGACTCACAACTTCCCGAAGCAGCCCATTCCACTTTGGGATGGCTCTGCTTGTCAGGCAGTATTTTCTTCACATCCCTCCAGATGGCATCCCTTCAACCTCTTCCCACTGTTCTTGGTTCTGCCTTCGGAGACTATACAGAATAGGTCTTTCACGGGACAACCTTTCAAATACTTGAAGCCAGCCACTGTGTCTCCTGTAAATATTCTCTTCTCGAGGCTAAACAAACTTAGTTCCTTCTGTCAATACTTGTGTGGTGTGGTTTCCAGTCACCTCCCATCCTAAATTGCATTCGAGTGATTGTTGCCAAGGGGTGGAAGCTCAGAGCTCTTGGGCATTGGTTCTCCATGCTAAACACATCCATTAAAATCCCATCTTCCTCAAAAAAGTCTCATCTTGTCAAAATCCCCAGGGTAGAAGAATGTGCCCTCTCTGTACACATTCTGATTCGTGAGGCTCAGAACTATGCAGGATGCTCTAGATTCACTCTGATGAGGGTAATGTGGAATGTAGTATATGTGGGTCTGATGGCTTGAACTCACCGAGGGAAGCTAAGAATTCTCTTATCTTCTCACTCATCTTGAGAATTTGAGAATCACGATGTACTGTCACAGCAGCAAAACATTACCAGAAGTAAATCTGGGCATTGTGGTCTTTGTGCACACACAAAGAAACATAGAACATGTTCTAGAACTCTTGAGTAGTCATTGGAGATTAGTCACTGCCAACTTCCTCATGCAGCATTACAGCTCACTGCTGATTTTCCCATGCCTCAGACTGCGGCTTAAGTTCACAGATTCAGAACTGAAAGGGACCTCAGAGTTCAGCCTCTCATTTTTATATGAAGAAACTGAGGCCCGAGGAGATTTGCTGACTTGCTTAAGGTCATGTAGAGTATTAGAGATGGATCTTGAACTCAGGTCCTCTGGCCCAGGGCCAGTGCTTTCTCCCCTGTACCAGGCTACCTCTCCCCATACCATGCTGCTTTTCATTGCCTAGTTATGTTGCTTGCACTTTTTCATTTTTTTCAGCCCTGCCTTGGCTACCCAATTTTTCCTTAGATTGACCTGTTAGGTAACATCTCAGTTCCATCCCAGAGAACCCCAGTGAAGCCTACCTGATGCTCCTCAACCACGGCCCTCACAAAATCACAGAATCTCAGCATCAAAATGGACCTCAAACATTATCTAGTCCAACAATTATATGAATAGTCACCCTTTCTACATTGTCCATCACAAGTGATCATCTGACCTTCACTTGAAGAACTCTGTTAATGAGAAAATTAGTGTCTCTGGTGGTATCACATTCCACTTTGGGATAGCTCTAATCCTTGAAAAGTTTTTTCATTCATTGAGCCAAAATTTGCCTCTCTCTGACTTTCATCAGTTACTTCTAGTTCTCTATGGGACTAAGAAGGAAAGCTCTAATATGTTTCGCACGGAAGCCCTTCAGATCCTTGAAGACAATTATTGTGTTGTTCCTAAGTCATCTGTTCTCTGGGCTTTAGCCATCTCATCTGCTCATCTTTGAGGTCCATAGGATTATACAGTTGGAAGACACCTCAAGTTATTTCAGTTGATCCTGCTATGGGATGCTCTCTATGTCTTTGCTGGGATATTTGCCTTACTTTGGATATACTCTAGTTTGTCAACATCTTTCCTAAAGTATGGCACCCCAAACTGAATATAGTACTTCAGCTACCTCACCATGTTCTTGGGTGGTACAGATAATCCAGGGAAGTAGCCACTTCTCTTTTTTTTCTCCTTCTAAATTATTGATGTGTTCTGTTTTGTTACAAAGGATACTTGCCAACAAAGACACAAACAAACCCACTTACAAAGTACATTCTGCTAAAATAATTAGTTTATTGCTTGTTAACGCAAAGGAGGGAATGTGTCCTTTAGCTCTGGCAGTATGTTCACTCTCCATGTTGATTTTATTTACATCGCTGAAGTAACTGTGTGCGTTGTTCTTTTGGCTCTGCTTTCTTCATTCTGTACCACTTCATAAAAGTCTTCCCATGTCTCTTTGGATTTTTCCTATTCATCATTCTTTATGACATATAGTATTCCATTTTATTCATATACCACAATTGATTCAGCCTTTCCCCAGTAGTTGGATACATATTTTGTGTCTAGCTTTTTGTTATCTCAAATAATCCTGCTACGAACATTTTTATACATTTGGGTCTTTTCTGGCTGTCAGTAGCTTTGTTGGTTTGGGGAGGGACAGTACTTCCCCATTGGAGGAATCTCTGAGTCAAGAGGTGTGAAAAGTCTGGTAACTTTTCTTGCATAATTCCACGTTGATTTCCAAGTAGTTGGACCAATTCAGAGCACTGTCAACAGTGAGTTAGCCAGCCTGTGCAAGTCAGAGCTGCTTACCCAGTTCTTCTAGCCTCCCACAGGCAACCATAGGCAGGCAGGTGGAAAGGCTTTCCAGAAAGCTGTTCACAATCTCTGGGCTGCTCGTAGTGCAATGAACACCAACTCATAGTCGAACTGATGAGCAGAACTCATCCAGAGTCATGTGGGACAGCACTAGACAGAGGATGAAAAACAAAAAGAGGCATGTTTGTTTTTCCTCCTTTCTGGGAACAGATGGGGAATCCCCAAAGTGAATTCTGCATTTCCTGTCAATCACCTGTCATCCCTGCCCAGCTCTGAGAAACAGTCTGTCTCTAGAGTCTGCTGGTAACAACAATGGTGGTCATGTGCTTGATGCTTTCCAGCATTGTTCTGTCTGTCCCTGGGTAAGTCCCAGACTGGTGTTAGGTGACTAAGCAAACTCCATGGATTCTGATTGACTCTTCCCCTGCTTGGAGAGTAGGGAGAAGATAGATCTAGAACAACTGGGGGTTCTAGAGCCAATATCAGAGCCAGTATCAGAAACTGGGCAGACAGGTCATAGATTTAGAGATAGGGGGGACCTTAAATGTCAACTAATCCAATTTCCTCATTTTACAGACCGGGAAACTGAGGACCAGAGAGATTAAGTGACATGTACAAAGTCCCGCAGGTAGTTAGTGACGGAGCTAGGACTTGAAACCAAATCCTTTGACTCCAAATCCAGTGCTCTTTCCATTTACATATCAGTCAGGCAAAGATGCATTTATTAAATGCTTACTATGTGCCAGGCTATTGCGCTAAGTGTTGGAAAGATGAAGCCAAGAGCAAAAATAAAAAGTACCTGCCCTTAAAGAGCTCACATTCTAATGAAGAAGATAACATGAGCATATATAGGTTTATACAAAACGCATGTGTAACACTAAATTCAATAGCATCTCTCATAGAGACTGTAAATACTTCTCCCCTGTATCTTTAAAAGGGAATGGCATCTTGGAGTGACAATTTAAATGTCATTCCACGAGGAGTATGTAGAGACTGAAAGTTTGACTGTCGTTCTGGAGGGACTGTTACATGTGCTGGCTGAAGATAGGACAGAGAAAATGTATTAAGAGAACTGGGTTTAACCCTTATTTTGTAAAGAAGCTTAAATAGGATTTTTGAGAAATTAGTATCCTGAGAAGAATGAGTGGCAGGACTGTGTTTTCAGAATTGAGAAGAAGTCAGTAGTTTTAGTGATTGTCAAAGATGACTTTGGCTGTGATCTTTCCCATAGCTTTTATATTGTAAATAATTATTTATGCCTTTGTTTTATTGTTTGTCTAGAGATGGAATCAGACATATGGGCCAAAGTAGTAAATCAGTTAAGGGGAAGGAAAGTGGGATGTGGACCAAAAAGAAGGTCTGAGAGGGCAAAAATCTCCCAACAATTTGCTGCACTCAGCTGGGGATGTCTGTGGACTTTTAAATCAGGCATCTGGGGCTAGCCCCATCCACCTGAACTCCCTGTCAGCTTGGCTTGTCTCCTTAGATTCCACATGGGAATCTACTATGTTCAGACTGGTGGTGGATGCAGATTATGGGCCACATTCTATGCATCGAGTTCTAAATCCAGGCCAGAAAATATGCTCTCCCAGTTCCTCTATCCTAAAGGAAGCATCACTCGCCTCTGTGGTGTGGACCCTGGATGAGAAACACTGGTCAGAGTGGTGAGTACACTTATCAATTCCAACTGCTCAGCAAATTCCAGTGGCTCCCTACTACCTTCAGAATCAAACATAACGTCTTTTCTTTGGCATTTAAAGCTTTTCTCAACTTCACCTCTTCTTCCTACCCTTCCATTTTCCTTCCATTTTACTGCCCTTTTACATTCCACAGACCAACCACACTGGTCTACTTACTCTTCCTACCTCATGGTAGGTACCTCATCTCCCATCATCATGTCTTTGCATGACTATCCTTTGTGTCAAGAAAGCATCCCTCTTGCCTCCACCTTTTAGAATCCTCAGCTACCTTCAAGGTGCAGCTCAGGCACTACCTTATGCAGGTGGGATTTCCTGGTGTACCTCTAGTGTTAGAGCCTTCATGTCTAAGTTAGCTTCCATCTGCTCTAAACACATCTTGTGTGCAACTGTCTAAATGCCTGTTATCTTTCTCATTGGAAAGTAAGGTTTTTGAGGACAGGGACTGTTTTGACATTTCTTGGCATCCTCAGAACTTAGCTCATCAGTGCCTGGCGTATCAGAGTGAATGCTTGATGGTGAGTTGATTGGCTTAAGCCCATCTTAGTGCAGAGATGGACAAGCATAGTGTTTGCCGTGTGTCTTCATTTTGGTCCCTTCTTCCTACGTCTTTGCTTTGCTTACCATGGCTGGGGAGCTTGCTTCCTTCATGACCCATGGCCAGTAATGGATCAGATTTCACTGAGTGAAAATTTCTGTTTATAAAGCCTTCAGGGAGACCATGGGATCCTAAATTTACAATTGCAATGGCTTTTTAGCATTCATCTAGCCCAAAGGTAGCTCAAGGTAGCACAGTCAGGATTAAAACCCAGCTCCTGGACAGCATGTGGCTCTGTATGAATAAATAAAAAACATCACTGACATGTATATAGAACTTAATGCATGTGAAGTAATTTGTAAACCATAATCTCATTTGATTCTCACAATGGACCTGCAACATGTGTAGTACAAATATCACTATAGGGATTTTTACAGTTGAGAGAATTAAGGCCCAGAGAGATCAGCAAGTTCACACAGCCAATAAAGGATGAGAGCTGAGATGTGACTACAGGTACTTCTGAATCCCCGGACATCAGTACTAACATGCTGAACTGCTTCAGACTCATCAGTCCTGATCTTGCATCGGCCACACAGTTACGCAAATAAAACCAAGGATTTTATTCTTCACCTGCTGCAAATAGTTACGCAGTTCAGAGGAAGCAAGGCAAGATCAGTTGCGTGTTACAGATGACAGCAAGATATATGCAGAAGATGGGCTTTCTCCCACCCATCTGGCCTCTGCACTTGTAAAACAAAGACATGAGAGGAAGCTGAGGAGCTAATCTGTATTTGACTTGCTCAGACACCGTATGTTGTGGCTTCCACGTCCGGGACCCCACCCCACCCACCCATTTACTCAGAATGTGACTTTTCATGTGTCCTCAGTGAGTGTGTCCAGGGCAGGGCCCCTGAAATGACCCCAGGTCTGTGCCAAGGCAGTCAGCTCATCCCATCGCTGGGGACCAACCGAGGATCCCGGTCTGGGAGCAGAGGCTGGTTGAGCCTGTCTTCAGTGTGCAGCAATAGAATACAGGGGCCCCTTTCCTCCTGGGCCACAATTAACCATCTGTGCAGTATGGGGGAGGGGCCCTTGCCAACCTCTCCCTTGGCTCAGACACAGCTTCCCTTAATGAGGAGGTTTTGTGGAAGTTTTAATTATTGCTCCATGCCTCAGTTAATTATTTGCATATGGCTTTTACCAGTGAGAGGAGGATGTGAGTGTGTTCCCTTTCTCCTCATTCCCGTGTTTTGCTCTAATGAAAGGCAGCATGAAGATATTTCCATCACTAATGATGGTGGAAAATTAGTTTCGAATTCCCAAAGGGCTCTAGAAAGATGTGCCAGGGAGGTATAAAGGGCAGGCAACAGAGAAAACATTTGTGGCATAGGCAGGCCCACCTCTTCATTTCAGAAGGCTCCTAGGAACTTAGATCTAGAGTTACATACAAGTGGCCTCAGGAGCCAACTAGTCCAACCCCCTCATTTTTCATATGAGGAAACTGAGGCCAAGGAAGGTTAAGTGACTTGCCTAATGTCATACAGTCAGCTGTTGTCAGAGGTAAGATATGAACCCATGTCTTCTGTGTCTGGAACTGGTGATCTTTCCATTGTACCAGGCTAAATCTCTCCTTGTTCTTCTTACCCTTATTCCTCTTTTGGTCTTTGCTGAGGTGACAGTTAGTGTCTCCCACCTAAATGTCAGTCTAGTAAAAAAAAAGTCTCTAGAAGGTAGTCATGGGGCTCTGTCCTCATCTTAAGCTGTCCAACATTTTAGCAGTGACTTGTTTGAATGTGTAGATGGCATGCTTATCAAATTTGCAGATAACACAAAGCTGGGATGATGAGCAGAGAGACAGGATCTGAAAGGCTCTTGACAGATTTGAACAAGGTGATACTAAATAGGTGTAATTGTAAATTATTGCATTTGGTTTTAAAAAATCATCTGCACAGGTTAAGGATGGGAGAGGCAGGCTAGATGACAATTCATGTTGAGTTTTCATGCATTGCAATATCCCCATGAGTCAACAAGAACAAAAGCTAATGATTTTAGGCTTTTAATAGAGGCATCTGCATCTAGAACCAGAGAGGTGCTATTCCCCTTGTACTCTGACCTGGTCAGACTACATTGGGAGGCCAGGCTATCACTGGCTGTACTTTCCTCCATTCCCCATCTTGACCCCTTGGTAAACCAGTTCAACTCTTCTCTCCAGGCTCTTAACTCCTTATCCTATCTCCAAACTTGCCCTGCCAAGCCAAAGGATTGGATGACCCACCTTTCACTGCCTTCACTCCAATTCACACCCTGCTGAACAAAGCTAGAGTAAATCACAAAATGATGCTGACCAGGCCCACTACAATTTTATGTTATGCAGTCTCAACTGGGCCCTCTCTGTGGCAAGGCAATCCATTTAAACCTCCTTAATTGACTCACTATCACACTCACAATGACTTTTTTTAAATCAATTTATTTTTTATTTTTAGTTTACAACACTCAGTTCCACAAGTTTTTGGGTTCCAAATTTTCTCTCCCTTCCTCCCCTCCCCGCTTTCCCCCCAAGACGGCATATAATCCAATGTAGGTCCTACGTATACTTTCACATTGAACTTATTTACATAATAGTCCAGTTGTAAAGAAGAATTATAACCAATGGAATGAATCATGAGAAAGGAAAAATGAAGCCAAAAAAGAAGGAAAAGAAAGAAAGCAAATAGTTTGGCTCAATTTGCATTTAGACTTCATAATATTTTCTCTGGATGTGCATAGCTTTTTCCACCATGAGTCTTTTGGAGCTGTCTTTGGACCTTGCATTGATGAGAGGAGTCAAGTCTATCAAAGTTAGTCCTTACAGATACCATGTGTCTGTAATCATGTAGAGTTCTCGTGGTTCTGCTCGCTTCACTCAGCATCAGTTCACATAGGTCTTTCCAGGTTATAATGAAGTCCGTCTGCTCTTCATTTCTTATTGCACAATATTATTCCATTACATTCACATACCACAATTTGTTTAGCCATTCTCCAATTGATGGGCATCCCCTTGATTTCCAATTCTTGGCCACCACAAAAAGAGCTGCTATAAACATTTTTGTACATAGGGTCCATTTCCCATATCTTTGGGATATAGCCCTAGAAGTGGTATTGCTGGGTCAAAGGGTATACACATTTTTATAGCCCTTTGGGCATAGTTCCAAATTGCTCTCCAGAATGGCTGGATCAGTTCACAACTCCACCACCAATGTAACAATATTCCAATTTTTCCAATCCTCTCCAGTATTTATTATTTTCCTATTTTGTCATTTTAGCCAATCTGACAGGAGAGATGTGGTACCTCAGAGTTGTTTTGATTTGCATTTCTCTAATCAATAGTGATTTAGAGAATTTTTTCATATGACTATAGATATCTTTAATTTCTCCCTCTGAAGACTGCCTGTTCATATCCTTTGACCATTTCTCAACTGGGGAATGACTTGTATTCCTATAAATTTGCATCAGTTCCCTACATATTTTAGATATGAGGCCTTCATCAGAGACACTGGTTGGGTCATGAATTTTTCTCTTTCCCATAAATCTGACAGGTAAACTATTCCTTACTCTCCCAAATTGCTTACAACAACAACTTTTACAAAACTTTTTATCCCTCGTCAAATCTTCCATGGCTCCCGTCCTCCACCCTACTTTGCAGCTAAAAACTATGCCTCATAATTATTTTCCCGAAAAAACTGAGGCCATTTGCCAAGATCTCTCTCTTTCTCCCTTCTCATCTTACATCCCCCAGATGGGATGCTTTTCCTCTCTATCTCATCATTGACTGGTCTTAAACAAAGAAGTAGCCCTTCTCCTTGTCATGGCAAGTACAAGTGGTCTCATCTCACCTCACCTCATCTTCTCCAGCAGATTACCCTCTGTTGTCTCCACTCTTTCACTTATCTTCTTTCTCTCCCTGTCTATCCACTCCTTTCCTACTGCCTATAAATATGCCCATGTCTCCCCAATCCTCAAAAAGTCCTCATTTGATTAATTCATCCCTGCTAGCTATTGTCCCAGAGGCCCCCCTCCCTTTTGTGGCCATACTCCTTGAGAAGGCCATCTGGAATTGACGGCTCCACTTCCTTTCCTCTCACTCTCTTCTTAACCCTCTGCAATCTGGCATCTAACCTCAACATTCAAATGAATCTTCTCTCTCCAAAGTTAACAATGATCTCCTAATTGCCAAATCTAATGGCTTTTTTTTTCTAATCACTCCTCATACTTGGACCTCTCTGCAGCCTCTGACAACGTCAATCACCCTCTTTTCCTTGATACGCTTGTCTCTCTAGTTATTTGTGACACTTAAGTATTCTCACCTGGTTCTTCTTCTACCTGACTGCTCCTTCTCAGTCTCTTTTGCTAGATTGTCATCCTGGTCATACCAAATAATAGTAGCAGTTCCTCAGAGCTCTGTCAAGATCTTTTTCTCTTCTTCCTCTATAGTCCATAGGTTCCCAAAGTGGATGATACCTCCCCCTGGGGGTGCTGGAACGAGAGGCAGGGGAAGGGGGACCATAGTAGCCTCGAGTGCAATAGAGAAGCATTGAATAAAAATAAAGGGGTGGTGGAAGCATAAGCATAAGAGAAGAGAAGAAAAATTTGAAAAGCCATTCATATATGTTTCATCTGTTGTATAACAGAGTTAAAGTCATAGTGATTACATTAATTTGCAAATAATCACAAAAGTGCAATTTTAATAATTATATTTATATAATTTTATTTCTATAGTATATATAACTATATACTTGTATAAGTATATTATAATTATAAAATTATAATTTACATATAAAATATATAATTTTTATAACTGGTTTTTAAGACCAATCAGTGGTCAAGTCAGTGTTGGTAGCATGTTGCACATTATTGAGAAGTCCAGCATGCATCATCAGGCATATATGTGTGTAATGACTTCTTTATAATACAATACTATACTGTTATATGATGCAATATTGTGTCATCAAAATTTCAATGCAGGAAAAACCCACAAATCTACGGTAAATGATTAAATTTAAGATGTGTTATTTAAAAACAATGGCATCCTGGCTTCTGTCTTGCCAAAGGACTTCAATGACTCTGGAAGAGTAGGTGAGGCTGATGACTTTGTGCAACTCTGCTTCATTTAAATCCAGTTCACTCGGAAGTCATCGCCCTTTCACTCTTTGTAAATGAAGGACAAACAACAACAACAACGCATATGCTCTCTTTTCTCCTGTGACACCACCACCATCCTGCCCTTAGACCTCAGGCCTAGACTATTGCAATAGCCTTCTGATTGGTCTCCCTGCCTCAAGTCTCTACCCACTACGGTCTATCCACTCGGCTATCAAAGTGTTCTTTCTAAAGTGCAGGTCTGACTATGTCACCTCACTACCCTATTCAGTAAACTCCACTGGCTCCCTCACCTTCAGGATCAAATATAAAACCCTCTATTTGGTCTTCAGAACCTTTCACAACCTGGTAGGTTCTTTCCTATTTTCTTACAGCTCCAATCTTCTTACACCTTGCTTCTTGCCATGCATGCTGTGATACAATGACACTGGCCTTCTTGCTGTTCCTCAAACAAGATCCTCTGTTTCCTGACTATGGGCAGCTTCACTGGCTGTCCCCTATGCCTAGAATGTTCTCTTTCCTCATCTCCACTCCCTGGTTTTCCTGGCTTCAAATCCCAATTTAAATTCCATCTTTTACAAGAAGGCTTTCCTGACCCCCTCCCCTTATACTAGATCTTCCCTTCTATCTCTAGATCCATAAACCTATGGTCCTAGGCTCATCAAAGCCAAGCATTGTGTAAAGCCCTATGAACTTGAGCTTTCCAACAGTGTAGAGAAGGAAGTAAAAATTCTTTCACCTGGGTGGAAGTCAGCAAATGGTAGACAAGTGGTAAATCCATAGGGATGTTGTCATGAGAAGCAAAGGAGAGATCAATCCTAGGTGCAGTTGTCTGAGAGAGACTCAGTTGTATTTAAAACAGGGGTTGAGGATGGCTGATGGACCCTTGGGTTGGAGAATGGAGAGGTATTGCTGAGTTTCTTGACAGACAGTTTTGGGGTGAGGTTGAAGCTTAGCAAGTGAACAGGCAGTCATAGAAGATCTGGAAGTATGGGAGGTGTGGTTTCCACGAGGTGCTTTGGCTATGGTCTTAGGATTGCCCAGGAGAGAAAATACGCGTGGTAGAGAGGAAAGAGCACTGGATTTGAAGTCAGAATGCTTGGGTTCAAGTGTCTTCTCTACCTGTGTGATCTTGGGCAAATCACCTAACTTTCTGTCTCTCAGTTTCCCGAACTATAAAAATGAGAGGATTGATTGAGAATCCCCAAGTTTCTTTTCAGTTCTAAATCCATGATCCTATACTCCTATGAGCTCTCCTGGGGAGGATGTTGGTACCCTGATAGACTTACCTTAGTTATGACTGTACTCTAGATGTGTCAAACATATGTGGATCCCTAGTGCTCCCCACAAGGCTCCCCAGTGCTGCCTAAACCAGATTAAAATGCGATTGGGACAAAATAAATAAAACTATATAAATAAAACTAAATAACAAAATAACAAAAATAAACAAAATAAATAAAACTATAATAGAACATAGATAACGTTAATACACAAGCTGCAGACATTGTTATGTAAGATTTAGCGGCCACAACTCAATTTGAGTTTTACAACACCGCTGTACATCAGGGGGCTCCCTTCTTGGGTAGTGAGCTCACTGGGAATGTTCAAACAGAGCATGGGTGACCAACTTCAAGGATACTAAAAAAGGGATTACTGCCTAGGAGAGGGCTTGAACTAGGTGACCTTCCATCTCTGAAAGTCTGTAATTTTAACATTAAAGATAAAGATGGTGAATCCAGAATAGGTTGAATCAATGCCCCTTAGCAGAAATCTTGGATCGGGATGGTAAAAAGCTTCTTATGAGCAAGAGTCTCTCAGGACTGGAGCAGATAGTATTACACGTAGGAAGCTAGTTCTCACTCCCATCCAATCCCCCAAGTGCCAGACACCTCCAAGCTCACCACCAAGATAAGAGAATGCTGATTTCCTGTGCGATTTTCCCAGGAATCACTTAACATTGGAGGGGGGGAAGTGCATGAGCTTGCTCACTATGGATTTCAAGCAGCCTGAACTATGGGCTTCAGGGACATAGAGCTTTATTCTCTCTTCCTCACACTTGTTGTTATCAACTCCTCCACTGCCATACTCTGCACCTGCCTGTAACCTGAATCCTCAGAGCTACTGAGAATCAGCATGGTATAATGGATTTAACTTCAGCAGACCTAGGTTTGAATCCTGACTCTACTACTTAAACCCTCTGTGACCTCGAGCAAGTTGCTTTTCTTATCTGGGCCTCAGTTTCTTCCTCTGTAAAATGAGAAGGGTTTGATCTCCTCTTCACTCACCCAGCCACCTTACTAGTCCAGTCTTTCATCACCTTCTGCCTGGACCATTTGTAATAACCTTTTTTTGGAGCGGGGAGAGTGGGGGGCGGGAATTACCTCTTAATTGGTTTCTTCACCTCAAGTTTCTCCCCACACCAGTCCATCCTCCACATAGCTGTCCTAACGATTTTCCTCCTTATCTCTTTTAATTAGATCTATTTTTGCTTTTGCTTTGTTGGAGATCAGTATTGCTACCCCTGTTTTTCTTTTTTTACTTCAGATGAAGTGTATTTTACTCCAACCTTTTACCTTTAAACTTTGTGTATCCCTCTGTTTCTTGTAAACAACATTTTGCAGGATTATGATTGTTTATGATTTCCCTAGAAGCAGGGGTATGGCCACGTTGCTCCCCCACTCAACAAACTCCAGTGTCTCCCTATTACCTCTAGGATCAAATATAAATTCTGACATCTAATGCCATTTACAATCTGATCCCAAACTACCTTTCCAATAATATTTTTTTATACTGGAAAACGTTTTATTGTAGGTGGAGTGGGATAGCTGGACACAGTTTAGATGATTCCAATTTTGTTGGCAACATCTAAAGCATCATAGTCTGGAACAAGTTGGACATAGGCCTTCTTCTCTCCATCAGAATGGATCAGTGTGTTGACTTTGGCCAAGTCGATGTCATATAGCTTCTTTACCACCTGCTTGATGTGATGCTTGTTCGCCTTGACATCCACAATGAAGACCACAGTGTTGTTGTCCTCAGTCTTCTTCATAGCAGGCTCAGTAGTCAAGGCATAGTAGTGATAAAGCTTGTTTCTCCAAGGGGCACTTTTCTGAGGGTATTTGGGATGCCTTCAATGTCTTAGTGTCTTGGGTCACTGGAAGGTGGATGATGTTCGGATCTTCTTTTTGTAACTAGGGACACCCTTCAATACTGCCTTCTTGGCTTTCAAGGCCTTGGACTTGGCTTCTGTCTTGGGTGGGACAACAGCTTCCTTTGGCACCATATTAGGGGAAAGGCTCCAATCATATTATTGCACATTTCCCCGC
Source organism: Trichosurus vulpecula (assembly GCF_011100635.1). Classification (NCBI taxonomy): domain Eukaryota; kingdom Metazoa; phylum Chordata; class Mammalia; order Diprotodontia; family Phalangeridae; genus Trichosurus; species Trichosurus vulpecula. Next base: position 135,762,888 of record NC_050575.1, on the reverse strand, counting down.
ACTCATGCCATGGTCCAGCCAAACTGACCTTAATGTCCTCTGCATAACACTCCATCTGCCTTCTCCAAGGCTTTTCATTGCCTGTCCCCCATATCTATAAAGCATTCTCTCCTCTTAGAATCCCTAGTCTCTTTCAAGACTCAGTTTAAACACTGCCTTCTACTTGGAGCCTTTCCTGATTCTCTCTGCCTCCTGTGCCTGCCTCCTTTGCCCCCCACCCCTGATTAGCCAGTATTTATTTTGTACATACTTCTGTTTGTATTTCTTATTTCCCTAATTGTATGTAAGCTCCTGGAGGGCCCGACTGGCTCAGTCTTTGTAACCTCTGGTATGGTTTCTAGGATATAATAGGTGCATATTAGTGCTTGTTGATCGATGGATTGGATTATTCAATTCTAGATATAAGCCTAAGGAGTTGGTTGGTTTAGACTTTAGGAAGACTTGCAGGACACACTTCCCTCAGTCACCCTTTTGATCCAATATTGCAGGGTGATAGTCTTCACCTGCTTGGGGTACACATCCCCCTTACTCACTTGAGGGCTTGAGGCCTGTCCGTTACCCTCAACCTGGTGTAGCCTGTCTGCTCGAATGGTTTACCAGGGTGTGGCCACTGCAAATGCTACAGCTTCTTGGAACAACCGGTGGGTGATAGAACGACACCAAAGATGAATGAGCAGCCCTGAAAAGGGTGGCAAACCTGAACACCAGAAGTGCTAGTCCTTCCTGAACACCCCATATACCCCAATAGAATGGGCAGATGAGAACGATTTGTTCAAACAGCCATGAAGACGGCTCAAGCAGGTGCTGGGGAACACTTAGAGCTTGGTCAGACACTGACGATGCCAGGGCCATCTGCAGCATCCTGGGCCATCACCAGTTGTCTTGACTTTTGTCCTACCACTGACTTTGACTCAAAAGAAAGAGCGAGGCTGATAACTTTGTGCAACTCTGCCTCACTTAAATCCAATTCATGTTCAAGTCAAGACATCTATCTATCTATTATCAACTATTTTACTCCAACATCATGATGTCATTGGTCCTCTTCAAAAACAAAGAATGAACAACAACCAGTGCTGACAAGTACACTCTGCTTTGTACTGTGACTTTGACTTACATGAAAAAGAAATGGCCACTGTGGTGTGAACTGTAAATATACTCACATACATTTGTACCATAAGAACAAGTATGGGCCATACCTACCCCATCAGGGACATGTGCTACCTATTGTGTTTCTGTATCTGCTTGCTGGTTTGTGTAAAAACATATTCTCTAGCCATGTTTGAACAAAACCAAAACTGGATCTCATGCAGAGCCCTGCAAGCCAGAAGGCTTAAAATTGAGCATGCTGGTGCCCAGGTAGATGGGGTGCAGTGTGTGTGTGTATGTGTGTGTGTGCATGCGTGTGTGTATGTGTGTGTATGTTTGCATGTGGGTGTGTTAGAATGCTTGTGCTCACATGTCTGGCTATATATGAGGGCAAGGCATATATGTCTGTGGGGAGGTGTTGGGATGATGGAGGTATAGATACACATATCTATATATATATATATATATATACACATATATACCAACATATATCAAACTATTTCTTAAGAATACTATTCCATTCACTCCCTAGTATTCCACCTCCATACATACACACATGACATGCTAGAGCGTAACCTCCTTGAGAAAGGGACTATGTTATCTAGATTGTGTTTCTCCCCTAGCACCTAGCATAGCATACTGCATGCAGTAAGAGTGCAATAAAAGCTCACTGAATGGTACTGTCTTTAGAAAATTCAGCCCTGGCAGAGCTTAATTCTCCTTGTCAGAATGCATGTGGGGTACTTAGCAGATCTGTTCAAAACAGAAAAATTCCCCTGAGGATAATTGTCAGTGGTGGGACTAGATTCATCATTATCTTAGATGGCTTCAACCTTTCCCTAATCATGACTCACAAGTTATTTCTCAATCAATATCCACCTTCACAACTTGATTTTGGAAGAGGTCGCTGTGCTTCTGTCAGGCTAATAATACCAGGAACAATTTTTTTTAGCAATAGAAGGTTAATCAGAAGTCATAGATCATTTTGTCTGACCCTTCCTAAACTCAGACAAGCCCTTTTGATCGTTGAGTCCCAGACCAAGGGGCCCATGGCCATGACTGAAGTATCTGCACACCCCTGCAGACTCCTTTAGTCCAATGACCTGTCTCTACAGGCCCCTTGGGCTATAGAACCTCCCACACTATAGTTAGCCCTATGTTTTTAGAACTGTGTAAAAGTTTCTTGGAGTAATTGATTTCCTAATGTGAGCACTCACCCGAGGACAATTCTGGGAGATCTTTATTGTCCAACAGAAATGTATGTGACTTTGAGTCTTCTGGTGCTGGTAACCTTAAAAAACAGAGATATTTTAGAAACCACAGTCAATTTGACACCCCATCAATTTGTGTTATTGAGAGTCTGATTCTAACATTTGTCTCACTCTTGCTCACCTCATCTGAAAAGTCCTCTCTGCCTCAGCCAGAACCCCACTCCTACGGAGAAAAAGTTCAGTGTAGGAGCTGCCCCAGGGAGAAGGGACCATGGTTATTTCGCAAGTGTCTCCAATGACTTCTAATGGTTCCCTGTTGCCTCTGGATAAAATGTACAACCTAGTATTTACCAATATTCATTGCCTTTTTCTTCCTCCCGATATTACTTTTTTATGACTTTGTTCTACCCAGACAGGACTTCTAACTGTTCCTCAGACCTGACCACCATTTTCTGCTCCATGCATTCATGTAGACTTTTCCCTCCTCATCTTTGCCTGCCCAAATCTTCTCATCTTTCAAGGCTCAAGTTCATGCCATATGAGGATTATAGAAGACTTAGGGGGAAAATGAGAGCTGTCTTCAATTATCTGAAAGAATGTCACCTGTGCGAGGGATTAGATTTATTCTGTTTAGAGCAGATAGCTCAGTCCCAGAGAATAGAACTGGGGGCAACGGGTAGAAATTAGAAAGAGTCAGATTTAGACTTGATGTTTCTAGACAAATTTTAGTCAATCAATCAACAAGTATTAATTAAGTGTCTATTATGTACCAGGTACTATGCTGGGGACTGGGGATACCAATATAATGAATGAAATGAGCCCTATTTTCAGACTGTATGTTCTAATGGGAGAGACAATTGTATATATGTGTGTATGTGTATATATATATATATATATATATATATATATATATATATATACACACACACACACATATATGTATATATACACATATGTATGTTCTCTTTATGATAAAGATGAACAGTTTAAATAAAAATAAAGACAAAGTAGTTAAATACATGGGAGGGAGGGAGAATACTAGCAGTTGTGGGGCTCAGGAAAAACTTCATGTAGAAAATAGTGTTTGAGCTGTGCCTTGAAGGAAGATAGGGATTGTATGAGATAGAAGTGAGCAGGGGGTGAATCCAGGCCTGGAGACAGCCAGTGCTAAGCCATAGAAGTGGAAGATGGAATGTCACGTGTGAGGAACAGAAAGAAGACAAATTTGGCCAGATCTCAGCATATGGAATGGGAAGTGATATCCCAATGTGCCTGTAAAAATAGGTTGGGGCCAGGTTGGGAAGGGCTTTAAAAACGAAACAGAACAGTCCACATTTTATCCTGAAGGCAGTAGGAAAGTAACATGGTCAAAAACCTGTGCCTAAGGAAAATCCCTTTGGCAGCAGAATGGATGGTAGACTAAGTAGGGACAGCTAAGAGTTGGGAAGACCAATTAGGAGGCTGTTGCCATGGTCCAGAAGAGAGGTTGGGAGCCTGAACTAAGGTGTTAGTGTTGGGGGTACCATTATTTAAAGGGGAAATCACCTGCCTCACAGTGATCATGGGTTTCCCCTCACTGGAAGCAAAGGCTGGATGACCATTTGTCAGGTGTGGTGTAGGGGAGATTCTTGGGCAGGTATGAATTAGACCGGATGGGCTTGGAGATCGCATCTGACTGTGATCCAGGAGCCTCCTCTTCCTTTACTCCCTCACCCAGCTGAAGAGGAGCTAGCCCTCTCTCCTCAGACTTCCTAGAGTAAGTTCTCTAGATCATCCCTTTGCCCTGGCTACATCTTACTTTATATTAGACTTGTCTGCTTACATGCTTTAACCCCACCCTCTACTGCCAATGGAATTGCAAACTTTTTGAGAGAAAGAACTGGGGCCTGCATGTTTTAATTTTTTTTTAATCTGGCCCCATGATTTTTTTTAATTTAACTTTTGATTTATGGGATAAAACAAGCATTTCTATAACACAGTACAATAAAAAGGATGATTGCACATGAAACTATGTCTACTGTGCACCACTTGCTATTCCTTTCAAATATAGAACATGCCCCATGATTTCTTAACTATAGAGAAATCACAGTGTGGAAACTCCCTTTGTCAATGCGGATTGTATACTTCCTCCTCAATAACTTGGTCTTAAAGGTTTCCTGGGGCATTGAGAGGGCTCTCACTCATGGTTACATCATTCATTTATATCATGGGACCATAAATTTAAAACTAGAAGGGACCTTAAAATCCCATCTGTTAATTTTACACATAAGGAAGTCATGGCCCAGGGGAGATTCTGTTGTATGGCCAAGGTCTTATAGCTATCAAATGTCCAAAGTGGAATTTGAACCCAGGACTTCCTAACTCCACATTCAACCCTCTTTCTTTCAATTATACCACTTGAAATTAGGTCCTCTTGATTCCAAGACTAGCCCTCTATTCATGAAGTTAGGCTGCTCCTCACCTTGCACATTGGAGGGACGATAGGGGCCCGGCCTATGATTTCACTGGTATGGGGAACTCCTTGATGGGGAAACTCCATCTACCAATGCAGATGAGCACCATTTCACAACTTATAAACTTAGAGAGATGCCTAGAACATCAAAAGGATCCATGATTTGTCCAGGGTCACACAGCCAGAAACTGTCAGAGGTAGGATTTCACCCCAGGTTTTCCTGGCTATGAGTCCAGTTCTCTACCCACTCTTTGTATATGGGGTGTTCAGGGAGGGCTAGCACCTCTGGTACGAGGGCTGGTCATCCACCTTTGGTGTTCACCTCTCACTCAGCTCTCACCTATGGGTCCAAGAAGCTGTAGCATGTGCAGTAGCTATATTGAGATAAAACCATCTTGGCAGGGGATAACTGACAGGCCTCTAACCCCTTGGTGAGTTAGGAGGATGTCTACCCCAAGCATGTGAAGACATTCCCTGGCAGAATGGGCAGATGAGAACAATTTGTTCCAACAGCCATGAAGGCAACTGAAGCAGGCACTATGGAGCACTTAGAGCTTGGTCAGACATCAAAGATGCCGAGGTCATCCGCTTCATCCCAGGCCATCACCAATTGTCTTGACTTTTGTCCTGCCATTGGACTGCAATGACTCAGGAAGAGAGAGTGAGGCTGACGGCCGTGCACCTCCTCACTTAAATCAAATTCATGCATTAGTCAAGACATCACCCTGTGATGTCATTGGTCCTCTTCGAAAACGAAGGATGAACAACAACACTCTCATTATTTCATTTCTTCCTCACCATTAGTCTTGTCAAATAGGCAGGGTAGGTGTTATGAGGAAACACTGACTCCAAGTGTTAAAGTGACTTACTTAAGTATCTGTTGCTGGTCAGTGTTGACTGTGTCCTAGATACTTAATAAATACTAACTGAGTGATAGATCATGGCAGAACCAGGACTAGAACCCAGGCCTCCTGACTCCCAGTCCAGCTCTCTGTCCTTGTCTTCATCTGCCTCCTCTTTCTTTCCATGGTAACTGTAAACCTGTTCACTGAGAGCGTGAAGAGATGGTGTCTCAATAGTCAGAAAAGTTTGTCTGGCAGTAAATGAAAGGTTAGCCCTCTGAGCTAAATGCTGAATGAAGAGGTCAGAGGAGTCTGTTCTTGAACCTGTCCTAGCCCTGGTCATTGGGATGGTCTCAGAATTAGTTAACTTTTTATTAAAAAATTTTTAATGAACAAAATCTCTTATCTCTCCTTTCCATTTCCCCCCTTCCATTGAAAAAACAAAAACAAAAACCAGAATCCCCTCCTAATAGATATGCACAGTCAAGCAAAACATATTCCTTACATTGGTCACGTAGGATAGGTCATGTTTGCTGATGCCCATGAAAGGCAGCATAGAGCACATTCACACAGGTGGGCTTGCAAAGGAAAGTGGCCTTTCAAATCACCTAGCACCCAACCTTGAGCAAGAAGGCAGCCAAAATCCATGAGTGCTTCTAAAGCATCTTCCCCTGTGAGACACTGATTGGTTAAATGTTCCTGGGAAGAACATTACATGCATGTACAATGGCTCCTGTCTTCTCTTTTCCTGGGACACTTGGAGTTTCCCAGATTTTCTCTTCATTTCAGAAGCAGCAGGGCAGAAGTGATGTGACTTTTTCTGATATGCCCCAGAAAGCTTAAGAGGGAGCAAGAAATAAGTAAAAGTTTCAGAGAGAGATTTTGGCTCAATATGGGGAAGGAGCTGCTGTGAGAGATGGTGAGCTCCTTATCGATGGAGGACTTCAAGCAGAGGCTAGATAATCACTAATCAGGGATGTTGCAGAGGCAATTAATGTTTAGGCACAGGCTGAACTTGATGACCCCTGAAATTCTGGGTTTTTTTGATTCTGGATCTCAGTGCATTGCACATACCACACACTGGACCCTTCCATACCTCTCTAATTAAAGGCACTCTTGTTTTGTGGACCACATCTGGTGGAGATGCTTGCCACTGCAATCTCCAGAATTAGTATGGACATATGCACAGTGGAGGAAACACAAGTGGGAGACCCAAGTGCAATATATATTGAATGGAAAGCTGATTCATTATGTCTGGGAAGTTTTGAGGTAGTCTTCTTGTCCCTCTACCACTCATTATCTGTGTGAATACATCTAACCCTCTTCAAGGTTTCTCACTGCAAAGAAATTGAGCGTACAAATACTCTTTTATCATAATCACCCTGGCTCCACAGGGTAATTCATAAAAGAGCTAAAAATATATTGAAATTCAATATTGTTTTAGTCCAAATCAATATTAATAATTGTTTGCATTTTTAAAGTGCAATTTGCAATTGAAAAATGTACAAAGATCAACCAGTAGTTGCTAGCGCATCAAATTTCCCTATTAAAGGCGCAATTCTTTAACTTAAAAATGTTTCTCGTATAACAAGAGATGGCATTGATCCACACAATGGCCATCTATTATTTACATGGACAACATTAGAAGTTGCCTTAATTATGCATGAGCTGAAAGGTCAGTAACTTTCATTTTTAAGTTCTTGATTGTTCCAAGGAAAAGGTGTCTATAAATACACCAGAGTCCTGTAAGAAGGCTCTGTGTAGACCAGTTCTCCTCAAGTTGCTGTTCCCAGCTGTGTATTGACATGGAGAGGGATCAAAGAGGGCATTTCTAAAACCACTGGTTGCCCAAAGGCCCAATGTCTGTCTCCCAGGGTAGGCTGAACTGTTCTGTGTGGGAAGGAGAAGATGAGATGTGCCCAGTGGTAATGGCAGCTAAGGAAAACTGGTTCATCTGGCAGATCTCTCTGTGCATACAGACACTTCAGGTGGGTGTGATCCTCTTGGTCAGAGATTATCAGGCAACATCATTTCCTGACTGGCCCTCCAGCTGAGTGAGTTCTGGACAGAGAAAAGGATGGGCAGACCTGTCTCAAGGAAGCATTTAGAAAGCTGAACTTGACCTCGGTGGCCAAATGGTCGCTTTGAGCAGCAGTCTCAGAAGCAGATCAACCCAAGGACCACTAAATAAAGATAAATTACAACCATTATTTGTGATAAATTGAGGAGGAGGGGGAGGTGTGCATCCCAGGGGAGTTTGTATAACCTGGTCCCAGTGTTCCTGGAGTTCCTGTCTCCACAAGCTCAGAGTCTTGCACATAGTAAGCACTTAATAAATGTTTGTTAAATTGAATTAAATGTGAACCAGGTATTAAAACTCTTTGATTTATTGTTAGGCTAAATGCTTAACCACTGAACATGCCTTCATTTAAAATTGCCAGAGAAAAAAGATGTGCGAATAAAACCCATTAGCCTCTTCCAGACTGCACAAGAAATTTAACTTTCCCAGGCTTCCACAGTGTCATGGCCAGATGAGTAACTAGGAATGGAAAGATAGTATGACATAGTGGGTAAAGCACTGGATTCTTCAGCAGATACTTATTAGTCATGTGACTCTAAATAAGTCACTTAACCATTTTGTACATCAGTTTCCTCATCTGTAAAAAGTCATTACATGGCTTCAAATGCTTCTTCCAGCTCAATCTATGATCCTGTGAATTCTTGCTCCTAAGGTAAATTTCTTTGCAGAGGAGGGGGACAGGGAGGTAGAAAGCAATGTGATCTTGGGCATAATTGGAGTGAGGGCAGTCTCTCACCCACATAGTCCAGTCTTAGATGTACTGTATCAATGGGAAGGTGAGAGTTGGCAGTGTCGACCAACAGAGAACCACAGGGACAGTGGTCCATACAGGGAGGAAGCATCTCTTATGTTGGCACTCTGGGGCAAAGATCTGATCACTCCACATGGGTTGAAGCTAAAATATGCTTTGGGCCCTGTCTCCTTGGCAGAGGCCTGCCCCCTTCCTAAAATGGCTCTTCAGTTAGGGTTTATTCCATAGGTTCCCAGAGTAGGTGATACAGCCCCCTGGTGGGGTGCTGGAACAATAGGGGGGCAGTAGTAGCCTCAGGTTCAATTGGGGGGCATTGAATAAAAATAAGGGGGCAGTGGAAGCATAAGGAAAGAAGAGAACAAAATTTTGAAAAGCCATTTGTACATGTTTCATCTGTTGTATAATGGAGTTAAAGTCATAGTGATTATATTATTTTCCAAATAAACACACAAAATGCAAGTTATAACTGATCAGTGGTCAAGTCCGCCAACAGGTCTTAACAAGCAGGTGTTGGCAGGTGAGGGAGTAGTGCATTGTCGGGAAGTCCAGCATGCATCAGCAGCAATATGTGGCATCAGCAGGAATATGTGCTGTGTAATGACTTGTTTACAATATGACACTATACGGTTACATGACACAATATTGCATCATCAAAATTTCAATGCAGGAAATAACCCACAAATTTACAGTAATTTATTAAATATAAGATACATCATTCTTTAAAAAATCATATGTTTTTGAAATGACACAAATTTCAAAAAACCATTAAAGGGTTAAAGAAAGTAGATTTCCAGGGGAGTGCTGAGTAATTTTTTTTAAAAGGGGTGGTAGGCCAAATAAGTTTGGGAACCTCTGCTTTATTCAGTGAAATGATCACCTCTGCAGCCCCTAACTCCCAGGCCACTCAGGCAGTGTCAGGAAGCAACATGTAACTAGGAATCTAGGGACTTGGGATTCATCCCATCAAGGGCTTCCTGTTAATTAGCTCTGAGACCTTGGAGAAGTTATTTTGCCTTGACAGAATTGGGGATCTAAGAATTGGAAAGGACCCTAGAGTCTGTCTTGTCTCATCCCTACTGCAAAGCCTTTTTACAACCTTTCCAACAGGTGTTCATCCAGCCTGTGCCTGAAAACTTCAAAAGAAGAGAGCTCCCCACCTCCCAAGGCAGCCTCATCTACTTTCAGACAGATCTCATTGGTAGAAAGTTTTTCCTTACTCCAAGTTGAATTCCCTATAACTTTTGTCCATTGTTCCTAGTCCTGCCTCCTGGGTCCTAATGGAACAAGTCAAACCCTCTTGACTACATAAAGGTCTTCAAATTCTTGAAGACAGCTGTCTTGTGGCCCCCTTACTCCAAGTCTGGTCTCCAAGCTAAACAACCCAAGGTCCTTCAACCACCAATCGGTCAACAGGTATTTATTAAGCACAAGTTATGCCAGGGATTATTTAAGGTGATGAGGATACAAATAGAAAAAAATGAAAATGGTCCCTTCTCTCAAAGAGCCTTTGTCCTATGGATCCCAGGAAGATCATTCAACTAATAAACTTCAATTTTACAGCTATAAAATAAGCATACCAGTTCTTGTTCCACTTACCTAGTCTGAGATTGTGAGGATCAAAAAAAAGGGGTGGGGAGGGAGGGATTAGGGAAAGTGTGAGACTGGTAAAACTTTAGCTGTTCCCAGAGAATTTCTTTTGGCTGCCAGACATTCTCATCTCAACCCCTTCTTTCCCTGGAGGCCTTGAGGTGTTTGCCATTCTCCTGTTCTTAATGTTCAGAGTAGCTCAGAGATTCAGAACCTGGGAACCCACCAGGCTTCTGAATTCCCTCATGGAGGAGCAGGAGCTAAGTGTGACTCTGGCATAAGCAAAGCAGGTGATCCACAAAAAGTGAATTCTGGATCCTTCAGGAGCCCAGCCATCCTGGCCCAAGGTCCCAGTGGTAGGATCACTGGGGAGACTAGTGGAGATACTCAAAGAGCATCCCACAGATAGCAGGGATCATTATGATTGGTCTCTGCTCCGTTAGATAGGGAGAGGCTTCTGAGGTAAAACCCCCAATTGTTGTTCAAAGAGACTAATGAGTCACTATACTGCAGTGGATAGGAGCCAAATTTGCTGTTAGAAAAACCTAATTCTGAGTACTGCCTTAGACACTTGTAGCTGTGTGACCCTGGGCAAGTCACTTAAGTCACTGGGCCTGAGTTTGTTCATCTGTTAGAACAATGATGTCCAAAGTCCCTTCCAGCACTAAAATCTATGATCCCTATGGTAACATAAGAACCAAGAAGTATTTTTTTGCTTGGTCTAGAAAAGGAGCAGATTGGTGTTTGCAAAGGCAAATATAAAAAATAAATGCACCCAGACCATCACAACTGAAAGGACTCTTCTGAATTCATTGAGCCCACCCCTCTCACTCCCACTCGGCCTGCACACCCTTTACACCGGGGAAAAGTGGCCCAGGAGAAGTGATTTGCCCTTGATCACCTGAACCCAGGTCTTTTGCCTCCCAGCCTAGCACGTCTTCCCCTCCTCCCTCTCCCATCTCCATTTCTTTCATATCATTTGCAGCATACCTAGGTAGCCTGGTAACTATTTTTATGCAGGTCTAAAGTCTGTAGGTAATCTTTGCAGATTTAATGTTACCTTTAGTGCTTTGTGTTAATTGGCTGCAGAATTTTAATGAGCTAAAATTGAGAACAACAAGGAGAGAGCCGGGTCTCAGGAATAAGTGGGAGCTGCGAGGCAGAATCTCCCTAAGCAAACAGATGGAGGTGGAGCTCTCTGGGGGAGGATGTTTGCACTGTTTCAGGGAGAAACAAATTAGCTGAGATGGCTGTGGCAGGGAAGCTGAGGAGGGCTTGGGTGAGGTGAAGCAGCCAGATGTGCGCAGCTGTAGGAAGCCACGCTGACAAGCGCGGCCTCCCAGCCCACTTCTGGGCACATCGTGCCCCAGTCGAGGTTAGGACAGTCACGGATTTCTTTCTCTTGCAGAAGCTGCCGTAGCAGCCTCACACTTCTTTGTGTGGGGGAGGGAACGAGCACCAACTCCCATGTGACAGACAGGATTGTGTACAGAACTTTGCAAGGGCAGATGTGGTCTGCAAAGGCAGCAGCGGGGTGCTTTATGCGTAACTGGGGCAGGCGGATGGGCAGATCTCTACCTCTGACCCAGAGCCTGGAAGTGGTGGGTGGAGGTGGAATTGGAGGGAGGGGAGCAGTGGGTGATGCTGTCTTGGAAACCAGAGCTGTCCGCCTCCCTCAGGTATCTCTGCCCTCCGATTCTATCCATCTACTTCCGCAGGGGCAGATGTCTCCGCTGCAGGTTTCATTTGTACGTTGCTTGGACCCCGATGGGACTCTTCCCCAGAGGGTCGAATTGAAATGTCCAATGAATGAGGAAATAAAATGAAGTCACATCCCTTACCTATGGCACTGGGCATAAGGTTAAAAAGTTAATTGGATTTCTGTTTGCTAGGTCATGTTTTTTGTTTGTACTTCTGCGGGAGGGAAGGTATTTTGTTTTTACAAAAATCGGTGATGTCAGCAGGGCTGATTAGAGAAGGCAACATGGATTTTTGAGAACTGAGCTTTGTTGCCCAGGTCCCTCCCCCTTTCAATAATCTAGTTCTCCTGTTTCCAAATAGGTAGCCTGTCTCTGTACCCCCAGTTTGGCACAATACCTAGTATATAGTAGACACCTCATTTAATTAAATTGAATTGAATGAAGATTTCGGGAAACATTTCTCTGTCTTGAGGAAACTGACCCTTCCTCTGTAATGGTACCCACTAACCCAGAGCTGGCTTCCTTCGAACCATAGCAGGCACCCCCACTTTTGAAATCAGGAAGCAGTTTTGTTCTTTGCCATGCTGGCTGTTCAGAAGATGTTTTAAATGGCATGTGTGTCTATCAGACTGCATGTATGCAATGCCTGCCTGCATACATGTGACTGTGCTGTATATGCATGTTTTTGTGCACATATGAATACCATAGCTATATTCTGCAGATGCATACTATTGTTTGGGTGGCTGGATTATATGTTTGGGTGTCTGCACATTCGTGATCATGTCTGAACTATGCACATTTGGGTGCCTGTTTAGAAGATTGGCTGCCACCCTATCCTCTTGCCCTCACTACCTGAATTTTCTTGTTGGGAACTCAGTGATGCTTTTCCAGTAACACAAATCCTACCACCATCTGTGTGTTCTCACCAAGGCAGCTACTTTTGCGTGGAAAGAGTGATGTCTGGAAAGCTGAGCAGGGTGGGTTCTCTCCCTTGCTGTGGGGAAGATGTGTACCTGTTGCAGCTTTTGTTTGTTCAGATTTCCTCCTGAGCCCCTGTGGGGAAGGAACCTCCCTAGAGACTGAAATCCAAGGTAACAGCAACAAGCTGAGGATGGGTCCGACCTTTGGTGGCTCAGGGACAATGTGACACAATGCAGGCTTCATTTAAGAGCAGGGAGCCATCTGGCACCATTGTCTCACCGGGCTAAGGCTGACTGTGATGTATGCTGACAAGCAGCATGGATTTCTGTGTTTAACAGAGGCAGGGAGCACGCCTCCTCCCCTGGGCTCCTGGAGGAGGCAGGAAGCTCACAGTTTATTCCCATCAGTACCAGCAAAGTGGGCTGTTTGGAGGATGGGAGGAGAAGAATATTCATTCTTTGCTTTCCAGCTGTACCTGTTCAGGAGAATCCACCAGTGACCCTTCTCAGGTGGGAGCTGCTTTGACCAGTGACTGTGAGGAGAAGGGGACTCCTTGGCCTCTCAGTTCTGGGAAGCAACCAGGGGAGAAGACCAGAACAACCTTTTAAAGAAAATTTCCCAGGGAAGATTCCAAGCCAACTGTGCTAATACCCCAACTCAACTTTAGTCTGTCTTGGAAGAGAATCCCTTCCTGACTTCTAAAAGCTTATGTCTCCTGGATCTTAAAAGCTCCAAGGTTGAGGGAAATACACGTTGGGCATGCATGGAAAAAAAAAAGCATTCACGTTTGCTGAACTCACAGGCCTAGGGCAGGTTAATTAAAGTCAACTGAGTGAAAAAAACAATTACATGGAAGTGAAGACAGGAGAAGCCTGAACCTGTAATTTAGAACTTCTTAAGGCCTGTGCCAGTCTTGCCAGTCTTGAACCTTCAGCTCATTCCCTTCTGTAGTATTTGAGGGGGTGCAGGACAGAGAGGGTAGGGAGAGAAGTGGGAAAACTGTCTGGTTCACTGCCTTGCTGCACCACGTGGCCCCTGGCAGCCTGCATTTTAATTGCCTTGCGTTGAAGTAGAAGGAGCTTGTGGGCTTTCGTCTTCTCCTCCCTCCCCCCAACACCAGGACCCTGGGAGGTCCTCTTATATTCCTGATTAACTCTCCTCTCATTGACTCCAGCCGGGCCACCACAGCCAATGATAGGTTGTCTGTCAGACAGTTGCACTTGTGGGAACCTTGCCAAGAATGTTATGAACTGCAAAGCTGTTATTACTTCAAAATAAAATATGCTTGTGTAAATGTGCAGACCCGGGGGAAGGCAGGAAAGCTTCCTGTTGCAAAACAACACAGGCCCTTACCCCCACCCCAAAAGAAGCTGACAAAAAAAATAAAGTCCGTACCAATAAAACAGGAGTCCACTGTCCCATCATGGCCTTGTTCAGGAGCCTTCTTGATATTCCTACAGTCAGTACCCTACTGCTCTGTGTAAGCGTCTGGGTAATCCAAAATGGAAAAGAATACCAAAAAATGGCAAACAGTGAGGAAGATGGAAGGGGGGCATCTAGCAGAGTGTGATGGCTGAGGGCTGGAAAAAAAGGAAGGTGAGTGGATACTGTGTAGGGGACCAGGAACCAACTGTACTTAGAAACAGAGTGGCCTTCTAGAGGAGGTCTACATGTCCATTCATTGCTGAACAGCAGAACTCAAGGCAGGCTCAACCTTTTGCCATGTTCCTGGACCTGGCTGTGTCACTCTAATTTGCACCCTGCTGATGGTGGAGAATGGATCGTCAGCTGCCTCCTGCCTGATTTCCTCTAGGCCCCTGACCCATGCTGGGATGGACAGGGCCAATGACTGCTCTCTGCCCCTCCTCCATCTCAGGGCATTCTGGAGGCAATGAGGGGAGCCAGAGGGGAATCGTGGCATTGACAGAAGTTATAGCAAGGGGTATTTCATGTTAACTGCCCACTGCATCAGCACCAACTTTCCATCGATAAAAACTTCCAAGGTTTATTAACATGCTACCTTGGTGCATGCGAGTGGCAGCTTGGCTGCATGATGGACAGTCTCCACTCGGAGGGAGCCCATTAGAGATTCCATCCTGCCAGGCCCTGTCAGCTCTGATGCCTGCAACCCCCAGGAGGAAAGAAAGGACAAACTATGTTCCTGGCAAAATCTTTAGCTCCCACATGCAGCCTCATTTGACGGAACATGTGACCAAGCTCTGCTCTAAGCCAGATACGTGACAGATAGCACTCAGCAAATATATGGCAGTGTCTACCTGGACATCTTCTACCCCAGCCTCACTTTTCCATCTGTGAAATGGGTATGCCTAGCACTCAGACACAAAGAAGTTGAGATTTTTGCTTCCCAAGGGAAACTGCTGAAGAACATCCCAAAGTTCTCACTTTTTTTTCTGATCACTCAACATTTCTTCAAATACACTAACACACTGCAACTGGCACCAAGGCTTCAGCCAAATTCAGAGCCAATTGAAGCTTCAGTAATATGCCAAGGAGGCAGCTCACAACAGTGGTAAGAAAGCCCAGGGCTGGGATTCAAGAACCTAGGCTCTTTTCCCAGCTGTGTGACCTTGAACAAGCCATTTTCCTCCTCTCAGTCTCAGTTTCCTTATCTGGAAAATGAGAGGTCTGACCTATGTGGCCTTCCAAATTTGACATTCAAAGAGTTCAAGACTGGGAATGCCATATTTGGAAGGTCCATTGGGTCCTAAACTGAACCATAAAGTCACAGAACAGAAGGAATTAGGAAAAGGGGCTTTTAGCTACATGTTCCCTCACAGTGGACTTTCTTGTTCTGGAGAGCCATAGATCTAGGCCTGGTAGATGTGGAGGCTGAGAGAGGCTCATTGGTTTCCTTACAGTGTAGTGTAATACTAGACTCCTAATCTTAATTCTTTCGAGGTCATTTTAGGAACATTGTAATGGGGGGGTACCAAACTCTGATACTTGGACCACTTCAGAGACTAGAGGTCACCTCACCATCTGTCCTGACCTGACCCTGGTAATCCTTCTCAAGAATGAGGGGAATATGGAGATGCTGCCAGAGCTTGGCTAGCACGGCACAAACAGTGCTTTGCCCTCATCCAAGGGGCACAGTTCCTCCCTCAAGGGTGTGCTTCCATTATTTCTCTCAATGGCGACCACTGTCCTCTATTCTAATACCTCACAATTGTGCAAAAGCACAGGGTGCAACTGATTCTTTAGGACAATCTGTAGGTTTTTCCTGTCCCAGCACAACTGCCTCCTTGGTGGTAGTGACTTTGGTGCCACCATGCTCTTCACACTATTGAACTGTCTGTCATCTTTTATGCAACCACATAACCCTTCCTCACCCCTACCATCTATAAGACTGTACTCTAGGGGCAGCTAGGTGGCACAGTGAGTAGAGCACTCGCCCTGGAGTCAGGAGGACCTGAGTTCAAATCTGGCCTCAGACACTTGACACACTTACTAGCTGTGTGACCTTGGGCAAGTCACTTAATTGCCCTGCCTTCCCCCCTCAAAAAAAAAAGACTGTACTCTGTGCCACCTCTACCCCTGACCTTCCTCCCTTAAAATCCCAGCCTAATTATCCATAGTCTTCCATCCTACTGTGTGCTCCTACCCATCCTGGACTGTTTTCCCCAGATATAATTTTAGCCAGTTTATGATTGGGGGTGTTGCTTGGAAGGAGCAATGAAGAGAAAAAGAACGGGTATTTACCAGTGCAGGTGAGAAGGGATGTACCTACTATCATGCTGTAAGGAAACACATCTGTTGTTATATTGTAATAATGATAGTTACGGTGCAGTGATAATGCTGGCTACTGTACCATAATCAATATACCCACTCTCAGAACATGGGCAACTTGTTGTTCAGTTGTGTCGATTGTGTCTGACTCTTTGTGACCTCGTTTGGGGTTTTCTTGGCAAATATATTGGAGTGGTTTACCATTTCCTTCCCCAGCTCACTTCACAGATGAGGAAACTGAGGCAAACAGGGTTTAAGTGACTTGCTTTAGGGTCACACAGCTAGTCAGTGTCTGAGGTCAAATTTGAACTCAGGACTTCCTGATTCCAGGCCTGGCGCGCTATCTACTGTGCCTCCTAGCAGCACCCTCTCCCTAATACCGTAAGCAGCACGCCCTCTGCATTGCCAGAAATCGTGTACCTGAGGTTGTACTATAAGCAAGTCCCTCCTTGTCCTACTGCAGCGGTACCCCGAAGTTGTACCATAAATGGCATGTCTGCTGTCACACCATTAATAGTACACCCACTCTGGTGGCTCAAAGAGCATACCCACCATTTTCCTGTAAACAGTGCATCCATGAGTGAGTGATAAGCAGTGTACCCACTGTTACACAGTCAACAGCATTATGTAAGCGGTGTGCCCACTGGCATGCTGGCAATGGTGTACCCATCATTGTACCATTAGCAGAACACCTAGCATCCTTTGTATATGCTCATCTGACAAGAGACCATCCATCCTACTGACCCTCCTGCCTTGAGAACCATTGATCTGCACCCATTTCTCTCACTTTCCTCATCTTCAGAATGTGGCCATCCCAGCTGTGACTGTTCAGAGAAGTGACTGGAAAATAAGTGTAATCGGTGAATACAGCATTGGAACTGGAGTCAGGAAAATCTTAGTTTAAGTCCAGTCTCAGACTTACTGGCTATGTGGGCATGTCACTTAACCAACACCTGCCTTGGTTTCCTTATCTGTAAAATGGGGATAATTATGGCACCTGTCTCCTAGGGTTGTTTTGAGGATAAAATGAGATAATATTGTAAAGTGCTTTCAAACTTTAAAGTGTTATGTAAATGCTAGCTATTATTATTTTGCAAGAATTAGTGGACCCTGGGTGCTAATGGTTGCACATGTAGTCAGTTTTAGATATTTTGTTGGTTGGGTTTACTTAGCTATTTTTCTTTGAGCTAAGAGAAGATTTGGAGGGACCAGTATTGATAACAGCAATTGTACAAAAACAAATACATTAGTAGTTTGTTTGTTTAAAGAAGACCGACCTTTAAAAAAATCAGAAGGAAGAGCTATTCTTTTTGCAAATGGGTCAGAAATGTATTTTCTGAACCTCCACAGATGTCCTCCTCTGATATGTCATGGTGGTCTCGGAGTAACCTCCAGCTCTTGAAGTCTGCCAATAGTACACAAACTGTGACAGGTTCTACAAAGCTAGAAAAGCTTCATGAATGGCCCTGATAAAAAGATGACAGTTTCTGCTCAGGGGTCACCTAGCTGGGGGCAGAGAAGTGCATCACTGGCCGTTTGACCACTAGGTGATCGATTCTTTGGCCATGGGAACCCATGAAGCAAGGAAAAAGACAAGCTGACCTGCAGTTCTACATGGACCCCTCCTGCGTCCCCAGAGATCACTGAGGAGTAGCACAAAAGGGATCAGAGTGCAAAGAATCACATCTCTACAAATGTCAGCCTAACTGATGGTTCTCTAAATGTGAGGACTCTGTCCAGATCCAGAGTTCATGTATACTACTGAAGGAAGTACATCACATCTGTAGTCATAGTCTTTCTCTGAATGACATCAGAATACTTCTTTAGAAATACATGGAAAGATAGCCTAAAGATTCTCCCTGGAGAAGAAAGTAAAGAGTTTGGCCGAGTTGGCTTCATTGGATACCCAAAGGCAACAGAATTTCATGGGATACTTGGTCATCTCATTTTGCGGGGTTCATGGTGGATGTAGGCAGAAAGACAATTATTAAGATAATTGCCACTTATTTTCCAACATCTGCAAAGTATGAAGTAAATACTATGAAGGACTATAAAAGATTCTCTGAAACAAATCAACATATACCTTAGTACTTAGTGATTTTAATACAAAGACGAGTAGAGAGTAGTATAGAGAAAAATATGGTTCAGTATAAAAAAAAATGCAAGAGTACCAATACTTGTAGTTTACTCAGAAGCCTCACCTATATATCAGGAATGCTTACTATTTTTCAAGAAAAGAGTCAGAAAATACTGGACATGATGAGAAATGAGCAACATCATAATAGCAAATTACCTTTTACTGACATAGAATTCAGAAATTGCTAATTATAGAAATTGGCACAGTGGATAGAATGCCAGGCCTAGAGTCAGAAAGACTCATCTTCCTGAAGTCAAATCTGGCCTCCGACACTTACTAACTGTGTGACCCTGGGTAAGTCACTTAGTCATGCTTGTCTCAGTTCCTCATCTATAAAATGAGCTGGAGAAAGAAATGGCAAACCACTACAGTATTTGCCAAAAAGAAAAAAAAAACCCAAATGGGGTCTTGAAGAGTCAGATGGGACTGAAATGACTGAACAACAACAGTGATAGAAGTAATTTCCAGATAAGATTGTTTTGTGCAATCAGACTGCCAATACCAAATTAGAAGAAAGAATAAAGATGAGAGGACTCTGCATGCAATTATTACAACTCTAACCCAACCTATTTAAAATAGCTATTGATGATGAAAAATGAGAAATGGATAAAAGTAAAGACATTAACCATGATTATCACTTCTTAGAAAAAATTTAACCAACATACAATAATCACCACAATACAGAGGTCAAAAAAGCTAAGAAGCTGCCTCAGCTAGCAAATACTTTATCTTGTTGCCAAGTTGGAAGGAAAGGCTGTCAAGTACAACACTGATTTCAAGTACAAGAGCATTTGCAGAGCATTACAAAGTGGAAGATCAAGAGCGCCTCACACAATGAAAATCAGTGAAGGGGAAAACAAGCCTGCAGAAACCTTGGCATGACACCCATCCCAAGAGTACTGAGATGAAACTGGAAGGCTAACAAATAGATGCAAAATGGAGCAGATTTGGCAGCATTGCTATAAAGTTCTTTTTTTAATCATTCCAAAATGGAGCTCAGCCCTTATTTGTCATCAGATTATTCATGTTGGAGACATACTCTATATATGTAATGAGTGTGGGAAAAGTTTTAGGTGGAGCTCAGAGCTTCTTAAACATCAGAGAGAATGGAGAGAGAAATGTTATAAATGTATTGAATGTGGGAAAGCCTCAAATCAAAGCTCAGACCCCATCCGGCTTCAGAGAATTTACCATGGAAAGAAACCCTATAAATGTAGTGAATGTGGAAAAGAAATCAAGAGGAGCTCAGATCTTAATCTCCATCAGAGAATTCATAGTGGAGAGAGAGCCTATGAATTCTGAAAACCTTTCAGGTGGTGCTCAGGCTTTCTTAAGCACAAGGGAATTCATAATCAAGAGAAAACCTATAAGTATAATGAATGCGACATAGCTTCTGGCATAGCCCAGAAGCTGTTCAGACTCCGAAAAGTCATATCAAAGAGTAACATTTCAAGTAAGATAAATATGGAAAATACTTTAGTCAGCCTTAGTCATAGACTTGAAACTGAAAGGAACCTTTAGGGATCATCTAGTCTAGTCAAATCTCCTGATTCCCTGACCTGTGTTCTTTCCCCCAGCTTTGGTAAGATTGCAGAGGAGAAGGATGGGATCTGGAGTCATCACCAGCCTCGGTTCAAAACTCATCCCTGTTACCTAGTTCCTGTGAGACCTTGAGAAAAGGCCCTTAACCTTTCTGGGTCTCAGTTCCCTTTTCTATAAAATGATGGGATTGGGCTATGCCATCTCAAAGGTTACTTCTAGCTCCAAGCCCTGTGACAATAGAACCATTCATATTTTAGTGGTTCTAAAGTCCCAGCTGTGTAAGCAACCGAAAGTGGCCCACTGAGAAGGGGAGCTAGACCTGGACCAAGTACACACAGAAAAAAACCACAACATGCTGGAGGTGATATGGTTTTGAAGTCACTTAGGAATGATTCCTTGAGATATCTTAGGGTGAAATATACTAAAATAATTTGGATTAATAATGAAAATAATAATAAAAAAGTAAAAAAAACAATCATGGACGATATTATTCCTCCCTCCCACCCGAAGGAATTATAGAAATGAAACTGAAAGTGACCTCAGAGGCTGTATAGACTAAGTCCTTCATTTTACAGATGAGGAAACTAAGGCCCTAGGGGTTTAAGTGGCATGGAGGTGGTTAAGTGGTCCAGTGGATAGAGGCTAGATCTGCTAGGAAGACCTGAGTTCAAATCTAGCCTCAGGCACTTAATAGCTAAGTGACCCTGGGCAAGTCATTTATCCTCTTAGCCTCAGTTTCCCTATCTATAAAATGGCAATAATAACCTTACAAAGTTGTTGTGAGGATTAATATTTGTAAAGCACTTTGCAAACCTTAAAGCGTTATTTAAATGCTAGCTGTTATTATTGCCTAAGATCACAGGGGTAGTAAGCAAGGAAGGTGGGATTTGATCCTGGGGTCTCTGACTTTAGGGCCAGGACTCTTTCTACTACACCATGCTGTACCTTGCCTCCCCCTCCCCATACCAAGAAAACATCAACAAATATCAACCCACATAACTACTTTCTCATCTTTATAAGATTTTGATAAGAATGGTACTGTAGAGGGTGGGGATGGAGGGATTCCTTGATGGGGAAATAAGAGAAGAGAATGAAGAGGCTTTCACAGTTAACTTCCAAAGCACACTGTATCTCCATAGTCACAGAACAGAGATTTTGAGTCTGCAAGGTCAGGTCATGTTTGTTGTTTCTTGAGGGAAATAAAGCATTTGATTCCACAGAACAAAAGGCAGCTTTAAAGGCTCCCCTGTAACAATTCATTTTAATAATTTGATGAACATTTATCATATACTTCATATACGTAAGGCACTGTGCTAGACACTGGGGAAACAAAACCAAAAACGAAGTAACCCTTGCTTTCAAAGAGCACATATGTTTTATAATTATATTGAGAACATATAACACACCTTGATGGATACCACTTCAGAGATACACATGTGACTCCCCCTCTTCTAGGTGGACTCCAGTTTGTCCACAGCCTTCCTAAAATGTGGTTCTCACAGTTGAACATAATACTCTAGACATGGTCTAACCAGGGCAGGATTATCACCTCCCGTGTTCTGGATATGATTCCATTAACTTTTTTTGAAGGCTGTGTCTCAGTGTTGACTTTTATTACTTTTGTAGCCAACTAAAACTTATATTTCTTTCATATGGTTGTACACACTCAACGCACCCATCCTGTGATTCTAGTGACTCCTAATGATGGTGATTTTTTAAAAAATCCAAATGAATACTTTTCATTTATCCTGATTTAATTTTATCGTATTTGATTTGGCTTATTGCTCTAGACCAAAGGTTCTTAATCTGGGGGTCTATGAACTTGGTTTTTTAAAAAGCATTTTGATAAGTATTTCTTGGTTTCCTTTGTCATCCCCTACATATTTTGTTTTATGCACTAAAAACATTCTGAGAAGGGTCCATGAGCCTCACCAGACTGCCTAATGGACCCATATCAAAAGAGAGGTTAAGGATCTGGCTCTAGACTTTCAAGACATTACTGGGATCTTAACTTTCAGCTTTAAGGCATTGACAAATTTGATTAGCATGTCGTTTGTGCCTTCATCCATATTGTTGCTCTTCATTTGCTTCTGACTCTTTGTGACCTAACTTAGGGTTTTCTTTTTTTTTTAATTAAATTAATTTATTTCTTTTTAGTTTTCAACATTCACTTCCACAAGATTTTGAGTTCCAAATTTTCTCCCCATCTCTCTCCTTCCCCTGCCCCAAGATGGTGTCTAATTTGATATAGGCTCTACATATACATTCATATTAAACCTATTTTCACATTAGTTATGTTATAAAGAAGAATTAGAACCAATGGGAGAAATCACGAGAACTAAAAAACAAACAAAAAAAGAGAGCAAATAATATGCTTCGATCTGCATTCAGACTCCATAATTCTTTTTCTGGATGTGGACAACAGTTTCCATTATGAGTCTTTTGGAGTGGTCTTAGATCCTTGCATTGCTAAGAAGAGATAAGCCTATCAAAATTAGTCATCGAACAATGTAGCTGTTACTGTGTACAATGTTCCCCTGGTTCTGCTCACTTCACTCAATATCAGTTCATGTAAGTCTTTCCAGGTTTTTCTGAAGTCTGCCTGCTCATCATTTCTTATAACACAATATTATTCCGTTACATTCATATATCACAACTTGTTCAGCCACACTTAGGGTTTTCTTGGCAGAGATAATGAAGTGGTTTGACATTTCCTTCTCTAACTCATTTTACAGATGAGGAAGCTGAGAGGCAAACAGGGTTAAATGACTTGTCCTGGGTCACACAGTTAAGAAGTGTCTGACACCAGATTTGAACTCAGGAAGATGGGTCTTCTTGACTCCAGGCCAGCACTCTATCCACTATGTCACCTAGCTGCCCTACATCACTGATAAAAACATTGAGTAGCATAGGGCCAAGCACAGATTCCTGTAACATTCACTAGCCATATTGTTCCAAGTTGACACCAACCTGTTAATGACTAGTTTTGAGGTACAGTCATTCAATGAAACCTGAATGCACTCAAGTATACCATCTTCTGGCCCACTTCCTCGTGTCCACAAGGATGGCATTAACAGACTTTGTCAAATACCTGGCCTAAAGTCTAAGTCTACTGGGTCTGTAGCTTTTCTTTCATCTACTAGCCCAGCAAGCCTATCAAAAAAGGAGATGAGGTTAGTCCGAAGTGATCTGTTCTTGATGAAGCCATTCTAGGTCTTAATGATCCATTATTTCCCTTTCTAAATGCTCACATACCATCCCTTCAACAATGTGTTTGATAAAGATCCTGTATGTACCCAAACATTCATAGTTGCACTTTTTGTGGTAGCAAAGAATTGGAAACAAAGCAGATTCCTTTTTTGGGGGGAATAGCTAAACATTATGAATGTAATTGAATATTATTGAGTTATAAGACATGACAAACATGAAGAATTCAGATAAGCATGGGAAGATATATGTGAACTGGTACAGTGAAATGAACAGAACCAAGAAAACAATGCATACGACAATCACAAAATTTTAGCAGAATGTACAAAATGAATGAAGGTAAATACTGGGTGATTATAATAATCAAGTTCAGCCCCCTAGAAGAATTGAAAAACGCAGTTCCTTCCCTTCAGTGCAGTGGTGTGGGTCTATGGGTATGGGATGTTGCAAATGATGTCAGATATGGTTGTTATTTTTGGTTAGTTTTGGTGAACTTTTTTTTCTCTTTTAAAAAGTTCGTTAGAGGTTTAGCTCACTGAGTCTGGGATAGGGTGGAATAAGTGTGATGAAATAAAAGTTAAGTAAAAATATATTAATAAAACTTTTAAAATAATAATCTACCCTAGGATATTGCCAAAAGTCAAAATCGAGCCTATCCACTTCTTCCCTTGTTTTGAAAATTGGGCCACCACCCATCCTTGCCCAGTTCTGTGGTCTCTTTTCTGTCATCCAAGGTCTTTCGGAGTCCACACACAATGACTGGTAATTAAACCTTCTGGTTTTTTTAAGTCTATTCATCCGGGGCCTGAGTACTTGTACTCACTGAGAACATTCTGGTGCTCTCTTGTAAGAGAGCACTTCCCTCTCTACAAACTCCTCTCCTATCTTTGAAGTTCTTATTAACCATTTTTGTTTGGTCATTCTCCACCCCAATTTCATTCTTCTTGGCAGAGAAAATAGGTGGAAAATAAGAGTTGGGTATTCTCTCCATCCTCTCTTATTCCAGTCTGCCCAGAAGAGCAGTGCTGTCCCTACTTTGGTCTTCTTCCCTTTGATGTGGATTTAAAAAGGCCTTTTTTGTTTTTAGCATTCATTACCAACCTCATCTCGCTCTGAGATTTAGTGCCCCTAATATGATTTTTATAGGACCATGCCATTCTTCTGGGACTCCTGGAATGGAACGCAATACCCTAAATATGTTCTGACCAAGGCAGGATATAGTGAGATGATGACCTCTTGTGTTCTGGATGTGACTCTCAGTAGGCAGCTTGGCGGCGCTGTGGAGAGAGCATTGGACCTGGAGTGAGGAAGACCTGAATTCAAATCCAGCCGTAGATACCTACTACCTATGCGACCCTGGGCAAGTCACTTAATTCCCTGTCTACCTCAGTTTCCTCATCTGTAAAGTGGAGATAATAATAGCACCTACCTCCCAGGATGGCTGCTAAGATAAAGCTTTGCAAACCTGAAAGCATTAGAGAAATACTAGCTATTATTATTAATGCAGCCTCAGATCTCATTAGCTTTTTAAGGGCCATCTCACGCCAATGACTTCGATAAAGCGAGCAGTTAGCGCACACTAAACTTGTCCTCTTTGCTTTCATCTTTTTTGCATGTCATTCTAGATTCTAAGTGGGCAACTGACTTCCCTGTGCACAAACCTCTGTCACTTGAGCAGGATCCTTCTATTCTTTCTCATCAAAATCCCTTGTATTTGTGACCTTATGATTTCATTCTTGTGAGCTTCCTTTCTCTTTCAGGTGGACTCCACCCAAGGAGTCAAATTCAGAGGACCAGGGTTCAAGTCTTGGCTCTGCTAGGAAATTACTTTCTTTCCTTGAGCCTCAGTTTCCCCATCTGTAAAATGAGCAATAATTCCCACTCTCCTTTCCTCAGATGTCTGTACTGTGGACCAAATGATATGATGTATGTGAAGAATTTTGTACTTATAAATCTCTCCCCATATGCATGATTACTGTTATTAATAAGGCAACTCTCATCAAGCAGTCTTCAGTGACTTCAGGCTGGTAGGGCAACTAGGTGGTGCAGTAGATAAAGTGATGATGGGCCTGGAATCGGGAAGCCCTGAGTTCAAGTCTAGCCTCAGATACTTACTGGCAGTGTGACTGTGCACAAGTCACTTAAACTCTGTTTTCTCATCTGTAAAATGGATACGACCAGTACCTACTTCCCATGGGTGTTGTGAGGATCAAATAAGATGACAATTGTGAAGTGCCTGGTACATAGTAAGCGCTGTAGGAATGTTAGCTATTATTATTAGTGCTTTCAAAAGCAATCAATCAGTCAGCCTCATTCTGCAAGCATTTATTTACAGAGGTATGCCAGAGCCGGCCTCTTCAGGCTCAAGGGCTGGTTGCTAAATTTTTGTAGGGAATCAGGGCTTGATTTATTGCTTTGTTGATTGTGTAGACTGAGGAAAATGATGGAGAAAATATTAATAATGCAGATTCAACTTAAGAGTATTCTGTGCACACACTCACACACACACACACACAGAATTGGTTGTTAAAAATTTGCAGCTCATCCTGAAAAGCATCTGCCATAGGCTAGGCACTGTGTTAGGAAATAGGGATATAAAGACAAAAAAAAAATGACTCATCCTGGACCTCAAAGAGGTTATATTCTATGAGGCAGACAACATGTACACACATATGTATGTATTTGTGAAAAACAAATACAAGGTAAGCGGGAGAAATCGGCCCTCACTCTTCCCATGGGGAGAGACAAGGAAGGCAGTATTATGTAGAAAAGATGGCATTTATTCATTAAATACTTTATATATAAATATTATAATTATAAATAATATAAATAAATAAATTATTTATTGAAGAGCATTTATTCAGCAGCTACTGTGTTCCAGGCCGTGGACTAAATATGATCTCGTTTGTTCCTCACAGTAATCCTGCAGGGTCGTTACCGTTATTATCCTTATTTTACAGACGAGGAAACCAAGGCAGGCAACGATTAAGTGACCGCCCAAGATCACACAGAGAGAGAGTGTCTGAGATGAAATTTGAACTCAGGTCTTCCTGACTTCAGGTATGATGCTCTATCCAGAGATTCGATAGGGAGGAAAGTGCTAGATTCGGCATCAAAGGGCTTGGTTGCAAATCCCGGTCACTTACCGGCCCAGGTGATCCTGGGAAATGCTTCTCTGGGCCTCGGTTCCCTCATTTTTGAAATGAGGGGACGAGATGGCCTCGAACGCCCCTTCTGGCTCTAAATCTGTGATCTTTGACATGGTAGGCTATAGAGCTCTGCGTCCTTCATTTTAAAAGTAGAAATTTTCCTGAGGGTCTGTGTCTGAGTGTGAGTGTGTGTGTGTTGTTCTGTCATTTCAGGCATCTCTGACTCTTTGCGATCCCATTTGGGGTTTTCTCAGCAAAGATACTAGAGTGATTTGCCAGTTCTTTCTCCAGCTCATTTTACAGACGAGGAAACTGAAGTAAACAGCATTAAGTGACTTGCCCAGGGTCACAAAGCTAGTAAGCATCTGAGGCAAGATTTGAACTCAGGTCTTCCTGACTTCAGGCCTGGCACCCTATCCACTGTGCCAAAGGGCTACCTGAATAGATAAATACATATGCATACTGCTATGCCTCTCTCTCTCTCTCTCTCTCTCTCAATCTATCTATCTGTCTATCTATCTATCTACTTATCTATCTTTGGAAACAGGATCTGTCAAAGATAAAAACCAAAGACAGTCTCTTGAGGGTCCCTCTTTCCTATCCTGGACCCGCCTGGTAGACTGGAAGGCAATTAATTCCCACCTATTCCCCTGGACACATTGATTTTTCCCTGGGGAATATGCCCAAATTTTAGAGTTTTTAGACTTGGTGACATAAAGCATCGAGTGTGGCTAGTTGGTTATGACATGCAGAACTCTGTCCCCATCACTGTCAGAGGGTTTAGGTCGTAGGGCATCTCACCTCTTGTTAAGGCTCATTCTGTGTCTAACAAGGGTGAAAATAAAAGCAGTGAGGCAGCCAAGGATGTAGACAGGTCTCTGAGAGAACGGAGGTGTTGAAGCTGGCTTCCCACACCCTTCTGTAGAAGGTGTCACATGGATTCCATATTGAGTAGCCAATTAGAAGTGACACACATGTCTCTTCCCAGCTGTCACAGGCCTGAGATGGCCCAAGATTGGCCATTAGCTCAGTTTGGGTTACACAATAAAGTAATCAGTTTACTTAGATCTCCTGCCCAGCCTTGGCCCAGGCCTTCTAGGACTCTATAAAGTGCTGGTGGTTGATGGTCTGTATTCATTTAACCCTTACAGGTGGTGCCAGGATGAATTTGCAGCCAGGACGATGAGGGAGGAGGGTACAACCAGCTCACGAGAGACTTTCTCCAAGTGAGACTAGACGCCTTCCAGACTGACTCTAGTGTGAGAATTATGAGGCTGGTATTAATGTTCGCCTGCATCGTGCTGTTTGGGACTGCAGGACTTGTGGTCTTCATGCACCTGCAAGAACCAGTGGAAATCATCCCTCAGCAGACACAAGGTTAGTGACCTTTGCCTCCCTGACCAGTGCTCCTGGTCTTTTCCTAATCAGGGAAAGGTTTATTCCTTCACAAGGTTGATACAATTTAGAAGTATCAAGACTCTCTTGATGCTTCCCCAGGCCCCAGCACAGAATTCTCTTGGGATCCTGGGCCCACGTTGGAGCACAGTGTCTTAGCTCAGTGAAGAAGAATCATGGGCTGGGGGCAAGACAGGCTATGGCCAACGAGGGATAAAACTCCATTTTGTTTGAGGAGAAGTTCTTCCTCTCCCCCCAAGGAAACAGTGTAGTTGGTAGTGTGGAATTCCCTGAAAATCTGAGGTATGGGCAACTTCCCAAGGACCTGTGCCCAATTCTGAGGACTTTCGGAGCTGTTTCTCCCCCTTGCCAATATTTAGTCCTATTAAGGAGTCCAAGAAGAGAGAGAAAATCTCCTGTGTCCAAATCCTACCTATGATGCACACTGGCTGGTTGTATGACCCTTGGCAAGGCACTTAACCTCCAAGTGTTCCAGGCACCTCTCTAGGACTATGAGTAGCAATAGTCTGATAGATCCCCATTGGTAGGCAGAGTAGATCCCTATACCAAGGAAATCTATGCTCTAGGTAAGAAAACAAATTAAAAGTAGGCCAAATAGAAGGATTCTTCTCCTAAAACCAGCCCATCCCAACCCTTTGGCATCCTGAGAGAATGATGTCAGGCCAAGAGACAGCGTTTATCCAGCAAAGGTATCTGCTGAAGTAGGAGCCCATTAGTTTAGGCTGCATGGAGAGGGATCCATCAGTGTTATTTATAGCTCCCAGGCCTCTTTCAGTTTAAGAAGATACTGTCTGATAAAGGGATGTGCCCCCCATCCTCTCCCTCTGAGCCTGTATCTTGGGGGACTCCACATATCCTCAGACACGTATGAGAGGAAGAAACAGAATTATGG
Source organism: Trichosurus vulpecula (assembly GCF_011100635.1). Classification (NCBI taxonomy): domain Eukaryota; kingdom Metazoa; phylum Chordata; class Mammalia; order Diprotodontia; family Phalangeridae; genus Trichosurus; species Trichosurus vulpecula. The sequence continues at coordinate 135,734,168 of NC_050575.1, read as the reverse complement.
AGCAGACCTTGGCCCAGAGGCAGATAGGAAACATCTTTGTACAGTGGAAAGAAGTCAGAGGGTCTACATTAAATCATCTTGTGTGACTTTGAGCAAATCAACACCTCCCTTGGTCTATTTCCTTATCTGTAAATGAAGGGGTTGGACTAAATGGCCTCTAAGCTACCTTCCACTCCAAAATTATGACCATATGGGCCAAAAATAAGAGAGACCCCCTCTTGGACAGTTGTCTAGATGTGCTGTGGAGGTGTAATACAGACCATCATACCGAAGGTAATACAAACTTCTGTTATCAAGGTAACATCTTTCTGGGCCATGGCTCAATGGATAGAGTGCCTGGCCCGGAGTCAGGAAGACTCATCTTCCTGAATTTAAATCTGGCTTCAAACACTTACTAGCTATGTGGCCCTGGGCAAGTCACTTAACCTGTTTGCCTCAGTTTCCTCATCTGTAAGATGAGCTGGAGAAAGAAATGTCAAACTACTCTAGTATCTCTGTTAAGAAAACCTCAAACAGGGTCATGAAGAGTCAGACACAACTAAAAACCACTGAACAACAATCTTCTCCCTCAGTTCATATGGTAGATTACTGCTGCCACATATATATTTACGGAGGTAAAGATCTAGGGTTTATTATTATGCTCAAGCATAGGTTCAGACCTCAGAGAAAACCTGAACAATCATCAGGATTCTAACAAGGTTTTCTACCAGAAAAGTTATGTCAGAGTGACAATGAAATAATTCATTTACATATTGCAACCTTGTAGATTCCTCAGGCCATAAAAGTTAAAGAAAAGATAGGTACGTAATCCCATACTGAATTCAATGTCATAAAAGTTAGTTAAGCAGAGTCATAATCTCTACATCCCCTAAGGGAACAAACTTCATAGGCAAACAATAGGTAAATTAAATCAGGTTATAGATTAAACTACATTTAGAGGATTCACAATTGGCTGATTGTAAAGGTGGATTTACAGTCCCCAAGGAGACTGGGACAGTTGAGATTCTTCCTGTCTTTTTATCTAAGGAATGTTTAAGACTAAGTAAATTTTGACATCCCATGGGACAGGTTTTGGTTAGGTGAGGTTAATGTTAGCCAAATTTGCAGGAGAAATAGCTCCGAGTCCCAAATAATTCAGAAAAATTTAAAAAAAAATCCCATGACATCTTCTTTTAAGGTGTGGTTTTCACCAGAGTGGTTGGTTTTTTCCACTGGGGTTAGTTCCTTTTGGATCTATCGCAGCCTTCTGTAGGTGTGACCCTTCATTTCCCTCCCCCGTCCTCATCAGCACTGAGTGGTTTGGAAGAAGCTCAGCATAAGCCCCCTCACCCTTTTTTTTTTTTTTTCAGAATAACACATTCTGGGTTTCTCTGGTCATGGTAGTAGCACCCAGGGGAAGCAAGGAGAAAATATGGGTGCCTACAGGAGAGTATTCTTTATTCCAATTCTACCCCTCCTGCCCCTCCCTTTAACTTAGTAAATAGAATTACCCCAAACTTGAAAACATAATGAAGGAAGATGAGGAAGGAGGAATAAAGCAGATTTAGTATAATTAGTGTAGATTTTGAATTATCAGAAAACTATAAATCGATGCCACTTTATTGTTTTCGAGTGTGTGTAATACGCTCAATAAGGTGGACCTAAGGAGTGTCCTAAGTAGAGGCCCCCAGAGATCTGCTTTAATATGTAAACAAGATCAGTCTAATTAGCATATCGATTGTATGTAAATGGTACTTCTAAAGTGCTTGAAGACTGCTGTTCTCTTAACTAAGTTAAAAAAAATCCTTCGACCTCAGTCTTTATATTGATATTGCAAAAGTAAACTTCAGCCCAGATTCTATCTAAATTATCACAAATTTCAAATTAGTAGAGCCCAAATTGCAGTTCTATGTAAATATTAATTACTAAATTAAATGATACTGTTATGAGACATCACATACCAGCAAATTAGCCCAGGAGGTGAAAGAAATAAGGCTACAGGCACATTGGCATTTCAGTAATGACAGGCAGGGTGGGCCTGTGGATCAATCTTGCTGTTCCTCATGACCCTCAGCCGCCCCTGCACACTCAGTTTCTTCCTTCAGATCTGTCCACAGAAGATCTGGTGCTCTGTTCCTTCTTCATTCCGCATGCAGCCAGAGGCTGGGAGGTCCCACTTTCCCTTGAAGCAAGGAGCTTATTACCCCACAGTTCCTTGTTTGCTTGATCCACCCTGGAGAAGAGCACCTATGTTTATAGCAGTACAGATCTAGTCCAACTTACTCATTTTACAGACGAAGAAACCGAGGCCCAGAGAGGTTAAACTGACTTGCCCTAAGTCAAGCAAGTAGTGTTTCTGATGCCAGGTCTCTTTTTGCTGTTCTAACCTGTCTTGCTAAACATCTGGCTGTCTAAGACCCTTGGATGTTGTCACATGCTGCTTTTTGACTTTTGGGGTCCAGGTGGAGAGCCCTTGCTTGGAATAGAGGAATTTTAGAGTGCCCGAGATTTCCCTGGGAGAGGAGAGTCTATATGTCACACCTGCCGAAGGGCAGTAGGAGCACCATTGCCAGGTGTGATCAGGGCCTCCTTCCCTCCTTTCCCAGGCAGGATTTTGGCTCCTATAAAATCAGCCTTTGAGGAGCAGCGCCCGGCACTAGGAGCCAGCATGTGGTGGCCAGCTATGGATACGCTGAGTACACCAGGGAAAACCACGGCCATAACACTTTAAGTAATGCTTACATTCCTTTCCCTGAGCAAAGCACTCCTGACAGTGGCTGTTTGTGTTGATTTGTTACTATTCATTTATTTTTGCCTGTGCTTCACACTGCACCCTAATTGTGATGCTGCACCGAGAAAGCAATATCAAAGTAATTTTCCACAACATTAGTTACAATTTTCTTCTGATCTTTCAAGTGAAACAATCCCATCCTGTTGGCTTCTGTGAGCATATAAGCCTTGATTACATTTATCTGTTGGGAACCAATGCTTACAAAGTCTAGGTGTCCTACATCGGGGCTGTGTGGCCAGATCTTCCTTCTGCCTGCTGACTGACAAATGGTAGCTCCCTGTTTACATAGGTATGGACACGATGCCTTGTCAGGGATGTGGGTTGGCCAGCCAGGCATCCGGAGTGGACCACAAAGAGATCACCCAGCTGTCAGATTAAATGTAGCATGGATTTCCCTGGTCATTACTCCAGCAGTAACTTTCTGTGTAACAGACAATCCGGGGACTCATTTATGTGATCACTGAATGAAAGGATGAAGGCTTGGTTGGGGCTGGCCAGGAATGGAACACAAGAGCTGTGGAGAAAGTACCCACAAACTTTTTTGTTGGTTAAAAAAATTGTGACAAGTGAGGGAGCTTAGCATTTTATACATAGAATCTCAGAGACAAAAGGGCCTTAAGAGATTGTCCAGTCCAGGAGAAGGCTCCCCACCATGGTTTCCAAACAGTTGGTTTTACCCTGAGCCATATTAGCCCACAATACATTGACAGGAAAAATAGTCTCAGTATTTCATATGCAAGTTTACTTTACTTTATTCATTTGAGGTGTGTTCCTATACAATTTTGCCAATCAGATTAAATTTTCAATGGAAAACACATTACTAACAGATTTTTTTTTGGTAAAGACTTTTTTTGGAAAGAAAAACAAACAAATCTTTCTGCCAGATAATTGAGCAATCACCTCCTAACTTATCTGTATTCTAAATTCATCTATTCATGTATCAATCAATTCATGAAGTTGTCTACTAAGGTAGGGAAGGGAGGAGGGGTTGCAATCTAGGTGAGAGGGAACTCCTGTATTAATGAAATCACATATCCTTGGAAATATTAAATCATCTAATCAGCAACTTTTCTTGAGCATCTTACAACAGTTCTGTGTTTAGCTATGCTCTGGAGGAGACACAGGGCTTGCTCTTGAGGTGGCCATAATCTGAGTGAGGAGACATGCACCACTCACTAAGGAGACAGCCTCGGATAGTGTATAATTAATGAAATGCTCATGGTCAGAGGGGAAAGGCTTTAGGAGTTCAGGGAAGGGAGAGAATGAAGTGTGCTGTCTAAATTCAATTTTTGTAAATTGAATCCTATTTTAAATGCATCAGGGAGGTAACTATCCAAGGGAACTCTGTGGAAGCTTTGTATAATGTGAATACTTTCAAACTAATCTAGTTCTTTTCTAGGGTCCTAGACTGAGAGCTCAAAGGGACCCTAGCAGGCATTTAGTCCAACTCTCTGATTTTATAGATGAGGAAAGCAAGGCCCTGAAAAGTTAATTGATTTGTCCACGGTCACACAAGTGATAAGTGGAAGAGGAAGGATTTGATCCCAGGATGTCTGATGCCAAATCCAGTGCCCTTTAATTCCTGTATGGTGGGTTTTCCTTAAGCTAGGCTCATCCTTGCTTGCATTTATAAAAATGGTTTACCCCTCTGATTCCCAGAGCTTTTCTCCCCTTCTTCTGTGACAGAAGGAGGCTAGGAAGGGTCAAGAGGTGGGGCCGGAGGCTCCTGGGCAGGGCTAGGGTGCTGAAGGGTGCCAGTAGTAGGCTCTTGATCAACGCAAACAATATTGTTGGTAAAGAAGGGAGCTAAAAGAGCTTTAGGGCTTGCTGAGCCCTGGGAGTTTCTCCAGAATGACATCATTTGGCAGCACTTTCCCCTTGGGGTAGTCATGTCCCTTCACTCCTCTCCCCGCCCAGCACCCCTAGTTCTCAGCATGGTCATTCATGGCAGGCCTTGTCACACAGCCTAGCACAAAACCATCCGATCCCCCCTCCTCCCTGCTCCTTCCCTAGGTATAGGTACTACATGCCATAAGACAGAGGGGGGCTGATTAGTCCAGGATTGTGGGGCCCACAGGGTGCTTTGGCTGAAGCAGCACACCTGCCCTTGGGCGGGGGGACCTGCAATAGAGATGTATCATCCTCCCTCTAGCTTCCCCTTTTCTTAATTACTCATTCAGGGCACACACACACACCTTGTTACCTAGAAGACTCCAACTCTGTGTCCTGACTCCACGAAAAGAGTGATTTCCATAATGCAGTTCCATTGTAACTCCCATCACTGATACTAAGGCTGCCACCACCAACCATTGTCATCACCCGTGTGGTCAGGTACAGGCTAGACTCTGGTTGTGCAATTAGAAGAAACAGCACCTGCCCCTCTAGTCCTCTGTGACTGTGGTCCATGGTATAGCTGTTATGGGCAGACCCAGTGTCACAGGCCTTGGCCTCCATGTGGGAACTGATCCTCAGAACCAAAAAGAAGGCTTTTTGGTCAATTTGCCCATGTGCCTCTTAACTCACTGAGGTTTGTTTGTTCAGGGATGGTAGTAGGGGTGGTAGTTGTGTTGCATTCTAACTTGGGACCCCGATAAAGCCTTCCACCTCAGCCAGGAGAGAGTTCCCTTGGTGACACCTCAGGAAATGTCATTAACTCTTTCTAGGGTCAAATGATGGCATTCGTGTAGGAATATCTTCATCCTTAGGGCCTTCAAGAGTCAGCATAACTTTTAAGAGCATTTAATTTGCTTCCAGGCAATTGCTTCTGGGCTAAGAAGATCCATCTTTCATTCATTTAGCACACATTTACTGAGTCCCTGGTTTGTGCGTAACCCTTCACAGGGCACTGTAAGAAACTTGAATGGTATTAACAATAAAAATGACATCTCACTTTTCTTTATAGCTTCATGGCTTACAGATTGTTGTGAGATAGGTACAAATCATAGATCCTAGATCTAGAGCTGGACTCTGGGGTGGTCATCTAATCCCACCCATTTTACAGATGAGGAAACTGAGACCCAGAGACTTGGCCAAGGTCACGTAGACAGTGTCAGATTTAGAATCAAAGGACCCATGTTCACATCCGAACTCTTACCTCTCACCACCTGGGTGATCTCAGCCAAATCAATTCATCTCTTTGGGCTCCAGTTCCTCATCTGTAAAATGAGAGGATTAGACTAGATGATCCCTAAGATTCTTTCTAGCCTTAGCTTTCTCACAGTCTAGTAAGGGAGAGAAGACAGACAAGTACTGAAATAGCTATGATGCAAAATAGTGCAGCTGGGTGGAGCGGTGGATAGAGCACTGGGCCTGAAATCAGGAAGACCTGAGTTCAAATCCAGCCTCAGACATTTACTAACTGTATGACCCTGGGGCAAGTCACTTAACCCTATTTGCCTCAGTTTCCCCATCTGTAAAATGAGCTGGAGAAGGAAATGGCAAACTGCTCCAGTATCTCTGCCAGGAAAACCCCAGTTGGGGTCACAAAGACCCGAGCAACAACAACAGTGCCAAATGGTGAGCTAGAATTGAATTAGAAAAGTATAAGGTGCTCTGGGGTTCAGAGAAGGGAACGGTCCCTGTAGAAACACTAATACATTTCCAAGTCCTACTGTTTCCGAAGAGTGAACAAACTGAGAATGAATCCTCAGTCTCTTGTCTGAAGGGGCTCCTTAAGGAGAATCTTAGCTGGGGAGACCCTGAACTCTCAGCAGTCACAGGGATACTTGGTATCTTCCAAAGACCTAAGACATGTCTGTCATGTCCCCCCAAAACAGTGAGAAATCGGCATCTTCTATGGGCAGGTCTATGTCCTGGCCCATGTCAGACATTAGGAACCTCAACCGTAGACCTCTGCAGCCAGCACCACTTCAGGGCTGCAGCCCTCCTGTCCATCTCATACCTGGGGGGTGCTGGGAGGGTAGTAGGGGGACCAAGGGAATAGCTACTGTGCCCTTGATTCTAGTACCCTTCGGGGAGTTCACTGTCTGCCTGGGGAGATACAAATGACCCATGAGAAACAATTAGAGAATAGTACCATATACTGCATCATTGAAAAGCAAGAGCGCATGGTGCAGACTCTCAGACTCTAAGAAGTTCTGAAGAGAGGGGAGTTGATTGAGGGCTGGAGCAGTCAAGGAAGGCTTCATGGAGGAGATGGACCAAGCCAGACCTTGAAGGATTCGTGTATTTGCCTCCTTTGAGCTTAAACACAGTGAGGATGCAGCAAGGTGGCTGAGGAACATCTGTGGACCAAGGGAAGCTGCCCTGAGATGAACACTTCTAGTGCATACTCCTGGCCCTCTTTGAATAACAGAGAGCTGCTGCTTATCTACTAGTCTCCTCCTGTGTTGTTGTTGAGTGGTTTCAGTCATATCTGACTCTTCCTGACCCCATTTGGGATTTTCTTGGCAAAGATACTGGACTGATTTGCCATTTCCTTCTTCACCTCATTTATAGATAAGGAAACTGAGGCAGGCAGGGTTAAGTGACTGCCCAGGGTCACACAGCTATTAAGTGTCTGAGGCCGGATTTGAACTCAGGAATGAGTCCTCCTTGACTTCAGGTGTGGCACTGTGTGCACTATGGCACCCCCTTGCGCCTGGTCAGCTTCTGTACTTCTTTTCTGAGAGGTGGCCCCATCGTTACTGGTTTGTAGAAGTCATGAGTGGAGTTGTGAGGAGGTGGGTTTTATGACCTTTGCCAAATCTCTGGGTCTCAGTTTCTTTATTTGTAAAATTAGGGGGTTGGACTAGATGACCTCTTGGGTCGCTTCACCAGGAAGGGGGGAGGGTCCTGGCCCCTAAGGAAAAGTCTAGGACTTTGGGTGAAGTTCTCTTTCAGGGGGTGGGTTTGTTGCAGCTTAAACTGAGCTGAGAATGGATACAAAAGGGGCCTTAGCTGAACCCTCTCATGTCTTGGGTTTCTCTATAACCATTCTGGCTCTCCCTAATGCCCTCTGTTTTCTTAGCTGATGCTGGGTCTCTCTCAGTCAATCAGTCTTTCTTTCTGCCTGATCTTACCCCTTCTGTCTATCCGCCTGATTCTCAGTCCTTCTGTCTTCTAAGCTCTCAGCCCCTTCTTTTTGCCCTCCAACCTCTCAGACTCCTCTGTCTGGTTGGGCTACTGGCTTCTCACCCTCTTTTTCTGTGTTTCTGACTGACTCCGTCTTCTGTCTACCTGACTGGCTCTGGGACCCTCTCTCTCATTTGTCCGTTGACCTGTCAGCCCCTTTGGTGGCCTTGCTACCCGACCCTAGCCAGTTCTGTCTGTATCTCCTCTTGGCCCCATGTTCCCTCCCCTTGTTTGCCTCCCATCGTTACTGCCACCATCTCACAACCCAGCCTCTCCTGGGATTCTGAAATCTTGGTGCTTCCTATGGAGGTCTCCTGGTTGTCACCCCTGTCTGAGGCATTTGCTTTGATCTCAGCTAAGCTCTTCATTAAAATCCCACCTCATTCCAGCTCAGTGCCAGGTGGACTGGGAGCACATGGGTGTCTCTGCCTTCTGATAGGCCTGAAGTTATCTCCTGAATCCAGGCACTGAAATTCTGGGGCTGGGTACTATAGTGTGTCCTTCCAGTTCCCATTCATCCTTGTGGTGTTTGCTGGAGAGCAAGAGCTCTATAGGTTCTCAGAGCTTTGGGGACATCTGTTGGGATACACAGCCCTGTTTGACTCCCCTGGATGTCTTGCCCTGCCTTGCCCATATTCAGGAAGGACTTGTTTACTCAGTGGATGTATTTGTTTAGTGTATATCTTTGACTTCTTCTGCCTGCATCGTCTTATTTTATAGACTCCAGGAAGGCACAAATCATGCCCATTTAATTCCATACAGGTGCATTTTCCTGTGATTTTCTTGATGAAGAAGTTGATGGAGTCACGATGATGATGATGATGAGAAATATGTAAAAGGGCTATGAGATCCTGGGCTCAGTGGGGAATGCAGAACTCTTTCCCCTTCAAGAAGCAACTTGGCAGGGCCAGGGTAAGAACAGGCAGCAGTGATTGGTGGTTCTTATAGGAAGGCCCCTTGCTGGGCCTTCTTATCCTGGCCCATTGCTCTTAGACTGCCTGCCTGCCTGCCTGTGGGGCTCCTGTTTGAATCTGGAAGCAAGACGTGTCAAACCATAAATCCATGCTCCTTCCTAAGGGCCAGGGGGAATGTGTCCCCTCCAGTTATCAAAGACTGATTTGCCGTCCCAGAGTTCAATGGGTTTTATTAAAATCCTCTTGAGCCTTTGTTTCCAGAAACCATTTTTAACTCAGGTTTGCAGAACATCATCTATATTTCTTTTAAAAACTTCCACAGCTGACACATTCTTGTTGTGACTGTGGCGATCAGAAGTGACATGTAATTGCAGTGATGTGTTCTGTTAAGTAGCTGGCAATCTATCAGGGGTGAGATAACATTACACACACGTGTCAGAATCCAAAAGCTGCTATTTCTGAAATCATGTTCTTAAACAATGGGTGCAGGGCTTCCTAGAACCCTCTTACATACCACGCAGATCTCACAGACCTCCCTCTTTACCTCTTCCAATGTCATCTCTTCCTGTCCAGGTATCCTTGTGGACTGTGCAGAGAGCAGGTTTGCATTTTTGCTCAAATGTCACTTTCACAGCCCATTTCCTCTGTTAATCATTTCTTTCCACCTCTGACCCAAAGGGCTTCCTGGGAGCCTCTTTGGGTATCATGGAGAGGAGCTTAGAGGAAGGACTGTCTAGGGGTCACTTCAGCAACAGTGGCTGTAGGCTAGTGTGAGTGCTCTGCTCAAGAAATTGCAGTGGCTCCCTATTACCTCTAAGGGGAAATACAACCTCCTTAGCTTGGTGTTTAAAGCTCTGCACAATCTGGCTCCAGCCTACCTTTCTGGAGTTATACACATTACTGGACTTGCATGTGATCCCAACCCCCTGACCTATTTGCTTTTCCTCCTGTATAGCATTTCATCCGCCTGTCTGTCCCCCATGCCTGGAAGGCACTACCTCCTCAACTCTGCCTGCCTTCCCCAGCTTCCTTCAAGGTTCAGCTGGTATGCCACTTCCAATGGGAAGCCATTACTGATCCCTTTTATTAGGAGTGTTCATTCTCTCCTCCTCAGATTTCTTATTCAGGGCACCTAATAGAATGTAATTGCCTAGAGGAGAGAGACCATCTTTCTTTTAGTTTTCCCAGAGCCTAGCACAGTGCCTTGCACATAGTAGGCACTTAATAAATGCTTCTTAAAGTCAATGAGATTGGATGAGGGAAAGCTGGAGAGGTCAGTGGAGGCCTCTGAACAGTGGCTATTACTGACCGTTTACTTAATTTCTTAGAAATGGAATGAACAAAGGAGGGTTTGCTGGAGCCAGCTAGGACTGGCTCTAAGCCTATTGTTAAATTTTCTGTGCCAGCATTTATACCTCTGAAATTGGCAAGCTGCTACAAATCAGGGCTTGATTTATTGTTTTGTTGATTGTCTGGACTTAAGAAAGTGATAGAGAAAATCTTAATAATGCAGATTAAACTTAAAGTGTGTTGTGAGTACCTTTTTCCCCCAGAGATCAGATTGTTAAAACATTTACCAGCACACTGCTAAGCAAAGACCAATGGTGGAATCATGGTGAGGGCACACGGCAGGAGGCCATTGACAGCATGAAAAGTGGACATGGGCTTCTATTCTAGGGGGCTCTCGTGAGTTTTGAATGAGTCATGGGAGCCCCAAAACCTTCCATTTTGGATAAGCCCACTTTGAAGTGTACATTTTATGACAACCACACCAAGTTCCCAGGGCAAAGTCACTTCCACTTTGGGTCTCAATTTCTTCATCTGTAAAGTTAGTGGGTTGGACTAAATAACCTCTAACCACGCCCCCCACATCATCTCTAAATGGAAGGTCATATGATCTGGGTCTCTGGCTTACAGTTTATTCTGTCTCATGTTTGCCAAAGGTCTCCTTGAGTAATTTACTCTTAAGAAAAGATTGCCCAGCCTATCGAGGGAGGACCCCAAGTGCTTCTCCTATTCTGAAGAATGGTACTAGAATACCTGAGTGATGTTGTCCTGTGGTACCCAAGATGGGACTTGTCCAAATGGTGACCCTCTTTCCTGACACATCATCTCTGTACATCACTCTGCCTATACGGGGGAGTCAGCAATTTGGACTCTTTCTTTCTTTAGAAAAGCATCCTCAGAGACTATTTGTAGGAGCCCAGCTTTGCTTCAGCGCATTATAATCCACTAAATGAAAAATAATGAGCATGTAGGAACTAATAACGGAAACGCCTAATTAAATTAGGAAACAGGCATCACATTTCTGTAATCTGAAAATGGATATTAATAGAATATGGTCCCAGAATTGTTAGGCTAAAAGTTCCTAGGGGTGGCAAAATTAAAAAGAAAGAATAGAAAGAAAATGTGATTATCATGTCCAGTAAGAATGGGTATTATATTTAAAGGAACTGGGCTAGAATAAGAAAAAAATAAGGAAAGTATTTCTAAATAGGTGAAAAAGTCATTAAGTGTCTATTAGCTGAGAAACTGGAGGGGGGTGGTGGAGAGAGACAGTTATTTAAGGCTTGGCCCCTGCTCTCACCTTCTTCTGGGGTGTTATTAGTTAAATTATGTATCCTGTGTCTGTCTTCTGATTTAATTCTATTGTTTTCTCTAAAGGCAAGAGATTCATTTCTTAATTGATGCTCAGTGGAGATAAAATTGCTGTAGCCCAGACTAATGAAGCAAAAAACAGAAAGCTACCTTTGGCTGCTTTAAGTACCCCGCCAAGTCCCTGTCTACTCTGTCAAGTTTCAGCTGATAGAAACCCATAACAAAAGACATCTTCTGAAATTACACCCCCTCCTGGAAAATTGGGGTCTGGATTGTTTTCTCTGAATTGAGGCCCCGGGAATAGCAGGGGGATGGATGAGGATGAAGGGTGCCAACACACACCCTGTCCTTTCTCAAACCCCCGGTTTCAAGTTGTCTCAACAGCAGTGAATTGTTCTTTCAACCTCTTTCCCCCTCTGAGGTGAATTGTACTCTATTCTCCATGCTGTTATGGTTGTGCCAATACCAGATTCAGTTTCGGATGTGAAGTGATCAGGTCCTGCTAGCCTGACTTTGCTGAATGACTGAGTGAAAGAATGAATCCCCAGAGCTCCGTGGAGAAGGATGTTGGATTTCTGAGATGCTTTCCTACATGCATTGCCCTCTTCCCCTTCCCAATATCTACTTCCAGCCAGGCCTCCATGATTGCTGCCCTATGGTGAGGGACAATTAGCAAGTGTCAAGAGTAGAGACCAATTACAATAACTAGGACCAATTTATATAAGGTTTAATTAGCATGACTCCTTAAACTGTAATTTGAAATGAAACTCTTTACTTTTTAACTAAGATGACTTCTCACCTCTGTGTCTGTCTCCATCAACGAGGAATGAGTCACAGCCTTTGTGCTGGGGCCCGGGAAGGGCACAGTGCCACTGAGGTTTTAGTCATGCCACTCTAATTAGCAGCAGCTCCTGCGATGGCCCTCCTCCTATCCAGTACTCCAAGGTGACTTTCTCAGTGGAGTGAGGTCACTCCTTTCCATTCAATTTGACAACATTTCAATTTAACTCCTTTAGTTATCTTATCAATCTTATCAAGTTCTCTGTATCAATCTTACCAAGTTCCCGATCTCTCATCCAAGAGTGGATTTCTGAATGGTGTTTCAGATACTCCTTTGCTACCCCCTAATGTTATTCCTCCCTCAACCCCGACCTCCACTGCTGCCTTTGTCACCTTATCTTTTCCCCTCCAAAACTCTGCTTCCCCAGATTCTATCCCCTCAAGCCTCTGTCTTCCCTTACAAAGTCAGTATTAGGTTACAAGTAGGAGCAATGGATAGAAATTACAAGAGGCAAAAATTTAGGCTTATTGGAGAAGAAAACTTCCAAACAATTAAGAACTTTCCAAGTGTGGAATGGGCTTTCTTAAGAGAATAGAGGGTTCATAGGGTCATAGGTTCAGAGCTTAAAGGGATCTTTGAGACTGTTGAGCCCAACTCCCTTATTTTGCAGGTGAGGAAACTGAGGCAAACCAAGGTTAAATGACTTGTCTAGAATCACACAGCTAGCAAGCTTATGAGGTGGGATTTCAACATGAGTCTTCCCATTGTTCAGGCCACTCCATCCATGGTCTTCAAGCTGACAGTGATCACTTGTTTCTTAAAGAGGCCTATTCCCTGAATGGCATTACCTCACTCTAAGTGAGTACATGAAAAGGCCTTAGCCTAAAAGGGCCAGGGTCTCCCACTGCATCCTGGGTCATCTCCAGTCGTCCTGATGAATATCTGGTCACTGGATCCCAATGGCTCTGAAGGAGAAAGTGAGGCTGGTGACCTTGCACGGCCCTCCCTCCCTCAAATCAAAGTCAACTGTAAGTCATGGTCCTCTTCGAAAACGAAGGACAAACCCAACCTGATCACTTGCTGCATCTATTGTAGAGAAGACAAATAACCTAGGAATCCGTAGCTCTGTTCAAAGTTCAAGTCACCTCCAATATGAGGCCTTTTCAGATTCCCCAATTGTTGGGGTCCGTCTCTGAAATGTGTATTTTGTATAGATAGCATATCCACGTGTACTTGCGTATAAGCTCCATGAGAGCAGAAACTGTTCATTGAGGCAACCCCATGTTGAAGTGGATGGCCTTGGACTCAGGAAGTCCTGAGTTTATTCCCTGTCTCCCGTTCTACCTATCTGAGCAACACTCAGTTTTCTCATCTGTATGTAAAATACAAACAGCCCACCTGCCAAGGATCCTGTGAAGATCAGCTCAGATACCATATATACAAGCTGTTGGTTTTTGTGTGTGTCTTTGTATTCTCAGTGCCTAGCTTTGTGCTGGCTTATTGTAGCTGTTTAATAATTGTTGAATTGAGTGAATGAATGTCTTCTCTTTGAGACTGACTGCTGTGTTTTTCTTTCCCCTGCCCCGTCTTGTCCCATCTTGTCCTGCCCACCTCTGTAGGTTGCTATGATGATCACAAAAGATAATGGGTATGAAACCACTTTGAACACTGTAAAGGGTCTGCAGATGCAGGAGATTGTCATCATCATGAAGCAGGGCCTCCTGGTAGCCAAAACGCTTGGGCACACTCCAGCTCCTTCCTGAATCTGGTGCTTCTCTCTTCTCCCTTACCCCACCTCCCCCCCCACTACATCCCTCCATCCCTCCTGGGGAAGGTCCATCCTCTAGCTCTTTTCTGAAAACCATTAAAACAAATCTGGGAAGGAAAGAAAAATCCCCTGGGGAAAGAACACACATTTTGCTGTTGAAAGTGCAGGTTTAAAAAATGCACCACTACAGGGAGGGAGAGCTGGGCTCCCTGGTTCCAAAGTGGCTTTGCATGCCTGGTAGACCCAATCATCATCTCCTTTTCCTCCTTAGGTCCTTAGTAAACAAGGTACAAATGAGGTCGAAAGAAAAATTGCCAGCAATTTGTTGGACCCTGTCACTATGCCCCATAGCCATGGGTTGTTTTCATTAAAAAAAAAAAAAGCACACATATACACACCTCCAACCTTCCCCTGCAATGGGCCAGAGTGACAACTATTACAGCAGAAACACCTGGAGAGGTTGTTCTGAAGCACCCAACCCCTCAGAAGCTGTTATTTTAAAATCAAGTCTATAAAATAGAAATCACTTCAGTTTTGGAAAAGGAGGAAGAACCTTCTAAAGGCTCTTCCCTGGGATTAAGCAGGCAGATGTCAAGGATTTATCCATGTAATTGGGATCCCTTCTTAACACATTAAAAGATAATTTTTTTTTAAAAAGCCACTCTACACAGTTGGACTCAGAAACATAAAAGTAAGTAAACACAAGCAACCTATATCTCTGTTATAGGTTCAACAGATTCCATTTTACAGCTGGCAGTGGCAGTGGGTAGAGTCAAGAAGGGCCTGGAGTCAGGAAGACCTGAGTTTAAATATGGCTTCAGAAATTTACAGGCTATGTAACCCTGGGCAAGTCACACACACACACACACACACACACACACCTTGCCTTGGTTCCCCGAGCTGTAAAATGGGGATGATAATAGCACCTACCTCCCAGGGTTGTTGTGCAGAGCAAATGAGGTAATGTTGGCAAAAAAGACTTAGCATGCTTACAAATATAAGTGCTATATTGTGTATACATATACATATAAATGCTTATTCTCTTTCTTTTCCCACTACATCAAGAGATTCTAAAGAGAAGAACGATCAATCACAACTTCAATAAGCGAGTCATTCGTTGAAAACAGGAGTGGCGCCAGAGGCACAATTTACTCATTTGAGAACTGTTGCTAAATATTAGGCCAGAGATGGGCCTCCTCCCCCATGAAAGGGGGTTTTCTAGTGATATCCTTTCTTATTTTCCAGATAAAGTCAGAGCCCAGGAAGGTAAGGAAATTTTACCAGGGTCACAGTACATTTTTGGTTGAGCTGGGATAGGAACTCTCAGCTCCCGAAGTCACAGAGCCTGGCCACGTGGCTTCACCATCACCCAAATGAGAGACAAAGAGAGGGTCACTAACCACCTCGTAATCTCATGACCCAAGGCCTGAGGGCTTGTCCCTCTTTAAGCCAATAAGCATTCATTAGGCACCTAGTACTCTCAAAGCACTGTCCAGCCTCATTCTTCCTCCTTCGAACATTATGCATCATCTTGAATTTTAACACAACCCCGAGAGGTTGGTGCTACTGAGGTTATTAATCCCATTTCACAGATGGGGAAGTGGAGGCTCAGAGAAATGAAGTGACTTATTGTCTTGGGTATGGATGCTGATCTGCTGAGTGAGTGATAGCTGCTTTGAAGTTGAGTAGCACCTTGGGAAATGGCAAAGGGTCCCTGCTTTGTAAATATCCCTATTATGAGGTCTAATCTGGGTGCCTGCCTTCCCGAAGGTTTCTAATAGGGGTTCCTGCTGATAAGATCCCTAGTGTGTTTCCCAGAATTCTACAAGGTGGTTATAGGTTTGTTCCAATGTCTGTTGCCAATTGGAGCTTGTAGCACCAAACGTACAGCCCTTGACAACATAGACTTTGGATTCCCAGAATTTGTCTATTGTTTCACGCTTTCTTCTGAAGTAATAAATCCCATACTAAGAACCTCTGATCATGGGGGACTGCGGACTGCGGTCACAGCTTCCTTGGCCCCACCGTGAGGATGTCTGGACAGAATATGACCACTTAGGGGTTCCGAGATGTGAACTTCATTCAGACAGTCACTGAGAACCCAATTCTATGGAAAACCTTGTACATGATAACAGGATAAGATAGGATAGGGCTAGAGACCAGACCAGTAATTTCCCTGGTACAGGGAATAAGCTCCCTTTACCAGTTTGGGTTGGCACCTTCTCTGCAATTTATGTTCTCATAAAGAGAGCTTCTTAGAGTGCCCAGATGTTAAGTGATTTGCTCAGAGGCACATAGCCAGTGTTGTGTTAGAGATGGCACTGGTATGCAGGTCTTCTTGGCATTGAGGCCAACTCTCTATCCATTATAATACTATCTCTTTCTCTGTCTCCCTGTCTCTGTCTCTTTCAATAATAATATTAGTAATAATAGTTGACCTTTATATAGGAATAAAACACTTTTAGGAAGCCAGATGATACAGAGAATAGAGCAGCAGGCCTTGAGTCAGGAACACTCATCTTCCTGAGTTCAAATCCAGCCAGAAACACTTACTAGCTGTGTGACCCTAGACAAGTCACTTAACCCTGATTGCCTCAATTTTCTTATCTATAAAATTATCTGGAGAAGGAAATGGCAAACCTCTCTAGTATCTTTACCAAGAAAACCCCAAATGGGGTGACTGAAAATGACTGAACAAAGCACCTTAAGGTTGCTACATGCTTTACTTTGATTATCACACTTATTCCTCATAACAACAACCCTGTGAGTAGATAAGACAATTTTTTTAATCCTTATTATCCAGAGAAGGAAATTGAGGCTCAGAAAAGTCAAGTGACTTACATACCTATTAAGTGTCACAAGTTGGATTTGAACCCAGAGCTCTTCTGACTCCAAGTCTAGTGTTCTTCCCACTAAACCATGCTTCAAGGTAAATGACTACTAAGGGATTATGTCATAGCCAGGTCCTGATTAGTGCAAATGATGAATCCTCTGAAGTGCTTACATTACTCAAATTTTAATTGCCTATTTTCATTGGATTAGAACTAATCACCATATTTTCCATAATTATCATTTCAAATACACAGGACCACTTCGGAGAATTCATTATTTGCACTATTCGGGACCTAGCTATAAAGGTCATCTCTGGATATATACAACTTCTCTAGTGGTTGAAAGGCTAATGCCTTTCAGAATTAATGCCTTCCATCTGAATTGCATGAGCTGTCCCCCTCCTCCAGGGTCTGGGTCTCTGTCTCTGGTGACCCGGAGGCCCCTCCTGGCAGCTCTGTCATTAAAGGTCTATTGATGTTTCAATTATAAAGCTCATTTTCAAGGATTTATAACTCTGCCATTTTAATTTGCACCATGGTAGAGCTTGGTGGACAAGTTCTCTGTGGGAATGCACATTTTAATTTTATTTACTGGAAAAATCCCTCTGCCTAAATCAGTGCAGTTGCCTTTAGCAACATGGAGAGGCCTGGGACCTGCTGCTGATGCCTCGGTAACACCTGAACCAGAATGAGCCACATTGTCAGAAGGAAATGATGACGCTCCGATTTTCCTCCTTTGTAAACGCTGTGCTAGAGCAGGAAACGGCAGGTCTCATTCAGCCATGCTTGTCACCCTCTCACAAGAATTAGAATCATAGAACTAACTGTAGAATCTCCAAGGAAGTAGGGCCCTCAGATACCTCATCCATGTGACGCCTCAGCAGCAAACCCCCCCATATATCATCCCCGGAGAAGCGGCTATCCATCCCCATTCCTCACCCCAAAGGACTACCCACTACTTCCCAAAGCAACCCACTCCATGTTAAAATGATAATAACAACCAATAGTGATATGGAACTTTAAGCTTTGCAAATAGTTTTGCATACATATGAGTGTACATGCATATAGACATACATATATACATATACATAGATATTCAAATGATCCTTACAAGAGCCCTGTGGTGTAAGTCCTATGCCCATTTTACAGATGAGAAAGCTGAGAAGTTATTTGGCTAGGATCATATAGCAAGTAGATGACAGGTAGGATTTGAAATCAGGGCTTCCTGACTTCCAAGTCCAGGGGCACCCAGCTGCCTTTTGGACAGTGGCCTGACATGGTGGAAAGAACATCGCTTCTCATACTACTTGCTCTCTTTTTTTGTTTCTTTTTTCTTGTGGTTCCTCCCATTGGTTCTAATTCTTATTTACAAAATGACTAATGTGAAAATATGTTTAATATGAACATATATATAGAGCCTATATTGGATTGTATGCCATCTTGGGGAGGGGGCATGAGAGGAAAAGAGAGAATATTGAGAACTCAAAATCTTATGGAAGTGAATGTTGAAAACTAAAACTAATTAATTAATTAATGAAAAAAAATTTTTAAAGAGAACATCACTTCTGAAGTCAAGAGAACCTGCATTCAAATTCTGCTTCTGATACTCACTTCCTATGTGACCTTGGGTAGGTCATTTCATCTCCCGGGGCCTTAGTTTTCTCACCTGTAAAGAGAAGGGATTTGATTAGATGGCTTTGAAATCTCTTCCAGCACTAGAGCCAAAATCCTATCATCTTAGTTGCTTAGGAGTACAGACTCCAGGGGTATGCTGGTAAATGTTTAACATCTGGCTTGCCGGAAAAAAAAACCCAACATATGGCACAACAGTGTCTTTAAGTTTAATCTGCATTATTAACATTTTCTCCATCACTTTGTTAAGTCTAGACAATCAACAAAACACTAAATCAAACACTGATTTGTAGTATTTGCCGGTGTCAGAGGTGTAAATGCTCACGCTGAAAATCTAACCTTTAGCTATCTGTCTCTACCACACCTCAGACAGACTCCCACTGCGGTGCTTGTTGACTGATCCTCTGGTAAAATGGAGCAAAGACCAGGGTGGTCTGACTATGACTCTTAGGGACAATCTTTCCTAAAGCCTGTGGCCAACCCCAGGCCTCATGTCCTGAGGATGCTGGGGACTGATCTGAGACTGGATTCAGGAAATCCGACTAGCTTCTCATCCCCTCCCAACACACACACACACACACACACACACACACACACCCCTACTTGCAATCTGACCCCCTATCCCCCAGGCATTGTGGAGAATCTTATAATCAGAACTTAAAGGATGCTTTAGGGTTCTTGCTGATGCTTGGAGCTCTAGGAGCTCAGAAAGGGACTTTCCACAGGGCAAGTCCTGGCCAGGATATATGGTTTAATTAGTAACAAAAACCTCAGGGTTTACAAAGCACTTTTCTCCCAATACCCTGTGAGGTTCTGAGTAGTGCCAGGTCCTATCCCCATTTTACAGAAGGAGCTGACGTTCAGAGAAGCTTGTATAATTTGCCCGTAGTCACATGGCTAGCAAGTATGGAAACTGGAAGTTGAACTTGGGTCTTGGGATTGCAAGTAGAGTGCTGTAACTAACTGTGCGCAGGCTCCATGACACATTCTGAGTATGAAGGATGTGTGTTGTCTCCTCAGCCATAGCAGCAGATAGCTCCGTGGGCTGTCAGGGATCAGAGTCAGGAGGGGTCGCCAGTGGCTCAGCTGTGCTTTATTGGCCCTGAAGAAATATCTCCCCTCGCTTTCCTCTGAACAAATAATTTACTTGTATTTTCAGGCCCATTATTCATATGGGAATATTTGCATCTAAATGCAAGACTGGGTTTGCTGTAAATATCTGCAGAATCATTTTCTGGAGAAACAGACAATAAACTTTCTTGTAAATCTTAGAATTTCATCACTTTGGGGGCTTCCTGTGAGCACAGTGTGGGCTCGGGGATTTGATTTTAATTGAAATTGATTTTTGGTATATTATTGCCTCGTCCCCCAAGGGGATGGGCTATGTGAGTGACAGGGTAGCCCTGTATCTCTAGGTCTTTCCTGCCTAGGCTGGATTTGTCTGGCAGTCTCCCTGATCAATGAAGCTGCCCCAGGAGAGGAGGGCAGATACCTAGGCCATAGCACAGAGGACTTCTATATATATCATTTTCTCTGCTAGTGCAAGGTGATCCAAGGCTTGGCACAGGTCTCTGTGTATAGCTCTAGGTGGAGATGAGTAATCTATATCCAAGATGTCCTTAGGGCCAGCTCTAAAAGTTTGCTATGTGATTGCTACCCTATCTTGCCACCCAGACTACTGGTTCTTGAGGGCAGTGGCCCTCTCAGCTCTTCTTCCTCCTATCAGCCCCATAGATTAGCTCTGTCCAGTATGGACTCAATACATACTTGCTGAATTGAACTGACTTGAATTGCTCTTAGACAGCTGCCACAGTCCCAAAATGATTGCAGCTAAACCATACCCTTGTCAGCCTTAGGGCCAGCTCATAACCTCGCACCGACCATGCCAATCACTTTTTCTCACCAGGCCAGCAAAATTGGCTGTGCACAGGGTAGCTTTGGCTGGAAGGAGAATGTAAGAGATGGGTTGAGTCCTTACCTGTAATCATGAGGCTCTAAGCCACAGAGACCCTAAGCTCAGGCAATCCCTACTGGGCAGGGAAGCAACAGAGACCTCTTCCTTCACCTGTCTCTTCCAGGTGAGCAGCTAGTGTGTGTGGACATCACTGTATGCAGGGCCAACCCAACACCATGAGACTTAAAGAAACCTAAGCCGCTGGCAGTGTCTTAGCCACTAAGATAGGACTCACTGATTCTTTTGGGATCTTTTCCCATCCCCCACCAAGGAGAAAATGTTGACCTGTACTTAAGAATAAGCTCCACCCCCACCCTCACCCTTAGGCTCTTCAGAGATCTACTAATGTTCCTACATGGAGGGTGATTTGTTCATGGTGACGCACCTCTGTCTATGTTCATATATAGATTCACATGTGTGCATTCACACATCTGGATATGTACATGCATGTACCCATTTCAGTGCATATCCATGTGTCTGTGTGTGCCTGTGTGCTTGTTAGCATAATTGGGAAGCAGTGCCTAAAACATAAATTCAATGATTTGCTTGCTCTGGGTTTCCTCCCCAATGTTCGTCTCTCTTGTGAAAAGGTTTTGGATAAATAGAGTCACTGTCCAAGCCTGGGCTTGCTCTTGCTGCCCAGAAGTACAGGCTGGTTTGTTAATGGAGCTGACTCCAGAAAGGCGTAAGGAATTGCCTTTCCCTACAGGAGCCTTGTGAAACCGGTTATTATGATTCCCCTGTTCTGAGCCGCAAATAGACCGAATAATGAAATTACATTCCCAGCATTTCAGGTCAAGTGATCACTGCTTACATTAGTTCCTCCCCAGAATCTAACCAGGAGTAGCAACCAGTAATTAAAAGATTTTCTGGTCTGGAACCAAGCCCTCTCTGCAGGTTGGTAGGATGTGGAGGGGTTATACATTCATTGTGTGATAGAGCCTTTACTGGAGATGGGAGGGGTCTACTTGAGAAGAGAGCCACAGCTAGGCAGGAAATCCCTCCCCTGTTGCTGGGGACACTTTTCACTTGCAGGAAATACCAGCCTAGGTTCGTTTTGCTCCTCATTGGTGTTTTCCCAGGCATAACTTATAATAGGATTTCTTGGGACAGTGTTTTTGAACCCACCACAGCTCTCCCTGAGTAGACTAGTGTCGTCCCAATATCTTTGGCTTAAATGGGACCTTAGGTCAGAGGCTTTTGAAAGCCCAGTTGGGAAAGAGGCCTCTATGTACTGGGGCCTCCAGGGAGGAGGGCAGGATCAGTGCCAGCTTAGATATGCAAGTTCACATAGGTTAACTCTTATTGTACATTTTATTTATGAGAACTTTGGGATATGGAGCAAGGCTCTCTCTTTTTCAGCCTTGAGTGAAGGGGGAGATGGGGAACCATTTGCCTCCTGTGCAAAAGGGAAGGGGATTGTTTGAATTTGGGTCTCTGGAACATCAAAGATAGAAAAATCAGTCAATCATCCTTTTTGTTTGTTCATTTGTTTTTTACTGACTTGTTCCAAGTGGGAGACGAGGAAAGAGCAGACACATTCCCTGCCACCAGAAAATTTAGTCCTTGTGTCCAGAGAGGACCTGCCCACTCCCCCCCACATCCCACCTCTGAAGGAATAAGAGAAGACAGTGTCATTAAACAACAAGGTACACACTGTGTAACCATCTGTTCCTTTTGGAAAGTTGCAAGGTGGGCTGGACAAGAAACTCCAGCCAGGTGAAGAGAACTTTGCTGAGGGCAGTGCTGTCATCCAACTTGGGGACCTTGGTCCCAAAGCAGAAGTGCTCTTCCTTTGTCCATCTGCTCATCCACTCATCCTCTCTTCCCTATCTGTAGACCCTTCTAGCTATCATCCGCTTTCTCTGTCCATCTCTCCGTCTGTTCTCTGTCCATCCATTCTTAGTTCGTTTATCTATCCATCCGCATTCACATGGATCTCTTGTAGTTGACTGCTTAGCTCCTTTTGGAGCAATAGAGGTTTTAACCATATTGATGGATTCTCAGGACCCCCAGCTGCCATTAGACCCTTAGCATTTTATTCCTGCTTGTTTTCTGCCTTCATTAACATAGGGAATAGAATGCCGGACTTGGAGACAGGAAGACCTGGCTTCAAATCCTTCCTCAGACAGTTACAATCTAGGTGACCCTGGGTGAGTCATTTAACCATTCTTAGCCTCAGTTTTCTTGCCTGTCAAATGAGGATAATAAGACCACATGCCTCGCAAAATTGTTGTGAGGATCAAATGAGATGGTTCTTGTTTTTGTTTAGCTGATCGGTCGTATCTGACTCTCCATGACCCCATTTTCTTGGCAGGTGCTAGAGTGGTTTGCTATTTTCTTCTGTAGCTCATTTTACAGATGAGGAAACTGAGGCAAAGAGGGTTAAGTGACTTGCCCAGGGTCATACACCTGGTAAGTATCTGAGCTCAAATTTGAACTCAGGTCCTCCTGACTCCAGGGCCAGCCCTCTATCCATTGGGTCACCTAGCTGCCCATCAAAGGAAGTAATATATCTGAAGTGCTTTACAACCATGAGATTTCATATACATTTTAGCGATTATCATTCACTTAAGATAATAGGATCATAGATTTAGAGCCGAAAGGGACTGTGGAGATTATTGAATACAAACCCTTCATTTCATATGTGATGAAATTGAGGCCTAGAGAGGTGAAATGATTTGTCCAGAGTCACACAACTATTATCTGGGGCAGGATTTGAACCCAGATCTTCCAAGTCCAGAATTATATCTGCTGTATCATGTTTACCCTGAAGGTTCATTGGTTGGTTGTTGTCCTTCGTTCTCAAAGAGACCCAAAATGACATCACTTACCAGGACCCTAAGCCAAAGGCTTTGGCTCTCCCATCCTCTAGGACTCCCCTGTGCTTCCTTCCCCCTTGCCACTATACCTCACCTGGCCAACCCCAGTGGACCCCCCTCAGTGTGCTGGTCTGATCTATCAGCACCAGCAGCAGCTGCTTTCACCCTCCGGTGTGCTGGACTCCTCCTCTCTCCAGGGCCTACAGATGATGGAATGCACGGACTTCTGAAACCTAGTACAGTATTAACATTTTAGCATCTGCTGATTCACAGCTCTCAGGGAGATGTGGAGCAGCCCCTGAGCTGCTGGAACGTGCTTCGTGAACGGCTAAGGGTGTAGCATCCCACGCCTACTCAGCAGGCTGTGGCCTCATCTATTATTAAAGTAATCTTAGAACTGCTACTGTAGCCAGGCAATCATCTCCTAGAAGCAGCCCTTCCTACCTCCCTCTGGTTACTCCCTGCGGTCCTACGTGTTCTGTTAGCTTGGATTTCAAGAGACACAAACCGAGTCGTCGCAGGTTCAGAGACACGGATGGGTTTTTTCGACCATTCTTGTTTTTAAACGCTGAGTGTTTGCTTGTTCTCTGTTGTGGTGTGGCAGTCAGGGCCCCGTCTTGGAATGCTCTTATGTCCCCCATATCTGAGAGGGGTAGCCCATCCTAGGCAGTGTCCTCAGTCTTGGGACAGGATCATTTATCTGGCCTTGATGATAATAGACCCTTAGGACTGGAGGTGATCCTTAGAGGTCATCTTATCCATCCCTCTGTCTCTTAAGATAACTCTGTTATTAATCCGTCCAAGTCTACATCCTTCACTCTATTACCTGCCTTCCCCTCTGCCTAAAACCTCTTTTGGTAACATTTCCTGGGAAATATGGTGTGGTCTGGTGGAAAGTGCCACGGCCAAGAGTTAGGAGCCTAATTTCCCTATCATAGCTGCACCATGTGTTGCCTATGTGCCCAGAGGGGCCTTGATCTCTCTGCACTTCAATCTCCTCCCCCATAAAACTTAACAATGGTTAAATTTAATTATGGTCAAATAAATGTCAATGTGGCAGGAGGTCTTCAGCGGAGTACCCCAGGGATCTGTGCTTGGTCCTATGCTATTTTAATGTTTTTCAGCGGAGTACCCCAGAGATCTGTGCTTGGTCCTATGCTATTTTAACGTTTTTCAGCGGAGTCCCCAGGGATCTGTGCTTGGTCCTATGCTATTTTAACATTTTTGTCAATGGCTTATGCAAAGGTGTAGATGGTATCCTCATCAGTTTTTCAGGTGCCACAGAGCTAGGAGGGCTAGCTTACACACTGGATGACAGAGTAAGCATCCAAAGTATTGTGGACAGGCTAGCGGATTGGGTTAAATCCAATACAGTGAATTGCAATAGGGATAAATGTAAAGTCTTGCATTTGTGTACCAAAAAGTCAACTTCACAAGTATAAGGTAGGGAAGACGTGATTAGTCAGCAGCTATTTCTGAAAAAGATCTGGGGGTTTCATTTGACCACAAGCTCAATAAGAATCAGTAGTATGATGTGGCAATTAATAAAAGTTATCACAATCTTGGGCTACATTAAAAAGAGCATAACTGTTAGACTGCGAGTTTCTTAGGAGGAGGGACTGTCTTTTGCCTTTCTTTGTATCCCTAAGCACTTCTCACAGTGCCTGGCACCTAGTAGGCACTTAATAAATGTGTATTGACTGATGTCTAGGAATAAGGAGATCATAGCTGTAGAGGTGCTAGAAACTTCATAGGCTTTAGAGCTGATAGAGGACTTAAAGGATCATTTGACAGATGAAGAAACTGAGGCCCAGAGGGTTTAAATGACTTGCCCAAGGTCACATGGGTAGTAAGTTGCAGAAGTGAGATTCAGACTGAGGTCTTCTGACTACTCTCAGTGTTCCTTCCACAGTTACAGTCTGTCTGCCAGCATAAGTCCTACGGGCCCTGGCAGGGTGGGGATAACTCTGGCCCGTCAGGAATCCCCAGGGCTGCCTTTTTAGAGCTCAAGGCTGTGGCGTCAGCCTTGAGGGGAATAGGAGGCCCCAAGTCCTCTCTCTGGTCCTGAATTTCCCAGTTTAAGGAATTGGCCATGAGGACATATGACTAATGATCTGAGTACATTGTGACCTACACTTACTTTGTTTGTTCCGCATTCATAGAGTCTTCTTTAAGGGCCCATTGGTCTTCCTCCCATTTCTCCAGATTGTGAGCCCCTGAACTGGGGGTATGATGGTAAATATTTATTCAGGGTGGGGGAGGAGGGTGGAGTATATAAGGAAGACACACTAAGTTTGATCTGGATTTTTTTTAACATTTTCCCCATCACTTTTAAGTCTAGACAATCAAGAAAACAATAAACCAAGTCCCCGACTTGTAGTGTTTACCCAGCTCCAAGGTGTAAACGCCCACACCAAAAATTTAACATAGGCTATGAGCTTGCTCCAGCACACCACTACCAGGAAATGATTGCAGCCAAGTGCCAAGAAGCTGCAAGCTGTGTCTGGATTAATGGACAATACCTAATCCATAGGACCATAGTATTTAGAGCTGAAAGGGACCTTTGAGGTCATCTAGTAGCTAGGCAAGCATTTATTGAGCACCTATTATTTACCAGACACTGTGTTAGGTGCCAGAGATTTAAAGACCAAAATGAAATGGTCTCAGCCTTTCAAGGGATCATATTCAATCAAGGAAACAATATGCATTCATTAAATTAATTAAATACAAAATATATACAGGGCAAATACAGAGTACTAGGGGTAGAAATCAGGATAGATCTCATGTAGAAATTGGCACTGCAGTTGAGAAGAGATCTAGAGAGCCTAAGAGGCAGAATTGAGAGAGGGCATATCAGCCATAGAAGAAGGCCTATACAAGAGCATGGAGATGGGAGATGAGAACTCTTCTGTGTAGTGGGAATTACAATTGCCACAGTTTGACTAAGCTAGAGAGTGTGTGAAAGACAGTAATGTGTGACCATCCTGGACAGGGAAGCTGGTCAGATGGTGAATTTCTTCAAATGTTAAGCAAGGGAGTTTCAATTTTAGTTTAGAGGAAATGAGAGGCCACTATTCATTTTGTAGGTGAGAAAACTAAGACCTAGACAGATGAAATTACTTGTATAAGGTCACACAGATACTACATGATAGAGGCAGGATTCAAACCCAGTACCTCTGCTTTTTCTATTGCATGATGTTTCTTTTCCCCCAGCACTTAGATGACCAGGGTAGCTTTCTCCTTTAGCCACACCTCCTATCCAATGTTCAACCAGCAAAGACAGTTCCATGTCCAGCTCTCCATGCCACCAGGAATGGAACCTGGAAAAAAATCAGTCCAGGACTAGCATGAAACCAAGCTGCCCACCCTTGCCATGAAACATTTGGGGAAGCCTTGGAAGCTAGCCAGAGCTCAGTGAGCTGAGGACAATTCCCTTGCAGCCCCAAAGGGGAGTGTCATTAAACCCTTAATCTCCCGCTCAACACAGAATGACAAATTTCTTCAGTATCACCTACCCAACACCTCCACCAGCTCATTGTCCCAGCCTCACTTGATGGCTGCTAACTTCCATTCCTTACCACCCAGATTCCTGGAGCTTCCCTAGAAAGAGCCATGGTGCCAGAAGCCTTGGGGCAGCTAGGTCACTCAGTGGATAGAGTGCCAGGACTAGAGTCAGGAAGACTCATCTTCCTGAGTTCAAATCCAGCCTCAGACATTTACTAGCGGTGTGACCCTGGACACGTCACTTAACCCTGTTTGCCTCAGTTTCCTCATCTGTAAAATGAGCTGGGGAAGGAGATGGCAAACCACTCCAGCATCTTTGTTAAAAAACAAACCCAGATGGGGTCACCAAGAGTTGGACACCACTGAGAAATGACTGAACAACAACCAGAGTCCATATGGTCCATCCCCCTGATTCTGAACATGAGTATTGGACCATAGAATTAGAACCAGAAGGAGCCTTGGAGGTCATCTTGTCCAGCACCCTCAATTAGCAGACAAGGAAACTAAGGCCAGCCCAGAGAGGTTAAATGATTTGACCAGGGTCACATAGCTAGTAAGTAGAAGAGGTGGGATTCACACCCAGATCTTTTGACTCCAATTCCAGTACTTTTTCTGCTTAATCATACTGCCTATCTCTAAATCATCCTGGACATACGCTTTTGGTGGAGGTGTGTGTTAGGTTACATAAAACGACAATGATAATAACTTGTAGGTTTGCAAAGCACTTTTACATACATTATCTCTCATGGTCCTCATCATAATTCTGTGAGGCAGGTTCTATTATTGTACCAATTTTACAGATGAGGGAAACTGAGTCTGGGAGAGGTTCAAGTGGTTTACCTAAGGTCACCTAGCTAGTAAGTTTCTGAGGTGTGATTTGAACTCCATCCCTGATTTCAAGTCCAGCACTTCCTCCGTTCCACTGCCATGCTTCCACTGGCCTCATTTGTGACCTTGGGTTCCTCAGCTTTGAAATTCCTTTCCTGAGCTCTGCGTCTCCTCTGAACTGGAGGTGACAGAAACAGAGCACAGTGTCCATTAGAAAGTTCAGCCCAGTCTGGAGCACCAAGCTGAAATCTGCCTGCAGTTGCAGTCATGTCTCTGTTATGGGCATCTCATTGCTCACCTGACCCCTGTCTCCCCCACTGCCCAGCCAGCTGTGCCCAGGGATCACAAACTCATTTTTACCTTGATCTGAGCAAAATGATGCAGAAAGAGTGTTTCTAAAGCCCAACAGAAGCAACTCTTGGATGATCTCATGATTTCAATCATGTGTGGGACCCCTGTCCCCCGTCACCATGAACAAATGACAGCTCAGACACAGCCGCAGAACCTGGCTCGTCCTGGCACAGCCATCTCACATCCAGTCCCTAGTCTCTCTGGAGAAAGGAATCAGATTCCCCTGTCATACGTACAGTTCAAAGATACCTCTAACTCTTAAGCAAAATGAGGCCAACTTTCAAGGTTCGGGCTGTGAGTGACGTATTCAGGCTTTCAGATTCTCCTTAACAAAGGTCTAAAAATAGATGTCTGCTGCCGCCTGCGTGTCTGTTGTTTGTAGAAACAGAATGCGGGTCCTTGAGAGTCAAGGCCTAGAGCCCAGCAGGAGACCCTGTTCACTTCAAACAGCCTTGTGTGTCCCCAGAAACTGCGGAGGTGAGGGAAAGGGAAGGGGAGATAGTCATATGAGCCAAAAAGAATTGGCATTGAACAGCACAGGATTCATAGGCCCCAGAATGGGAGGGGATCTTCTATCTAACCCTTGTTTTATAAGTGAAGAGACTTGGAATTTGAACCCAGGTCCTCCGACGTCCAAATTTCCGAAACTCTTTAAGGTGACCAAAAAGGTGAGAATGAAGAAGAGGAGGGGAAGCCTGAGCATGGCCTATCTTTGGTTGGCAGGTGTAATTTTCCATGTTCAGAGGAGGAGGAGAGAAGATCGTACCTCCAGGCCCTCTCTGGGCTCTCAGAGAGGCTGCTCTCAGAGCTAGCCTCTCTTGTGTGACTGCCTTAGATAAAGCTCTGGTCCTGAGGTCAGGAACACCTGTATTTAAATCTGACACTTACTAACTGGATGACCATGGACAAGTCCCTTATCCTCACTAAGCCTGTTTTCTCACCTGTACAGTGAGAATTTCAATACTTGCACAATGGATTTCACAGGGTGATTTTGAGGGAAGTTTTTTGTATTACGTCAAGCTCTATGACTGTTATGGTTTAGGTGACCTTTGCAAGGGGGTCTGGTTCCTGGAAGCCTTTTAGCGTCCCCCCACCCCCATCCCTGCAGAATAGGTCCTGTCTTGCTTGTGGCTTCAGATATTTCCTGCCCTCTTCAAGCCCAACCATCTGTCTAGGAAAAGTGAGGGACTCCAGTCATCTTGTGTTGTATGACAACATGCCACCCAGAGTGGGGAAAATGTGATCGGTATGACCGAATGTGACACGCCAAAGACACGCTGTATCCCAAGCCGCCTCTGAACTGAAAATGTGTTTTTCAAGCTGTTGTTAAGCTGCTAAAATATATTTTTTTAAAACATTTACACTTCCCTCGATGTTAAGCAAATACCTTCTGTCAGGCCTGAAGCTGGGTCATGAGCAGTTCCAGACACGGAGAAATCAGGGATCAAAAGGCTTCCTTGCCTCTCCCCACAGAGGAGGCTGGTGATGGAGGCTAGCTCTATGTGTACATTTTTGCCAGAGTTCTAGCCAGGAGCACGGTGCTTCCTCCACACAGAAGGGCGGGGACTCTGTCCCCTTGTATGTTCTCAATCAAAGCCTGTTGGATTAGGGCTTCCTACAGGCAGTGAGGCTGGGTCCAGAGTGGGCAGGAAAGGGTTAAGCCACAAAGCTGGCCTTTCTCTTTCCCTGCGCTTGTGACCATGAATCGCTTTCATGCAACAGCTGTCAACTCAGCCCACGGAGCAGGTTTACTCAGGTCTCCTGACAATACCAGCTGCTCCTGTTCCCATGTCCTCCATGACAGCAACAAGATGGAAATCGAAGGGAGCCACTCTACAAATGAGACACTGTTCTGCTTTGACTTTCCAAATGTGACAGTGTTCTTGTTTGTTTTCTCCAACAGCAACATTTAGGAAACGCTGGGAGTCTCTGGGGTGGAAACAATGCCCCAGGTGGGAGCAATAGCAAATGGGGCTGGGGTGCCCAGGAGGGAGGTGGCATAGGAAGGAGGCTTCGTGCTGTAGTGGATAGAGCAATGACCAAAGAGCCAAGAAGATCTGAGTTCGGATCCTGTTTCATGCACTTATTAGCTGTGTGACCCTGGGCAAGTCACTTAACCCCCTTGACCTCAGTTTCCTCACCTATCCAATGAGCGTAATAAAGCACCTACCCCTCTCCATGGGCCTTTCGGAGCCCCAAATTCAATTCCTGCTACTCCCAAGTCAATAATTTGTAATTATGACGCAAACGTATACAATAATAACATTTATGTAGCACCTACTATATGCCAGATGCTTTACAAAATTTCACCTTTTGATCCTCACGACAGCCCTGTGAGGTAGCTGGTGTTGTTATCCCCCTTGTACACTTAGGGAAGCTAAAACAGACAGAGGTTAAGTTACTTCTCCAAGGTCACATCGCTAATAAGTGTCTGAGACTAGATTTGAACTCAGCTCTCTCCTGACTCGAGGCCTATTGCTCTACCTCTACCTCCTATGGAAAATGCTATATAAATGTTAAGCCACTATTAAAATGCATTTGTTTCTCCCTTTGGAGGTAGCTCGGTGGCTCAGTGGATAGAGTGCTAGGCCTTGGAGTCAGGAAGCCCTGAGTTCAAATCTGTCCTGAGACACTTACTAGCTATGTGATCCTGGGCAACTCCTTTAACCTCCGTTTGCCTTAATCCACTGGAGAAAGAAATGGCAAGGCACTGTAGTATCTTTGCCAAGAAAACTCCATAGATAATGCTGATGCGATATGGTCCTCGGGGTCACAAAGAGTTAGGCATACTTTTACATATTTCCCTACTATTAGCTTTGAATCAAACTGCCTCTTTTCTCTAGGACCCTTCCCCCACCCCCCTTACTGTGACTGACTTATGGAAGGGAACTGCCATTACCCATCAAAGGCATATAGAGAGCCCCTGGCTGTGATGTGGCAGGCATCCTCTGAGTGGGTACTGTAGAAACGCTTCATCTAGACCGGAGGGCCAGCGGCGTGTCCCCCCTTTCCTTGTCCCCTAAAGGCCGGCGGGGTTTCCACTGAGTCTGGAGAAAGTCAGTAGAGGGTCGCTTGTCTTGGTGGAGACAGTCCAAGAGCACAGGGACCCGCTTGAGTATGTGTCCGTGATGCTCTGCATTCCTCTCTCCAGCCTGGGATGCTAGGAGAGGGGCCACCGAGAAGTTGGCAGAGAAAACAACTACATTTCTCTGGCTCTCTCTGCAGGAAGTGCAGCCAAGGCAAGAGACGTTCATTTTTACCCCTAATTACGTCTCTTTTCACCTACTTAGTGACTCTTGGTGCGCTCCGAGCCAAGGCACTCAAGATGGAGAGCCCTTGGGCATAAGCTGTCCTGATCTTTGCCTGTCAGAAAACTTAGTCCTAGGTGGTCAGTGACAGCTGTCCTGGCCATAAAATGATGTCACCCCAACCCCTTCCGGGAGCTCTAGCCAGCAGCCGCACACCCCTCTCCATGGGCCTTTTGGAGCCCCAAATTCAATTCCTGCTACTTCTGAATGCGTAACAGCAGTAATTATAATGGAAATGCATACAATGATAACATTTATTTAGCACTTACTATATGCCAGATGCTTTACAAATAATTCCACATTTTGATCCTCACAACAACCCTGTGAGGTAGCTGGTATTATTATCCCCATTTTATAGTTAAGAAAACTAAAACAGACAGAGGTTAAGTTACTTACCCAAGATCACACAGCTGATAAGTGTCTGGGGCTAGATTTGAACTTGGGTCTCTCCTGACTTGAGGCCCATTGTCTAACCACTACACTACCTAGCTGCCTAAGTTAACAACATATTTTCCATTATTCCACATGACCCTCACAACAACCCAATTGAGCCAGCTCAGTTGCCCTTGGGCGATGGCAAAGTCACTTTGATAAGCCTGGTCTTTTCCCTGAACCTAAGGCACATATTTTTGTGAGGCAGGTTTTACGGTTATCATCGTTGTTGTTATCATTGTTCTTATTTTACAGAAGAGGAACCCAAGGGCATAGCAGTAAGGCAAAATTCGTGACCTCGGAGAGGGCCATGGGTATGCCTGAGCGGTTTGGAATTGTGAAGTAAAAGGAATTCTCTAGGCAGAAGGCAGAGAAATTATAACATTTATTTAGACTCCAGAGGATCAAATCCAAGGACCAATGCCCCCAATTTGATATAGTAGCAATAATATTCCAAAACCGGTAAGCCCACCTCACTAGTAACAAGGAAATCATAACAAAATATTATAGCAAGGAACCAAGCCATACTGTAGCTTCCCCTTGATGCTAGGGCCTTCCTATAAGAGATCACTCATAAATCCTAACTCTCCGCTCAGCACTCTCTGCTGCACCTCTGCTGATTCCAAGTTCCTTGATCTCCACAACTCTCTCTTGTTCAGCACTCTCGCTCTGCACTCTCTCTCACTGCTGGCTCTCTGCTTCTGAATCCTACTGCTCCCTGCTCCACTTCTCCCAGTTCTGCTGCTCCCAGTTCTGGGCTCTCTTTTCATACAGTCCTAGCCATCATCTGATTGACTAGAACTCAACTCACATACCATTGACTCTGGTCTTAGCAACTCCCTGAGGGCTTCACACCTCTCTCAAACTAGCAAACTAGTTTTCTAACTAGGCTGGGGTCTCACATCTAGTTAGTGAAAGGGTGTGGGCCTTTCTCTAATCAGACCACCCTTTGTTGGCCCCACCTGAAACCTATTCAATGGGCAAGAAAGATCTTTCACTTACTGATTGGTTTTACAGAGGGTCTGAGGTCACAGAGATAGTGTCAGAGTTCATATCCAAACCTAGGTCTTCTTCCATCCAAGTCCCAGTATCCTTGTCTACTGTGCCATGGTACCTCAAAATAATTGACTAAATGAATTAATGGCTAATAATAACAATAATGATACCTGGCACATAAAGTACTTTAAGATTTGCTGATGGCTTTGTATATTATTACTTCTGATTTTTTACTGTCTTATAATTGTGAAAAGTGAATTTCAGAAAGGTTCAGTGACTCGTCCAGGGTCACACAGCTAATATGTATCTACAGCTGGGTTTGAGCCCAGACCTTTCTGACTCAGAGTCTAGGACTCCAACCACTACATTATACCGTAGCTATTACTTACATTGCTCCTTCCCAGTCTAACTTCCATCCCCAGCCCCATGACCTCCAGGGCAAGGAAACAGGATCAGAAGACCAGATTGCATCCCCCTTAAGAAGAGTTGGAAAAGGCCTTTCTGGTTCACCAGCTCAGGAACAGCTGAGCAGGGAAAAGATTCCGCTTCTCTTTTGGTGTAGGCAGCCCTGTCTAATGAAATGAATTCTGGACTAACCAGCAGAAATGAGGTTCACTCTAGGCTCTGCCACTTATAAGCTAAGTGACCTAAGTGCACTTAAACAAGTCAATTAATTGCTCTTCATCTCCATTTTCTCTTCTTTAAAATGGGGATGATGATAATACTTGCTTGACCTACCCGTGTTGTGAGGAAAGTGCTTTATAAATTTTAAATCATAATAACAACTCACATCTGAAAGGAACTTTCCTAATAATTACCCTGTGAGGTCAACGTTAGAAGTATTATTGGTAAAGTACTATAGAAAGACAGTAAGTGGAACCCATAATTGAGGAGGAGGACAGCTGACTCCATTGCCCTTGGGAAATGGCAGTTATTTTAATGAGCCCAATCTTCTCCCTGAAACTAAGGCCCACGTTTTTGATACCCATATTCTTGTAGCATTGTCACACTGCTCTGAGAGGTAGGACATGACAGTCTCTGAAGAACAGAAATCGAGTATCCCCCAGAGGGCCATGGAGAGGCCCATGGTCGGTGTGAGTAAGCTATAGCCTCTTATAAACAGGGAATTATAAAGGAGAAGCAGAGTGAAGGATGTCATAAAAAAAGCCTGTGCATGAAAGATGCACTAGCAATGTGTTGAGAGCAAGGGAAAACTGAGGGACAGCCATGGACTTTGCTGGTATCTTTTCATTGTCCAAAGAAAATGTATAAGATCCAAGCACGTTGTAGGGGAAGAGGGGAAGGGCACCCCTGATGGCAGCCGTATGGGAAGACACAGATGAGAGTCACACATGGATGTGACCCAGGGATGGATGGATTGCAATCTGCACCTTTGCAGGGAATATCCACATTGATGCAGTCATATAATAATGATAGCTAGTATTCATAAAGGTGTTTACATTTTACACTTTACAAATATTATCTCATTTTATCCTCACAACAACCCTGGGAAACTGGGACTATTTTCCAATTTTGCAGGTGAGGAAATTGAGAGAAGTAGAAAAAGCATTTATTAAGCACCTACTATATGCCGGGCAGTGTACTAAGGGCTTCACAGATGTGATCTCATTTGAGCCTCACAACAACTCTGAGTTAGATGCTATTTTTATCATCCCTATTTTACAGATAAGGACATCGGGGGAAAGAGGGAAAGCATTTATTAAGCACCTAATATGTGCCAAACATTGTGCTAAGCACTTGACAGATATAATCTCATTTGATCCTCATGACTGCTCTGTGAGGTAGATGCTATTATGACCTCTGGTTGAGGAACCTGAGTTTGAGAGCAGTTTAGTGACTTACCCAGAGTCATATATCTAGTAAGTGACCAGGATTTGAGGCAGGATTTGAACTCAGGTCTTCCTGATTCCAGGTATAGAACTGTATCCACCGAGCTACCTAACTGCTTAGATCCATCTGAATATTTGAGCTAGAGAAATGTAAGCCTTCTTGGGTGCGTAGGGAAAGGGACCTTGTGGCCCCATAGATCTGTGTAGTAGAACCCCAGGCCAGGCTAGGCTTCGCTCTAGTGATGACTGAAGCCATGAATTCAGAACCAAAACTTAAATTCCCAACCTTGTCCATACCATCTACACATATACGCATCAGAGGATGTGTTTTGAGTGAACACTGGAGTGGGGTGTGTGATATAAAATATGTTTCTACTTCTGGATCTCTAATTCTACTGTGACACCAACTGGCCCCCCTCTACCTAGACATTGAGACCACAAATTAGAAACAGAAGAACAAAACAAGTGTGGCTTCTTGTTCCCAGGCTGTCTGAGTGGTGTTTGTAATGGGGGCCTATAGGTTGCCCAAAATCTGGACAGCAAGAAGTGCTTTGGAGTAGGACTTGTCTATATCTGCTATGTTTCCCAGTCTTTCACACTCTGTTGAGCTCTGGATAATTCCTGCCCTCCGCTCCCTATGCCCCTCCCCTCCCTATACCCTTCCCCAGCTAGGGCCTGATAATGATAATCTAGTAATAATAATTATGTTCTCTCTCTCTCTCTCTCTGAAAATTTTTTAAAATTCTAGACTTTTAAATAGCCCCCGAAAAGAGGCAGTTAGGTGGCTCACTGGATAGAACTCCAGCCCTGGAGTCAGGAAGACCTGAATTCAAATCTGACCTCAGATACTTACTAGCTGTGTGATCCTGGGCAAGTCACTTAACCCTGATTGCCTTCCCCCTCCCCTCAAAAAAAAGAAAAGAAAGAAAGAACCCCAAAAGAAAATTTCTATATATGCAGCAGAACACAAAAAGTGAATTCTATATGAAACCGTTCATCTCTATTTCATAACTCTTGTGCTTTAAAATATATAATAAATTCTATACAATAGCTTCTTAAACTATCCTGCTCATCTACTCTTCCATCTGAATTTCATTCTGTTCTCTTCTGTGTGTTAAAAAAAAAAAAGTGTTACAACGGCCTTTTTGTTGTTGTTGTTATCACTATTCCTAATACCTCCCCTCACCCATCGTGGGACTTCTCAAAAAGCAGAAAGAAAGGAGACCAGGTTGAGGAGGAACCTTGTAACAAATAAGTATAGGAAAACAAAACAAATCCATAGAGACCATGTAGAAAAAGATTTGTTTCTGCACTTTGTGTCCATCACCTCTCTGTCAGAAGGTGGGTACCATACTTCATCCTAAGTCCTCTGGAGATATATTGGTCATTATATTGATCAGAGCTCTTAAGTTTTTCAAAGTTGCTTTTCTTTTCAATGACATTGTCCTTGTATAAACTGTTCCCCTGGTTCTGCTCATTTTCACTCTGCACCAGTTCATACTATTCAGGATTCTCTGAAATCATCTCTTTCACTGTTTCTTATGGTATAATAATATTGCATTACATTCATATACCCTATTTGTTCAGCCATTCTCCAGGAATTCAAGAAGCAACCCCCTCCTCCCTCAACACTTGTTTTTAATTTCCCACTTTAGAATCAAGAAAAAAGTACATTTTGTTTGTAACTATTATCTCCCTGATATTATACTCCATTTAACCAAGCTCCCCCTTCACCACTTGCTTCCTTCTTGATTTTGATGTATTTCTACATCAAACTCTCTCTCTCTCTCTCTCTCTCTCTCTCTCTCTCTCTCTCTCTCTGTATAATCCTCCTTTGTCCATTTTAGATAAGAGCGAGGCTCACCTGATGCTCACTCACCCCTTTTCCATTTTTGTATTCTCCTCTTCTCTTATATACCAATTATGAGAAATAGTAGATTCCACCCCTTTTTTCTTCCTTTCTACACTAATCCCTTTACTTTCACTTGTCTTTTCCTTTTTCAAACCTTCAGAAGAAAAACAATCCACCCCTAGGATCTCTGTTTTTCTTATTTAAGCTGCCCACCTCCACCCATACCTTTTGAAGACTTTCAGTTCTGAAGGAATACTCTTTTCTTCTCTCTCATGAGAATATAAGCATTACATCATCATTCAGTCCCTTCCAATTGCTCAAATAAATTTACCTTTCTAGCTTTCTCTGTGCTCCTATGCTTGTACTTCAAAGTTCCTACTGAAATCTATGCTTTTCATCAGAAATATTTGAAAGTCCTCTATTCCATTAAAAATCCAATTTTTCCCCCTTGTAGGATTATACTTGGCTTTGCAGAGTAAGTTATTCTTGATTGTAAGCCTACCTCTTTTGGTTTCTAGAATATTATATTCCATGATCTCCACTGGCTTTAGTAGAAGCTGCCAGGTCTTGTGTGATCCTTGAGGTAGGAAGGTGGCACAGTGGTTGGAGTAATGGACCCAGAGTTGGAAGACCTGAGTTCAAATCCAGACTCAGACACTTACTAGTTGTGTGATACTGGACAAGTCACTAAACCTTCGACTACCTGAGTTTTCCTTATCTGTAAAATGGGCATAAGGAGGATTAAATAAGATAATATTTGTAAAGTACTTTGCAAACCTTAAAGCTCTGTACAAACGCAAGATATTATTATCTTAACTCTACTTTCTTGGTGCTTGGAATTGTGCTGGACACAGTGTATTTTGGGAACTCTGAATTTTGATTATGACATGCCTTTTGGGTTTATTTTCAGGAAGTGATCAGTGGATTCTTTCTATCTTTGTCCTTTGGTTCTAATAGATGGTGGCAGTTTTCATTTATAAATCTTGAAATACAGTGTCTTTCTTTGGAGGAATCTCTAGGTTTGTAATGATTTTTTTTACATTTGTTGTTTTCCTTGATTTGCTTATCTTTCCAGCTTTAATGCTTTGGGTCTTTGACTCATGAACAGGTTTGCCCTCTGCCATGCCATTGGGTGGGGTCCTTGTCTGGCCTTGGGTCCCTGGGGTCCTGTGCTGACCTCTAGCTCCTGCAGTTTTGATCCCCTGGTCCTTTGAGGTTCAGAGTGCTAGATCTTCAGGGCCTCTCTCCAGCATCTCAGGACTGAGTGTTAGGGATCTTAGAGACCCTAGGCATGCAGTATCCCTGTCTGAAGTATTGTAATAACACTTCCTGACCACCTTGGGACTTAGGGAACCCTTCCTTCTTGTTGCCTTTTGATGCAATGCTTAACAGGCTGCACATATATTCTTAGCCCATCTCTGATTGTGCTGAGAAGCTACTCAGTGCTGGTGTTGCCTTTGCTGGTAGGCCCCCTTTACTAATGCCCATGGGCTTCTGGATGACTATTGTGCAGCTCTTGGGTTACTTGTTGTAGTTTCTCTTTGGATTTCTTGATCATTATTTGGTTCTGGTGCAAATTTCATTAGGTCTATAGGGTATGTAGAAGCTGGGCAGTTTGTCTCCCATTCAGACAACCATCTTGGTGAGAAGTCCACCCATGGAAAGGGAATTCTGGGAGAATTGATCAAATGAACACCTACCAATGAGGGTGTCAGCTAGCCAAAGCTATGGAGCGTCTCTACTTTTTCATGATCCTATGAGCCCATCAAGGACCCTTGGCAGGCTCCCTGGCGTTTGAGTCCTTATCTCACTGTGCTGGTTTTAGAGGCATTCTAAGATCTTTCAGGAGCCCTCTCAGACCTTCTGGGTCATCCTCTGACTAAGTTGCAGCAGAACAAATCCAACTAGCAAAGGTAGTGAGGATCATTTTGTTTTGGGAAGGAGCTGTCTGGATTGAATTCAGTCAGGGCTGGTTCCTGGTGATAAGGCTGGGTCCAGAGTAAGCTAGAGTCAAGCCAACAAGTCAAGTCAACAAGCATTTATTAAGCATTACTATGTGCCCAGCATTGTTCTAAGCACTGGGGATACAAAGAAAGGGGGAAAAAATCCCAGACCCTGTTCTCAGGGAGTTCACCGACTAATGGAGAAGATTTGCAAATGACCAGGCACGAAATGATATATTCAGGAAAACTGGAGATAATCTCAGAGGGAAGACACTAAGTTTGAGGAGGACTTGGAAAGGCTTTTTGCAGGTTAGAACTTTAGCTGAGATTTAAAGGAAGCCAGGAGGCAGAGAAAAGGAGGGAGAAAATACCAAGAATGGGGGACAGCCAGTGAAAATGCTCAGTCAAGAGGTGTATTTCCTCCCTGAGGAACACCTAGGAGACCAGTGTCACTGGATTAGAGTAGGGGGAGGGGAGTAAGGTGTAAAAAGACTGGAAGGGTAGGAAAGCGTCATGTTATAAAACACCTTAAAAGCCAGAGGATTTTACATTTGATCCTGGAGGCAATAGGGAGCCCCTGCAATTTATTGAATAGGGTGTGAGTTTTCAACATTGTCAGACCTGTGCTTTAGGAAAGTCAATTTGACAGCTGTATAAGGGGCTAGACTGGAGTGGGGAGAGGCTTGAGGCAGGGAGATCGAATGGCAGGCTATACTTATAAGAGGCCAGGTATAAGGCGATGAAAATCTGAACCATGGTGGTGGTGATGTCAAAGCAGAGGCATAGATGAGGGATGTCACAAAGAGAGACATGATAGAACTTGGCAGCCGTTTGGATATGGGGAGTGAGAGAGGGAGGAGTTCAGAATGACCTCTAGGTTGAGAGCCTGGGTAACTGGGATGAGGTGGCGTCTTCAACAGAAATAGGAAAAGTTTCGTTTGGGACATGTCGAGTGTAAGATGCCTATGAGACATCCAGCTCAAGATGTCCAACAGGCATTTGGAGGTGCAAGACTGGCAGTCAAAAGAGGGGTTGTTTGATGTTTTTGTCATTTGGGAGGGATGATTTTTTTTCAGTTTAGTCATCTTTCAGTTGTGTCTGACTCTTTGTGACCCCATTTGGGGTTTTCTTGGCAAAGACTCTTTTCCAGATCATTTTATAGATGAGGAACTGAGGCAAACAAGGCTAAGTGACTTGCCCAGGGTCACACAACTAATAAGTGTCCGAGTCTGCATTTAAACTCTGGAAGATGCCTTTCTGACTTCTGACCCACCACTCTATCCACTGCCCACTTAGCTGTCCTTCAAAAGAGAGATTAAGGCTAAACAAATATATCTGAAAGTCATTTGCATAAGCAGATGCATCATCTGTATATGCAGATCTTTGAATACATTGGAGTTAATAAACTCACTAGTAAAATAGTATTATAGAAGGAAAAGAAAAGAGGACGAAGGGCAGAGTCTTGGGGCACACCCAGGGTTAGCAGGCTGGATCTGGATGAAGATGCAGCAAAGCAGCCTGGGAAAGAGCACTCAGACAGACAGGATGGCCTTTTCGAGACATGTAGACATAAGGATGACTGTAGGGATGGACAGATCAAGTGAGGGTTTGAGAGTGTGTTTTCTATCTTTCTTGCTGCCTAGCTGCCTGTCTCATTGTCCATCTGCCCGTCTCTCTGACTCACACAGAAGCACATCTTCTCTGTACATCCATTGTGTACTACTTGGACCACTGCCTCTCCCTCCCTCTCCTCCTTCCCCCCAACCTCCCGTGTATTTACTGAGACATGCTAAACAGATCAATAACGTGTCAGCCCTTTGCCAAATGGAACGTAAAGAGGGTTTTCTGGCATTAATCAAGACCTGTGATTGACAGGTAATCATTTTTCCACCGGGTGCTCATTCTTCCAGAATAAGCACATCACTGCTTCTTATGGATGTTACAAAGATGCAGAGACAACATCTAGACATCTTCACTTATCCCATCCTTTGGGGTTGGGTTTGGTCCTGCTTCCAAGTCAGACCTTGCTTGGCTCCCTGCGTTTTACCCAAGAATTTTTTAAAAATAGCATGATGTGGGGCAGCTGAGTGGCACAGTGAGTAGAGTCAGGAGGACCTGAGTTCAAATCCGGCCTCAGACACTTGACACACTTACTAGCTGTGTGACCTTGGGCAAGTCACTTAACCCCAATTGCCCTGCCTTCCCTCCTCAAAAAAATAACATGATGTGTGTATTGATGTACATTTATGTTGTGCCTATTATGTGCTGGGCACTGTGCTAAACACTTTACAAATATTATCCCATTTGATCCTCATACAACTCTGGGAAGTAGGTGCTATTATTATCCTCATCTTACAGGTGGAAAATCTGCAGTATACAGAGATTAAGTGACTTGCCCAGGGTCACAGTTAGAGGTCAGATGTGAACTCATGTCTTCCTGACTCCAGGCCCAGCATTCTCTCCACTGTGCCACCTAACTACTTCTGTGTAGGGAGGAAGAAGGAAAGAAGGACCGAACAAGTCAGTTGCAATCCTCTCCAGGTATCAGGAACCTGGTTCTTGAGTCATAAAGAACATGCCTTCCCTATGGCTTCATCATGTTGCTGTATCAGCTACCCAAGTGCCCCCAAGCCGTGCAATGACCAGGAGAGAGCTGGGGCTAGTTCCCAGGGCCACACAGAGCTCAGAACCCTTGAATTCTGCTTTCTTGGACGGGGGGGGGGGCGCTGTTGGGCATATGAGGTATAGAAATAGACACTGTACTTTGCAATCCCTCAAACGTGGGGCTAATGAGGCTACCAGGTCAGGGTGATGTAACGAAGGAGCAGTGAATTCAGAGTTAGGAAACCTGGGTTCACATACCAGTTCTTTTACTTGCTACATTTGTAACCCCTGAGTAAGCTACTTCCCCTCAGGACCCGTTTCCTTCTCTGCAGGTGAGGGTTTGGCTCTGTGGTCTCTAAGATTCCTTCTAGCTCAATATCCTCTTGCTGCTTATAGATATCAGCTGTCACCTTCTGGACCCAGCGGATTCTCAAAATCCCCCTAAAAACCTATTTCTGAGCAGCCCATGAGATTACCTGCCCCCGCATCAAGGTCTGAGCTTTCAGAGCTGCTATGAATACTTTAAGACTCTTAAAATATAGGATAGTGACTTCAGCTAAGCAGCCTTTCCCCCATGCTGTCTGCATGATCAGGCACCAGCACACTGGGTGCCTCTTAAAAGGGAAATTAGAATATTCCCGGGAGAGGCTTCCAGAGGGGGACGCTGTGGGTGCCTACACACCTGCTCGAAGCCATTGTCCTGAAATGTGCTGGCACTAAGGGGTAAATGAGACCACAGGGTATACAAACTACTCTGGCCTGTGATCTCTCTTTTCCTCCTCACCCAGAACTGGTACCCTATGAGGAAGGGGTCAGACAGTGGGATGCTAGACAGACAGCAGATGTTACAAATTCAGGAGTTGCTAATGAGCATGGCACTGTTTGGCAGCCACAAGCCTAAGATGCACCATAAGAAGGGGTAATGGGGAGAAATGGACCTTCTATGTAGGAAATCAGAGTAAACTTGGGGTCTTTATTCCAGAGATACAGAGCTCAAGTTCCACCAGGGTCTTTCTCTTCCCTGTGGCCTCTCCCATATGTGAGTCTGATCAGTCAACCCCACCCACCCCCAGCAGAGAGAGACCATGCCACTGTCTCTCCTGAGCCCTTCTGTCCTGCAGAACGAAGGGGAACACACCTCAGTGTGACTTCTCTTCCTCATACATTGAGGGGTATGTGCCCAACTTGAATGCTGTATGTAGTTCTGATCACCAACCCAATCAATCGATATTTATTAAGCATCCACTATGTATCAGGCACTGTGTAAGATTGTGACAAAGACAAAAATGAATTAGCCCCTGTCCTCAAGGAGCTAACACTCTATCAGGGAAATCAACATATATATAAACATATACAAAATATGGTAATTTTTGAGGTGAGGCATTAGCAGCTGAGGGCATCAGGAAAGACCTCAGGTTCGGTCCCTGAGCCAAACATAGGAGGAACCCAGAAATTCGAAGTAGTGGCAGAAAAAGTGCCTTCCAGGCACCAGGGTCAGCCTGTGCAGAGGTGGGGTGGGGAGGCACAGGATAGGGCATCATGGTCCAGGACCAACAAGTAGGCCAGGTTGGCAGTCCACAGAATGGGAACAATGTATGAAGAGGCAGGCAGGCTGGTGCTAGGCTGTGAAATGCCTCAAACTACCAGCAGAGGAGCTCATATTTAATCCCAGAAATAATAGGGAGATTGTAGAGTTTATTGAGTAGGGGAGTGACATGGTCAGACCTGTGGTTAGGGATACTATTTTGATGTGTGGCAGATGGATTGGAGAGGGGAGAGACAAGACTGGGAGACCAATTAGGAGGCTATTGCTGTCATCTGGCAGACAAGCATTGAGTGTCTGAGCTAGGGTGGTGGCTATGTAAGTGGAG
Source organism: Trichosurus vulpecula (assembly GCF_011100635.1). Taxonomy (NCBI): domain Eukaryota; kingdom Metazoa; phylum Chordata; class Mammalia; order Diprotodontia; family Phalangeridae; genus Trichosurus; species Trichosurus vulpecula. The sequence continues at coordinate 135,691,486 of NC_050575.1, read as the reverse complement.
GGAAGGGAACAGATCAATCAATCAGTAAACATTTATTAAATAACTAAGTGCCAGGCACTGTGCTAAGCTCTAGGGATATCAAAAGAGTCAAAAGACAGTTCCTGCCCTCAAGGAGCTCACAACCTAATGCAGTAGACAACATACAAATAAAGATTTACAGAGTGAGCCATATGACAGGATAAATAGGAAATAATTAAAAGAGGGAAGGCACTGAAGTTAAGATGGGTTGGGAAAAGAGATTTTAGTTGTGACTTAGTGGAAGCCAGGGAGAAGTGGGAGTTGAGGAAGGGGAGCATTCCAGGCATGGGGGACAGCCTGAGAGGTGGAAGATGTGGGCTTGACTACTGCACAGGTATCTCAAAAGAATGAGCCTGGGGAATGAGTCATCTACTAAAGACAGACAAGTAGGGAGAAGAATGTCACTAGGAGAGGGGAGGCTGAGGATGATGCTTCAGAGAGGAGCCAGAATGGAGCCTGTCAGCTAGAAAAGAGGTTCTTAGCCTAGGGTCCATGGACTTGGTTTTTTTTTAAAAATTTGATAACTGTATTTCAATATAATTGGATACTGTGAACCTATGTACTTTATTTTATGCCATTAAAAATATTATTCTGAGAATGGGCCCATAGGCTGCACCAGACTGCCCAAGAGTTAAGTCTTGGGCTAGAAGGAGGCCACTAACTTACTTGGACCACTGCCTCTCCCTCCCTCTAACCATGACTCTAAGGCAAAAGGAATTTAAGAACCTGACTGACCAAAATATTTGCATGTCCAGAGTAGCCATGTCCCCAGTGAATTTTTTGCTGGAAATGCCCAATCAGGATGGAATCCCCGTCCCCCTTTCTCTCTCTCTCTCTCTCTCTCTCTCTCTCTCTCTCTCTCTCTCTCTCTCCCTCCCTCCCTCCCACCATTCTCCCTCCCTCCCTCTCCCTGTTTCCCTCCCCTTGCCCTCCTTCCTGTCATAGCAAGGGAACATTAGATCTGGTAAAAGCTATAACTAGGACTTATTTCTCCTGAAGAAAATTCAGTGGAAGCTAGGAGAGGAGACTTGGTCCAATGGAAGACTTTGGGGCCAGTCAAGGTGGCTGTGATTGCCGCAGGGAGAAAGCAGCCCCTCCCCAAGGAAAGAGACACCATGGATGTCAGTACACTAAAGTAAAGCGCAGTTGGATCCATGCTAGATACAGCGCTGGACCTGGCCAAAAAAAGTAGCAAAAAGGCTGGCTTTGAAGTGACAAGGTCTTTTCACAGATTTTCTAGCTCCATGTATCTGAAGGACCTGGTTTGCTGAATTCCCTAGCCGATTTGTTCGATCTTTTAAATGACTTGTCATCGCCAGGGGAGAAGGGGGCAGACCTTGGAGCTCTCCGATCATGACAGGAAACTCCAGGCTCCTCTGAGCCGTCGATGAGCTGGTCATTTTTCCTGGAGCCAAGACATCCAGCCACGTACTTTCTTTCCTCTTGGCAATGAATTTCAGGAGTCAATGAAGTGCCAGCCACGGGAACATTTGGCTTTGACACAGGCTGGCAAAGGAAAATAAATCAGGGTTTGCATCAAAAAATGAGCTCCCTGTCAGGAAGTCACCATAGAAATCTGAAACCAGACTTGGCCAGGAATCTGGGGTTTGGGATAACATTTGATTTCAAGCCTCAAATTCTCAGCTTGGCATTCAAGGCTTTTCATGATCTTTCTGGACCTATTAGCTGCATTTGACACTGTTGACCACCCACCCTTCCCTTCCTCCTGGATCCTCTCTCTTCTCTGGTTCTTCCACTTGTCTAACTCTTCTTTAGTCTCTTTTGCTGGCTAATTATCTATATCACATTTCTAAACTGTGGGTATTCTATCCCAGGCCCACCCCTCCTCCTCCTCCTCTCTCTGTCTCTGTCTCTCCTTCCTCCCCCTTCCATCCCCCCTTTCTCTCTCTCCCTTCCCTCTGTCTCCCTCCCTCTTCTTCCTTTCTTTCTCCCTCTCTTCCACTCCTCTCCTTCTCTCTTCCCCTACCTCCTCTCTGACTGTTTATGTCTGTCTCTCTCTCTATCTCTCTCTCTCTCTCTCTCTCTCTGTCTCTCTCTGTCTGTTCTCCTCTCTCTCTTTCTCACTATGTGTCTCTGTCTCTGACTCTGTCTCTCTCCTTCCTCTCCCTGTGACCATCAGCTCCCATTTATTTAATTATCATCTCTATGCTGCTGATTCCTAAATCCATATATTCAGCCCCAGTTCCTTCCCCGACTTCAATCCCACATAACCAGTCTCCTACAGGACCTTTCAAACTGACTATTACAAAGACATCTCATACTTAACGCATTCATAACTAAACTCACCCCTTAATCTTCCCCTCTTCCAATTCACTACTTCTATTGAAGGTGCCATCATCCTTCCCTTCTCCCAGGTTTGTAACCTTGGTGTTTTCCTTAGCTCCTAAGTCTCCTTCCTCGTCCTATCCAATCCATCGCCAAAGTTTGCTGTTTCCTCCTCTACGGTATCTTTGCATCCAACACCTTTTCCTCATTTATGTAGCCACCCATTAGTTCAGGCCCTTATCACATCTCACGTGCATTATTGCTATCCTCCTCATTGTTCTCCCTGCCTCAAGTCTTTCCCAACCCTAGGCCATCTTACAACAGTTGGTTTTTTATATTTAAATGTTTCCTTTGATCCAGATGCTGCCACCGAAAGAACTTTACTTAAGAAGAGATAGGACCATGTTACTCTCCCACTCCAACAACTCCAGTGGCTCCCTCTTGCTTCTAGGATCAAATGCAAAACTCTTCTAAGCTCCTCACAACCTGGCCCAAATGATCTTCTCAGCCTCATTGGACTTCACTTCTCCCCCCCACCCCACCCCACCCCCACACTCTGCAATCCAGCCAAACTGGCTTTTTCTCTGTTCTTCTCATGATAGACACACCATCTTTCTTCTCTGGGCTTTTGCAGTGGCCATTCCCCGTGCCTGGAACGCACCTCCTCCTCACACCTATCTCACTGGAATCCCTTCCTTCGGTCTGTGGCTTAAGCACCACTGTCTATGTATATGGAAAACCTTTCTAGCTTCTTCCTCCTCAGACCCCAACTGCTGGTGTCTTCCATCTCAAACAACCTTATATATACCCATTTGGCATCTATTTGCGTTTGTTCACTTTATATTTGTACTGCATATATTTATAGATGTACCTGTTGTCTCCTCCATTAGATTATCAACTTCTTGCAAGTAAGAATTGTTTCATTCTTTCTTTGTCTCCCTAGACCCTAGCACAGTGCCAGGCACATGGTGGGTGCTTAATAAATGCTTGTTGATTGATCAGTGAGCTGCACCCTACATGTCTAACCTCATCTCACTTAAATCTTTACATACTCCACTTGTTCTAGCCAGGCCCATTTCTTCTTCCTCCTCCTCCTCTTCCTCTTCTTCCTCCTCCTCCTCTTCCTCCTTCCCTTTCTCCTCCTTCTCCCCCTCCTCCCAAAACTAATCATACACATTCCTCCCTCCAAATTTCTGCTTAAGTCACACTTCCCACCTCTTCCTACCCTCACTTCTCCAAATTCTACCCTCCCTCCTTCCAGGTAGGGCTCAGATCCTACCTTTCCCCACTGCCTCAGCCTTCAGAGACTTCTCTCTGTCTCTTGAATGGTTTGTCTCCATCCCACACATACCCCTTGGTCACAACACTGCTGTGCATCCTCTGTCAGACTGTGAGCTCCCTGAATCATCCCCATCACTTGGTATGTGGATAACCTCAGCATGCGAAGGCTCTCAACAGAGCTAGTAGGGTCTTTTGGGAATATCATCTAACCCCCCTCACTTTAAAATAGATAAGCTGAGACCCTGAGAGGTAGAGTGACATGTCCAAGGTCACACAGCTGGAAAGCAGAGCCTGGATTATAACTCCTGTCTCTATGCTCCCAGGCCAGGGCTTTCTCCATTACCCTTCAGTAGCCTCGGCGTCAGTGGTGTCCTATATCCTCCTCCTCCTCTGACCTCCTTCTCTCCTGGTAGTGCCTGGAACATCAAACGTCCTGAATTCTGACAGCTATCTGAGCACAGCTCATGATAGTAGAGACCAGTGGGATGTGATGGGCCACCACCCTTCTCTATCCTGAGGCAGGTGATCTTCTAACACTAAGTCCCCTCAGGCTCCACTGCCAATGGGTTCTATCCCCTCAGGCCTGAGGACCCTCTGCGGATCTCTTCCTTAGCCTTGGGCTCTTCACCACCTATATCATTTCCCCATCAAGCACTGAGTTCTGGCAAACAGGCCTCATATTTACTGGGCTCCTGGCCATGGCAGAGAAGAGCCCCACCTTACTTAGAAGGTTTAATCAGCATTTTATATGAAGACCTTATGTTAAGCATGAAGCTGCCAAACAATTCCTGAAATATCTTGAGTTTACACATTGCACGTTCCTGTTGATGGGAGAGTTTCACAGTGTAGGAGGGAGGTGCCCAGCTCTTACTGGGGGTGCCTGTATTTTCTTAACCTCTTTCCTCCAGGGGTCTGTAATTTCTGCACCATCCCACTGTCTACCTCTCTAATCACTGCCACATGTGTGAGTATATGGACATGCAAGTAAGGTCCTATTTTAATGCACGTTCCCCAAGAGATTACGTGCCTACGGTCCAAACGGACCTCAGATGCCGTCTAATCCATCCCTCTTCTTGTATAGGTGAGGAAATTGAGACCCAGAGTGGTTAAGTGATTTGTCTAGGGTCACAGGGTAGTAAGGATCTGGGGTGGGATTCAAACCCAGGACCTCTGGCTCTAGAGACAATTCTTTCCATAGCACCTTATACGGGACCTTACGTATAATATGCATTTGATCTCATACAATAGAGAGCTCTAGTTCTGCGGTCAGAGGACCTGAGCACGAATTGGAAAATCATTTAACTTGCCCAGTTTCCTCATCCATAAAACAAGGTGGTTAGACTAGGTGGTCTCTGTGGTTCCTTCTAGATTTAGATCCAGGATCCTATAAATGGGGGGAGGGGAGGGAGAGGGAGGAGAAGAAGGAAGAAGAAGAGAGAGAGAGGGAGAGAGAAGGAGGAGGAGGAGAGAAGAAGAGGAAGAAGAAAGAGGAGGAGGAGGAGGAAGAGGAGGAGGAGGAGAGAAGAGATAGAGAAGAAGAA